>NC_081360.1:102458095-102810595 GCF_030684315.1 Stegostoma tigrinum
AAGTCGCACTGGTCACAGTGGAAGGCATAGTGAGTCCTGCGGTGTGCTTCCATCCCTGCCTCTGTGCCAAAGAGTGAGCCACATGTGCGGTAGCGGCACTCTATCGCCTTGGCGCCGTGCACCTCCTTCAGGTGGCGGACAAAGTCCTTGCGCTCATCTGCTGTAAAGCTGCAGCCCCCCTCAAAGCAGTCCAGGGGTTGTCGCTCCTCCTTGTGTGTCTTCATGTGCTCCTTCAGCGAGTTGCTGACAGTGAATTTCTCTTCGCAAGCCGGGCATGAGTATACGTCGGAGTAGAAGTTTGTGGTGTTTTCGTGCATGCTGGCCATGTGTCGGTTCAGGGAGTTCTTCTCCACCGCGCTGTAGTCACAAAGTGGACAGTGATGGGTCTTTTCACCAAGTTCCCGCATCAAGTGTACTTTCAGCTTGCCCTTGCTGGTAAAGAACTTTTGGCAGTGAGGGCATTGGAGACTGGGGTCCGGGAAATGCAGGTGAAGATGCTCCACCAAATGTGTTCTCTTTTTAAAGCAGCGTTTGCATTCAGGGCAGATGTGAGTCTTGTACAGGTGTTCCATTCCTTCCTGAACATCAACTGGTACAGGCAATTAAAAAACAAGAAATCAAAAAAAAATCAGAGACATTGTAATTTTAAATACACACACAAAAACACTCGTATCAACGATAATGCAGCCGACATAATCAAAGACCACCCTCACCCCATTTACACTCTATACCATTGGGCAGGAGATACAAAAGTTTGAAAACATGTACCAACAGATTCAAGAACAGCTTCTTCCCTGCTGTTATCAGACTTGCGAAAGGACTTGTCACATATTAGAACTGATCTTTCTCTGCATCTTCCCCGTAGCTGTAACACTATATTCTACATTCTGTTCTATTAGCCAGATGTACTTATGTAAGGGATGATTTGCCTGGATAGCACACAAAACAATACTTTTCACTGAATCTCAGTACAGTAAATTAATTCAAATCAAATGCAACGCACATTGGGCACTGCAGTCATACCTGGGTCACCAATTGTGGGTTCAAGTCCTACACAGACCCTTGAACAGGCATCACAAGCTGACTGTCTGGCGCAGTGTTGAGGGGAACGCTGGCTGTCCAAGGTGTCATCTTTCAGACAGGACAAAAAGCCACGATCATATCTGTCCTCTCTAAAAGTAAACAAGTCCACAGTCCTTTGACAAACAATAAGGGAATTCTCCATGGCTTCCCACAGCTGACATTTCTTCCTCAACCAGGGTCACGAAAACAATTTATCTGTTCATCTATCTCACTGCTGTCTGTAGAAATTTAATTGTATGCAAATTGGTTCTTGAGTTTTCTACATTGTAGCAACGTCTACAGTTGAAATATACCTCATTGGTTATAAAGTACTTTGTGATACACCGTGGCCAAAGACACTGTACAAAATACAATTTCAACCAATTATTAATTCACCTTTGAAATGTCTCTGTCTGAAGGATTTAGCTTCTCTGCCAGCATCTCTCTCAGAGCGAGTTTCCAACAACAGCTCTTCTTCACACCTGGACCGCTTCCGCTTTCTGGACACACTTTGTGTTGTGCTGTTACCTTGATTCGCCGCCTGTCTCGATCCCTCCTGATCATCATTCCCTTCGGCCACACCAGTATTCTTATCTACAAGGAAACAAACAACGTGCGTCACACCGCAGAACTCTCCAGACGAGCATTCCAGATGAACGTTCCATATGAATAGAAATGTGATGGACTGATTCAGATTACAGCCTGCCCTGTATATTTGGAATTGTGCATTTTAAACATCTTTTAATGCTTACCCACCATTTTATGGTAGAAGTGAAAGCTCGACTCGAGGGTAAAGTTCAGACAGTCTCGGCTTGTATCTGCTGGAGTTTAGAAGAGTAAGAGTTGACTTAATTGAACATACAAGATCCTGATGGGTCATGACAGGATAGAGGTGGTAAGAAAGTTTCCTTTTCTGAGGGTATCTACGGTTACTATGGTGGGGGGGGGGTCACTAGGGTTTTAAAAAAAGGGGCTGCCCACTCAACGCAGAGATGAAAAGAACTTTTCTTGTCACTGAAGGTCCTGAGTCTTCAAAGTTCTCATCTTTGAACAGTTTAAGACCAGGTTTGAGTCCCACCTGTTCTGGAGGCATGACATTTCTCAAAAGGCTGATTAGAAAATAGTTTAAGATACAGGGAGATTAATTCTTGTAAAGGAAAAGGATGAAAGATTAGCAAGGGTAGCAGGAGTGCGAGGGAAGCAGGTCAGCTACCATCTTATTAAATAGTAACACAGGCTTGTGAGACCAATTAGCCTAATTCACTTCCTAATTCTCTGTTTGTAATTTCTGTCACATTGGCTGTTGGTGTGCCATTGACACATTCAGCCCAAGTGGGCCAAGCCTGAGTTTATGTTCTATGTCACCCTCTTCACATTCTACTTTATCTCACCCTATTAGCATAACACTGTCTCCCTCTGTTTATTTAGTGACCCCTGAAATTTCTCTATATTAATCATTTCAATGACTGCCTATGGAAGTGCTCTCTGGGTAAAAAATGTTTCCACTAAAATCTCTATTGGATTAATCAGTGACCACCCCTTTATTAATGGGCCCTCATTTTAGTCTCTCCCAACAAGTGGGAACAGCCTCTGCATATCTACCCTCAAACTGTTCCACAATTTTAATGAGACCAATCGCTGCAATCTTTTTCCTTTTCTGGAAAAGTCTTCAATCTTTCTTGGCAAATATTAGTTCTCGTTCAAGCATCATCCTGGATAATCCTTTTACACCTTTTCCTGTGTCTCTGTATCCTTTCCATAATATTTGATATGTTGGTTAGACTGTACCTAGAGGGCAACATTCTATATAAGCGTGACATTTCTCTGCATCTCAATTCTTTTCCTCTAGAAATTAACACCAATGGTTGCACTGTGTTATTAACAGGTGCCCCTGCTTTTAGTGATCAATATATATGTGACCTGAGAGCTTTATGCTCCTCTCTCCCATTGTCCAAGTAGGATGTGGCCTTCTCGCCCTTCCTACCAAAGTATAGCACCTCAGACTTTCCGATATTGAAACTAATTGCTCATCTGAGCACCAATTTGGAGAGTTTAATAATACCTGCTAATATTTTGTTGCATTCTTCCTCTGTTCTAAGTTTACCCATCAATTAGTTACCACACATCCCACAGAATTTAAAACTCAGGATTAGAAAAAGCCCAAGGTATTGCTTACTGTCAATTATGGATAGGGTTCTTGCACAGGCAAAAACCAGCTGTGGGCCACAGACCCAGCTAGGCACCACATCGCCCACTGCATCGATAAGTTGGTCACAAACTGTGTGGAACAAGATTGATATCAAAGTTGTTTGCAGACAAGTAGCACAGGTGGAATGAAGGCAGAAGAAAAGAAGTAGGGCAAGAGATTATTCAACCAGGATTTGCAAATGTAATTATTTTTCCATGTTCAAGTATATGATTATTTTTATTATAATATTCTAAGTCTAAATTTATCTAAGATACTGCCCATGTAAATTGCACACAACTGTCAAATATGGAGCGGTAGCACTTTCACAAGCACGAGGGTACAGCGTGTCATGTTTACAGAGACATTACCCATCATCATGTTAAAGGAGGAATAATCATAGATGTGTGAAAATAGAATGCTTTAAATATATAACAGCTTACCAGTGATAAGGTAAGATTGACAAAATAGCAAGTTTGTTTCCATTCTACAAAAAGTCATCAACTTAAATTAAATTGGGGAAAGCATTAAAAGGGGAGGATAAGAAGAATATTATTCATGAGTGGATTAGACTGTGCTGAAGCTTTTTCAATCAAAATACTGCTTTTCATTTTAAAAGTAATGTTGGGAATTAATGGAACTAACTTAGTAGCCTTTTTGAACAAAACTATGTGGTTATTTATTTTACAGCCTGCTTGGACATGTTTCAACACACCTCTCGGACAGGTGGCACTTGAACATGGACCTCCTGGTCCAGAGGTAGAGGACCCTACCACTGCGCCACAACAGCTTTTTGACCATGACCATTTCTTTCTCATGGGTTAAATGGCTTACTTTCTACAATAGTGTCATAGCTCAACTTTCTGAAATAACCATCAAGTGTTTCAAGAGATGAATTTCATTGGAAGTTCAGTGACTATTGTGTACACAAATACAGGCTACAAACTCCAAATAATATTCTTCTAGCAAGTAGTTTGAAATCTGTTGTAAGTGCTCCTCCCAGCAATGTACTGAGCAACTAAGAGAAGGTTTTGTTTACATTACTGGCATTAAGTTACCTGACCAAAGGTATTTCACCAGAATGTGCACAAGCAAAATTTGACCTATTAGAAGTGATTAGGAGATGTGACCAAAAGCTTATTCAAACAGGGGAGTTAGAGGAACACCTTAAAAAGGGGTTGGAATAAAACAGTAGGGAAGTGTTATTGCAACTATAGAAGGTCCTGGTGAGAACACATACGGAGTACTGTGGGTCCCCTTATTTAAGGAAAGATATCATTTCACTGGAAGCAATTCAAAGAAAGTTCACTAGGATCATTCCTGGCACAGAGAGACTTTTTGTTTTAAAAATCTTACAAGCAAAGGCTAAACAGATTGGGACTCTATTCTTTGCAATTTAGAAGCGTGAGAGGTGTCCTCATTGAAACATATAGGATTCTTAAGGGGATTGACAAGGTAAATACAGAGAGTAGGTCTGGGAACAGAGGTGTAGTTTTAGGAAAAAACAGGAGCCAATTTAAGACTGAGACAAGGAGGAATTTCTTCTCTCAGAGGGCGGAGTCTTTGGACCTCCTTGCCATGGGGATGAGCTATGGGGGCAGAGTTCTCAAGTATATCTAAGACTGAGTCAGATGCTTCATCAGTAGGGGCTCATGGGTTATGGGGAAAAGGCAGGATGAGTAATGATAGGTCAGCCATAATTCTATTAAATGGTGGAGCAGGCTCAAGGTGGTGAACATCCTACCCCTTTTCCTATTGGTCTCATGAGGAGATGTGAGTTCTCAAAATTCAGATTGCTATTCTGGTGCCAATAGTGCAATGGTGGGAATAATAGAATTACCTACCAGAGTGTACAGTCAGATGTTTCTTCAAGGTTTTGTGGTAGCGGCTAGTGAAATCACACATGTTACATTCATAACCTGTTTTATCACGATGCATCCCACTGTAGTGTTTGTTCAGGTCATGTGCGACACAACTCTCGAAAGGGCAGAGTTTACATGTGAACTTTTTTCCTTTCAGCCTCCCCCGTTTTTTGTGCTGGGTGAGGAGCTTAGCACTGGAGCAAGCAAAATCACACTGGTCACAACAGAATGGGTAGTGCTCTCGTCGGTGCTCCTCCATATCTGCTGAGCTCTGGAACATCAGTCCACAGTTCCGGTAAGCACAGGGGACAGCCTTGGCATTGCAACTGGCTCCCATCTGGCCAGGCTGCCCACCATTGCAAATCTCCACCTGGTCACCATTGTGCGTGACCACATGTTCCTGCAGGGCCTGCAACTGGCCAAACACTTCACCACAGACTGGGCATGGGTACTTTTCCCAGGCACCGATGTTTGCAATGGCCAGGGAAAGCCCGTTTTCCTCGCTGCTGGTGACTTGCTTCCTGCATGAGATCCTAGGGCGCTTTGCCGGAGATCTGCCTTCATCTTTGTGCCTGATAGACAGAGCACATTTAGTGTCCAGTGCATGACACTGCAGGTGATCAGTTAAAAGGCTCCGGTTCTCAAAGCTCTTGTTGCATTGTTGGCAGCAGTAAAGTTCTTCCATTTCGATCAAGTCATCTAGTGAGAACATAAAACTGTCAGTCAGTTGGTGTCATCATTTACCCAAGGGCCAGACTATATGCGTCGAGTACCTGGAATGCAAGGGTGCTGGACTCTGCCTAGTACCGAGAGGGATTTGTGTGTCTTTGCACGAAAACAAGATGTTAACATCCAGCATGTGATTAGGAAGGTAGCTTATGCATTAGCCTTTATTTCTAGAGGGTTGGAGTTTAAGAGTAAACATAATGTTGCTATCATTATGCAAGCTTTCATAGAAATCATATTTGGTGCCCTGCGTAAGATTTTCTCTTTACCTCCCTGGCTGACCACACTTGTCGTGCTCCCGTTCTGGTAATATTTACTCAGAGCCCCAATTCCAATATTAAGTGACAGCCTGGTATCTGACACAAACATAGTAAGAAAACATTAATGCTAGAAAAGTGCAACATTGGCACATCAGAATGATGTGAGGACGTCTTCAAAGATTTATATTCCGGGAGACAGGTCACACAGACTCGGATGATGTTCCTTTTGAGTAGAGAGGAGCAGGACATGATCTAATTTATTAACTGATACAGCAAGGAGGATATTCAGCCTAATTTTCCCAAACTAGCTCTCTACAAAAGCAATTCTATTAGACCTGCTCCTTACTTCCTGCTTTTTCCCACCCCCCATTTTCAGATGTTTATTGAGCTCTCTGCAAATACCATGACTGATCCTGCTTGCATCATAGTTTCAAGTGAAGCATTCCAGATACTAACTGCTCACTGGGAAATGTTTCCTCATGTCGATTTCAGGCAACTGTCTCATAAAATAGGTATTCTACAGTTTCCAACTATTCTTACATTGGAAACAATTTATCTACTTTGTTCAGACCATCATGATTTTGAAACACTCTCAAATTTCTCTTTTGGGAAGAATGAAATTAGGTTCTCCAATCGATCCACTTGCCCAAGACCCTCATTTATGAGATTATTCTATTGAGTCTTCTCTGTAGCCAATTTACAACCTTCACTATCTTCTTGAACTCAAGTCCAGAATTGGTTATGATATTCCAACGGTTTTATAAAAGCTCACGATAACTTCCTTGCTATTGTAGTCTAAACATTAATTCACAGAGCCCAGAACCCTGTACAGAAAAACAGATTTTCAGATATCTATGACAGGAGAGGTGACAGCCTAGTGGTATTATCACTAGGCTGTTAATTCAGAGACTCAGGTAATGTTCTAGGGGCCTGGATTTGAATCCCATCGCGGCAGATGGTGCAATTTGATTTCAATAAATACCTGGAATTAAAAGTCTAATGATGGCCATGAATCCATTATCAATTGACAGGGGTGGGAAAAAGAAACAAACCCATCTGGCCCACTGATGTCTGGCCTACATGTGACTCCGAACCCACAGCAATGTGGTTGACGTGTAACTGTCATCTGGGCAATTAGGGATGGGCAATAAATGCTGGCCTAGCCAACAACACCCTCATCCTGTGAACGAATAAAGAAAAAAAAATTCAACCTATTTCCTCTGGCAATGACTACGGAATCAAATCTGGCCATAGTCAACTTTTGTTTGGCAAGGAGATTAACATTCATGGAAGGTAAATGGAGTTCACAGTCCTTCCATGTTCTCTACGAATTGATTGGAGGGACTGAAGAGTCAGATTTTTTTGGATTTTCACGTCTGGAAGTGTTATCATACACAACCAAATGGTTATTCCCACCATCAAAAATAAGCTGTGGTATCTTTCATCTATTAACCACCCCACCACCATAAAATCAGCACATTACCAAATCATTTAATTTGCTTGGAAAGCCCCTTAACAGGAGCGCAGACCACCTAAGATGAGGGAGAGAGCTAAATCAAAATGGAGGTGCAAGGGGAGATAAGGCACTCAACCGCCTGCGATGTCCACCTTTCTCTAAAAGCGTTGAGGGAGCTGAAAGGTTTGCTCATGTTCATATCATTGAGGTCAGATAACTAGCTGCATAACAAATTCCAAGGAAACTTATGTTCCATTCAGTCCTTCATACATGTGGCTTTGAATTGTGCCTCAAAGCTGTTAATTTCATGCGTCAGGGGAGGCGATAGCCTAGTGATATTAACACTGGGCTGTTACTCCAGAAACCCAGCAAATGTTCTGGGGACCCAGGTTTGAATCCTACCACTGCAGATAGTGGAATTTGAATTCAATAAATATCTGGATTTATGAGCCTAATGATGACCGTGAACCCATTGTTGATTGTCGGGAAAAACCCATCTGGTTCACTAATGCCCAATGGGAAGGAAACTGCCGTCCTTACCTGGTCTGGCCTACATGCGACTCCAGACCCACAACATGATTGACTCGTAACTGCCCTCTGGGTAATTAGGGATAGGCAACAAACACTGCCTAGCCAGCAACACCATCATCCCGTGACAGAATAAAGAAAATCAAATGTGGAGGACATCAGTTGGGGTTTTCGCTTTAATATATTTAAAGGAACACTTCTCTTGGCTAGCCCTGGAGGATGTGGTGTTCACGTGCAGACTTGAGGCCTCCTGTAATCGGTGGGTACTGCATGGACTGGCACATATTCGTCTCCATCCAAAACAAATCTTAATAATTTTAAACTTGCTTTGAACTTTACCTCAAAGAGAAAGCAATGCTCCCATCAAGGGCTGTAAACTAATCATTTGTTTAATTTAGTTTGATTAGGTTGTTTGGTTTTGAGTATTGCTGGGGAAAAAAAAATTGTCAAAGCTTTTCATCTTGCACAAATCAAGACATTTCAGAAGAATTTCAACCTGAGAGGTAAACATACATGATAGGAGAGTGCTGATTGGATGGTAAGTGGGCTCTGATTGGTACGGGCTGTGCCATGGGGAATGCACCCATTAATGCTGATTGACAGATCATTTGAACAGTCAATTTGCCTCAAATTTCTGTTTGCTCAACATATTGCTCTGAGAAATTAACCAGAGAATAGCTATTACCTATTTATTAAGCTAAAACAGGCACAGTGCATGCACATGCAGCTCCTAGTACACAGGAGCGTGCACTACGTTGCAACCACAGATGATAATCCGAAACTGGTTGTCAGTGCAATTCTGCACGGACTCAATATTAACCAGTGAGTGTTGTCCAATCGCAGAATCAGATCTGATATTGCACAATGTCTTGCACATTTTCAAGTGAACGGGTTGGGTACATTGCTTGTTGCAAACAGCTGAAGGGAAATGCTGTTCTGATATGATTGCCAGTCTTTAAGACATAATGCCTATGAACCTACCATCAAACCAGCACAGAACTTCACATATCTCATTACTCATAAGTGACAGGGAGAGTATCTTTTTGGCTTGACAGCAACATCTAGTTCATGGCCGACCACTCACGCTAGAATTGTATAGGTCGCCACAAACCTATTGTCGCTGGTCAACATACACATCAGGATTCATACATAATCACGTACTATTAAAGTGGCCTCATCAGAAACCTCACAACAGGGCCTGAACTATTTGTTTGCTGTGCAAACTTGACACTGAAATAATGCGCAAATCTGTCTTGTTAGATAATGGCTACTCTGACCACATCATTCCTATCTATGTATCACACAATCTCATAAAAAAAGACCCTAAGGTAATCATTCTTGGTCCTGAAAAATACCCAGTCTACCTTGGAGGAAAGACAAGGAATGTCAGATGTTAAGCAACAGGTGAGCCTAGCGGTTTGACTCTGCTACTACATTGTAAGACTATTAAATAAGTATTTATTGGTCATTTTCAGAGAGTGGAAAGGGACCGTTTCCCTGGCTACTTCAGGCCTTAGGTGACCCTGGTGAGGGAGAATGCAGTGGCCACTAGCATATTTGAGACTGTGGTTAGTGGGTGTTATTGAGACTGCAGGGCATCATCTTCCCCCACATTTCAATCCAATTTGTAAGCTGTCTTTAAAACTTTAGATTTTTGTTACAGTGCCTCTTCAAAGGCTGTCATTTATTAATTTGTTTTAATTTAAACTTCTTTTCTAAGGAGTATGAGGAAACACTCATGTTACAGTCAAGGCCAAGTTATTAAGGCATTGGATTTAAAATCCTTAGGTGTCTCCTTGTGCATAGTCAAATTCTCTCAACCACATTTTTAAACATCCCACAGTCAGAGTTTTATATTCCCTAGTGATTAGGATTTGTTGCTTTCAACGTCATGGTTCAAGATCTATTCCTTGTCGGGCAGTCAAAGTTTATTCTGAGTTATTTTAGTGCAATGGTAGTGTCCATATTTCTGAACCAAGAAGCCTGGATTTAACTGCCACATGCTCCAGAAGTGTGTAATAACATCTCTGAACAGGTTAATTAGGAAACATCTTCGTGTAAACACTTATTGCAGTCTGTAATTTATGCAGCCTTCAGCAGTCATGTTCCATATTTAAAAAAACTGATGACATGAGGTTATACATGAGGTATACCTTATGAAGCTGCTCCTCAAGTTTTGGTTGCACCTCATAGGAGAATAGACTTTAAACAGGAGTAGGATATTTGGTTCTTCAAGCCTGCTCCACTATTCAATAAGATAATAGCTATCATCTCAACTGCACTTTCCTGCTTGCACTCCATAACCTCTGGTTTTCTTGTCTATTAAAAATGCTACTGAATTTAGTCAAGCCTGACTTCAATGACCACTGTGTTGTGGGGAACAGAATGTGACAGACTAACACCACTCAAAGAAAAGAATTCTCTCATCTCAGTCTTTGACATGGAGAGCCCTTATTCTTATGCTCTGATCCGTATTTGTAAACTCCCTGAGAAGAGGATAATCATCCTGCTATCCATCCTGTCACGGCCCCTCTCCAAATCATGTATTTAAATAAGTTCACCTCTCACTATTTTAAATTCCAGTGGGTATAGACTCAGCTTGTTCAACCTTTTTTCTCAAGGCCTCCATTCCAGGAATCAGTTGAGCGAACATTCTGTAAAGCACTTCTCATACAATTGTTAGATTTTTCAAATAAGACACACCAAATCTTTACATTGGACTCCAGATGTGGCCTCACCAAGGCCCTGTACAAGTGCAGTAGACTTCCTTTGTTTAATTTCAGGGAGGTACTGGTGGACCGCTGCACTTGTAACCTAAAACTCAGTGTTGATGTTATTGGGACTTGAGTTTAAATCCGACTAGGACAGATGGTGAAATGTCAATTCAATACAAAATCTGGGGAAGAAAAAAAAAGTACACTAATGGTGACCATGCAATCCTACTGACTGTAATTAAAAAAAAATCTGGTTCATTAGCGCCCTTTCAGAAAGGAAATTTGGCCTAACTTGGTCTATCTATAGGACTCCAGATTGAGAGCAATGTGGGTGAACTCTTAGCTGTCTTCTGGGCAATAAATGCTGGCACATGCCATGAACAAATGAAAAATTCCATTCCCCAGCTGCAGCAGCACCTTCAATTTCAATCCACCCAGTGAGCAGACAGGAAGACAGCTCCCACATTAACAGGTCCATGCAGCAAGTCCTCGAGGGAGTCATGCAACTCTACTGGCTGTAGATGTCTCTTGAGGTTGCATCCACATCCCGTTGTCTTTGAAGAGGAAGGACATTGTGTCTGCCAGTACGCTTGAGATCTCCATGACGAGTGGAGGTTGGCATGCATTTTGAGTCTTGAAAATAATATTTTAATCCAACTTGAATAATCCAACTTGATAAACTCTCTATGACATTTTTGATAATTGCTATCGTGCCTCAGAGGTGGGAGTGGTGGGGGTAGTGTCAAATATTATTCAACTAATGAATCAAGTTGGCTCACAAAACTCAAGAAGCACATAATAAATTTGTACTACAGTCAAGTTAGGAGGTGCACACTTGCAAAGGTGGTCGCAAAATTTTTTTCTTCATCATGGGATGAGGGCATCACTGGCCAGGCAGTTAAGAGTCAAACATGTTGTTGTGGGTCACATGTAGCCCACATCAGGTAAGGTGTTTCCTTCCCTAAAAGGACACTAGTGAATCAGTTGGGCTTTTCCTGACAATTTTCAATGGATTCATGGTCATCATTAGATTCTTAATTCCAGATATTTATTGAATTCAAATTCCACCATCAGGTCTCCAGAACGTTATGTGGGTCTCTGGATTAACAGTCAAGCAATAATACCACTTGGCCATCGCCTCCCCATAATATAAGATTAATTTATGTCAAACTATGTAAAGATCAGGTCCACCGTTATCCTTCCCAGATCAGAAGTGCGATTTTACATGTGACCGAAGCTGAGTGCTTGCATATAGTTCCCCAAGGAAAGAGAAGAAGTGCATCTTTCTGTTTCATACCATGCCCACACATGCATTTTGCAGCAGGGTCAAAGGAATGACCTTTTGCTAGCCCAAAGACATGGAGGTTAATTGGAGTTGAGCTTTTGCTTCCTGCCGCCCTACCTATTCCAGTGCTCTCCTGGTTTAACTTTAAATCTTCCTCTATATGCATCAGCTCATCTCCTAATTCTCAACCATGCCCCATTCACCTACTATTTCTATATTTGTAGGTCTACACTGGCTCTCATTCCAGTAAAACTTGTTCACGTGTTTTTGATTTATGAAGTTACATATTCTGAGTTTAAACTGCAGAAGTTAAGGTAAATGCAACACAAACAAGCTGGGAGAATACTTTTCTTAAAAATCACTCGTGACATATGGGTGTCACTGGCTAGCCCAGTATTTAATTGCCCCTCATAGCCGCCCTTGAGATGTGGAGTTGAGCTGCCTTCTTGAACTGCTGCAATCTGTTTGCTGTTGGTTGACCCACAATGCCATTAAGGAGGGAATTCCAGGATTTTTATCCAGCGACACTGATAAATGTATCACCATTTCCAAGTGAGTGGTGATACATTTCCAAGCTAGGACGGTGAATCACTTGACAGAGTGCTTGCAGAGGCTGGTGTTGCCATGTAGTTGCTGTCCCTGTCCTTCCAGATGGAAGTCGTAATGAGACATAATGGGAATTGCAGATGCTGGAGAATCCGAGATGGCAAAGTGTGGAGCTGGATGAACACAGCAGGCCAAGCAGCATCTCAGGAGCACAAAAGCTGACATTTCGGACCTAGACCCTTCATCAGAAATGGGGGATGGGGAGAGGATTCTGAAATAAGTAGGGAAAGAGGGGGAGGCAGACCAAAGATGGAGAGAAAAAGACAGGCGGACAGGAGAGTATAGGTGGGGAGGTAGGGAGGGGATAGGTCAGTCCAAGCCGGATGGACAGGTCAAGGGGGCGGGATGGGGTTGGTAGGTAGGAAATGGAGGTGCAGCTTGAGGTGGGAGGAGGGGATAGGTGAGAGGAAGAACAGGTTAGGGAGGCAGGGACGAGCTGGGCTGGTTTTGGGATGCAGTGGGGGGAGGCGGACCACCTCCCCCCTCTCACTATTTATTTCAGAATCCTCTCCCCAACCCCCTTTTTTGATGAAGGGTCTTGGCCCAAAACGTCAGCTTTTGTGCTCCTAAGATGTTGCTTGGAAGTCATAATGAGTTGGAAGTTCTGTCTAAGGATCTTTGGTAAATTTCTGCAGTGCATCTTTTGGATGGTATACACTGCTGCTACTACTGAGTGTCAGTGGCGACTGGGCTTTAAAATGCCAGGATATAAGAGATATATAACAGTGGTAAAGAAACTTAAAACAATACTTGACCTAACTGATAAAACAGAAAAAGGAAATGGAAACAGTAAAACATAGTAAGGAAACTGACCCTTCAGTTTTTCAGGAATGACGACTGAACCCAAGTCTCAGAAGCTAAAACCTCTGGATAGGCTGAAACTGTTTGAAGCTATATAAAGGGGGTTCAAAACCATTCAAGCTCAGTAGTTGCAGCTATAAGCTCACTGAAAAAAGACAAAGTAAAGGAACAGATAGACTTGCTCTCTGAGCAGAGTGAAAAAAAACAATGACCTCATCATTTATCATAGAACATAGAACATAGAACATTACAGCACAGTGCAGGCCCTTTGGCCCTCGATGTTGTGCCGACCTGTCATACCGATCTCAAGCCCATCTAACCTACACTATTCCATGTACGTCCATTTGCTTATCCAGTGACGACTTAAATGTACCTAAAGTTGGCGAATCTACTACCGTTGCAGGCAAAGCGTTCCATTCCCTTACTACTCTCTGAGTAAAGAAACTACCTCTGACATCTGTCCTATATCTTTCACCCCTCAATTTAAAGCTATGCCCCCTCGTGCTCGCCATCACCATCCTAGGAAAAAGGCTCTCCCTATCCACCCTATCTAACCCTCTGATTATTTTATATGTTTCAATTAATTCACCTCTCAACCTTCTTCTCTCTAATAAAAACAGCCTCAAGTCTCTCAGCCTTTCCTTGGAAGACCTTCTCTCCATACGAGGCAACATCCTAGTAAATCTCCTCTGCACCCTTTCCAAAACTTCCACATCCTTCTTATAATGCGGTGACCAGGACTGTACACAATACTCCAAGTGCAGCCACACCAGAGTTTTGTACAGCTTCAGCATAACCTCATGGTTCCAGAACTCGATCCCTCTATTAATAAAAGCTAAAACACTGTATGCCTTCTTAACAGCCCTGTCAACCTGGGTGGCAACTTTCAAGGATCTGTGTACATGGACACCGAGATCTCTCTGCTCATCTACACTACAAAGAATCTTACCATTAGCTCTGTACTTTGCCTTCTGGTTACTCCTACCAAAGTGCATCACCTCACACTTGTCTGCATTAAACTCCATTTGCCACCTCTCAGCCCAGCTCTGCAGCTTATCTATGTCTCTCTGCACCCTACAGCATCCTTCGTCACTATCCACAACCCCACCGACCTTAGTGTCGTCTGCAAATTTACTAACCCGTCCTTCTACGCCCTCTTCCAGGTCATTTATAAAAATGACAAACAGCAGTGGACCCAACACTGACCCTTGCGGTACACCGCTAGTAACTGGTCTCCAGGATGAATATTTCCCATCAACTACCACCCTCTGTCCTCTTTCAGCAGGCCAATTTCCAATCCAAACTGCTATATCTCCCACAATTCCATTCCTCTGCATTTTGTACAATAGCCTACTGTGGGGAACCTTATCGAACGCCTTGCTGAAATCCATATACACCACATCAACCGGTTTACTCTCGTCTACCTGTTTGGTCACCTTCTCAAAGAACTCAATAAGGTTTGTGAGGCACGACCTTCCCTTCACAAAACTGTTGTGACTATCCCTAATCAATTTATTCTTTTCTAGATGATTATAAATCCTATCTCTTATAACCTTTTCCAACACTTTACCAACAACTGAGGTAAGGCTCACTGGTCTATACTTACCAGGGTTGTCTCTACTCCCCTTCTTGAACAGGGGAACCACATTTGCTATCCTCCAGTCATCTGGCGCTATTCCTGTAGACAATGACGAGTTAAAGATCAATGCCAAAGGTTCGGCAACCTCCTCTCTGGCTTCCCGAGGATCCGAGGATAAATCCCATCCGGCCCACGGGACTTATCTATCCTCACCTTCTGTAGGATTTCTAATACCTCTTCCTTGTGAGCCTCAATCCCACCTAGTCTAGTAGCCTGTATCTTAGTATTTTCCTCGACAACATTGTCGTTTTCTAGAGTGAATACTGTTGAAAAATATTCATTTAGCACTTCCCCTATCTCATCTGAATCCACACACGACTTACCACTACTCTCCTTGATTGGGCCTAATCTTACTTTAGTCATTCTTTTATTCCTTAAATACCTATAGAAAGCCTTAGGGTTTTCCCTGATCCTATCCACCAACAACTTCTCATGTCTCCTCCTGGCTCTTCTGAGCTCTCTCTTTAGGAGTGGCATTTGGAGTGCAGGCAAGGTTAAATCTCAGTTTGAATTTTTTGCTGAAACAGTGGTTGGAAGATTGAACAATGGAAGCTGGTGGAAGAATGTACACTGATCTTTAAACTCTTCTGGCAGAGAATGAAATCAGCCAAACAATACATTAGTTTAGAAGTACTGTAAAAGTAAGCCAAACAAGGGACTAAAGAGAAGCCACATCAAATTCTTACTTCAGATTGGCTGGATTGGGGGAGAATTAGAAAGCTTCCAGAGGACTGAGGCATATTTTTGGGTAGAAGTAATTTTAAATTGATGTGTCTTAGAGAATTCTTGGGGGAATAACAAGTAAAACGGAGTGCATAAAATACATAGTTATAACCTAAATCACCAACACTCCTGGTTTTGTTTATTTTGTTTTCGTAAATGGTGAGAGGTTCAGAAGAGTGGGTGTCCAAAAGGATATGGGTGTCCTTGTTCACAAGTCCCAAAAGCTAGCATGCAGATGCAACAAGCAACTCAGAAGTAGTATGATGGCCTTTATCAAAAAGGGATATAAAGTACTGGGTAAAGAGAGCTTCCAGCAACTATATACAGCCTGGTGAGAACACATCTGAAAGAGTGAGAGTCTTGGAGTGATACAGCACAGAGGCAGACCCTTTGTTCCAACACGTCTGCATTGACCATTAACTAAAGAAAGACACACTAGCCACAAAGGGAGTGGAGGTTCACAAGAATAACCCCTGAGAAAAGATGATTGTTTTGAGGAGGCAAGGGGGAAAACTGGGCCTGTGTTGGGAGTTTGAAAGAAGAAATAATGATTTCATTGAAATTTGCAAAATTCTTACCACTGACACAGATGTAAATAAGACATAAGCCCTGCCTGCAGAAGGATCCAAACTAGAGGGCGCGTTGTCAGAATAAGGGAAAGGTCACTTAAAATTGAAATTCAGATGAAGTCCTTCACTAAGAGACTGCTCACTGAGCACTTTCAAGAGAGTAATTGATAAAATTTTAAATAACAATGAAATGGCCTTAAAGTTGGGATTGTGTTCAAGACAATCATGACTTTAAATGAAACAATTAAGTGAAGCATTGATTTCCATTAAAGGTCAGAGACAGGTTCCACAGGACAAATTTTGCCTGAAAAAGCTAATGTAAGATTTGAATTACTGTGCCATTTATGGCCATTGCCATCTAAACTAACTCGCAAATAAAAAAAAATGAAAGTTCCAGAGAAGAAAGCAAGCTTCTAGTTTACAGAAAAGTCTTTGAAGACATTTACAGTACATCACATGTACTAATCACCTCTCTCTATTGAGAAAACAGGCCTATGATCTAATAGGGCTATGATGATCTTTAGTTTAAGCACTAATAATTGTGTAGGTACATTATCTAAAATCTTGTAAATTATTGTAAAATAAAAAGACTAAGCCCCCATCAGCTCCTCTGTACATGCACAACTAGCAGAGAGTTTTCAGAAGAAAAATTAAGACAAAAATTATTTCAGTACCAGAGCAGAGAACAATTCTTTTAAAAAAAAAGAAAAATGAACTTCCAATTCAAGGCACAAACAAAATGACACCAACTCTGGGGAGTCAACGATGACATGATGATGCCATTCACCCACAATAACTCAAAGGTCACAATGACGCAAGAGGTGAGCAGGAAATAACTGAAGTCAAAATGAGGAATGGCATTTTAAATGAAGAAAGAGGACAAAAAAAAATTGAAGACAGGAGTCTTAAAACAAGGACTCCCCAGATGGGAAGTTGCATAGACCATACCAGAAGATATCGGAGTAGTTAGGCTATTCAGGCCATTAAGCCTGCTCTGCAAGTCAATCATGGCTAATATGTTTCTCAACCCCATTCTCCTGCTTTCTCCCCATTAACCTTGATCCCACAACCAAGCAAGACCTATCTGTCCTAAATACACTCAATGACTTGGCCTCCACAACCCTCTACAGCAAAGAATTCCACAGATTAGAACTACCCTCAGGCTGAAGAAATTCCTCCTTATTTCAGTTCTAAAGGGTCATCCCTTCACTGAGGCTGTGCTCTTGGGTCCTAGGCTGTCCTACTAATGGAAACATATTCTCCACACCCACTCTATCTAGGCCTCTCAGTATTCTGTAAATTTCAATCAGATCCCCCTCATCCTTCCAAACTCCATCTAGTACAGAACCGGAGTCCTCAACCACTCCTCATATGACGAGCCCTTCATCCTCAGGATCATTCTTGTAAACTTCCTCTGGACCCCCTCCAACAACAGCACATCCTTAAACACAAAGCCTACAACTGCTCTCAATGTTCCAAATTGGGTCTGACCAGGGCCTTTTACAGCCTCAGCAGTACATCTCAGGTCTTATATTCTTGAAATGAATGCTAACATTGCATCAAACTTCCTAACTACCAACTAAACCTATCTGTTAACGTTAAAAGAATTCTGAACTCGGACTCGCAATCCCTTTGTGCTTCAGATTTCAGAAGCCTTTCCCCATTTACAAAATAAGTCTAGTTTCTTTCCTTCCTAAACAGCAGTTACTTTTGCCATTTTCCAGTCCTCTAGGATGCCCCCAACTCTAGCAATTGCAGGAAGATCACCAACAACACCTCTAAAATCTCCTCTGCTCTCTCCTCCAGAAGTTGTTGGTTGGTTTGCCAAGCTGACTGGTTTTTGTACAAACTTTTTGTCTCCATTCTGGGTGATGTCTTCAGTGTTGTATAGCCTCCAGTGAAGCACTGTTGATCTGTCCTGCTCTGAATTTAAATGGCCTGGTTTGTCATGTGGGCAGTCGTTTCGAGTTTTGTACTGTAGTGGTACATGACAGACCGGACCATATAAACTCCGAACGGGACAGAACAACAGCGCTTCAACAGAGGCTAGACAGCACTGAAGATGTCATCTAGAAGTGAGACAAAATGTTTGTACTATAACCAGTCAGCTTGGCAAACCAACCACAACCTGAGCTACAGATCTTCATGAAAACATTAATCTCCTTTAGAACTCTGGGATGTAGTCCATCTTATCTAGGGTGATTTATCTACCTTCAGACCTGTCAACTTCGCTAACACTTTCTCCTTAGTGACAGCCCAACATTCAGCCCTTCCCCCTGATTCTTTTCAAGCTCTGGTATGCTGTTGGTATCTTCCACCATGAAAACTATTGCAAAGTGCCTATTCAGTTCCTCTGCCATTTCTTTGCACTATGACTGCTCCAGCCTTATTTTCCAGTCGTCCAATGTTGACTCTTGCCTCTCTCCTAACTTTTATATACCTAAGAAAATTCTCTTGCAATCTTCTTTAATATTGCTACCCCTCTTACCCTCATATTTCATCTTCTCCCCTCTTTATTGCTTTTTCTAAGTTACCCTCCGCTGGTTTTTAGAAAGGCTTTCCATTCATCTTCAGCACATTGTGTGCTTTTTGCTTTGAATACTGCCCCTGACTTCCCTTAGCATCCATGGTTGCCTCATTGTCCCTTTAGTATAGTTCTCCTTCCTTAGCAAGGATTTACCCATGCCTCCTAAATTGCCCACAAAATGCCCTGCCATTGCTGCTCCACCATCTTCCCTGCTAGGCCCCCCTTCCAATCAACTCTGGTCAGCTCCTCCTTCATGTCTTTGCAGTTACCTTTACTCAATTGTAATACCATTACATCTGATTCCAGCTTCTCCCTCTCAAATTTGCAGGGTGAATTCTATCATGTTATGGCCACTGCCTCCGAGGGGGTCCCTTCACCCTGAGCTTCCTAATCAAGTCTGCCTCATTAAACATCGTCAAAACCAGAACTGCTTCTTGCCTAATGTGTTCTGGCATAAGCTGCTCCAAATAAAAAAAACTATCTTATAGACATTCTATTAATTCTTTTTCCTGAGATTCACTGTCAACCTGATTTTCTCCAGTCTACTGACAAATTGAAGTACCCCCTGGTGATTGGAATAGTGCATTTTTTTTAAAACATGCATTTTCTATCTCCTGATTTATTTTTTGCCCCTAAGAAACCTAAACATAATGCCCTTCAGGGAGTTTCCTTGTTTGCAGTTCCCAACTGTACCCACACAGATGCTACACCTTCCAACTCTACATCACTTCCTGCTATCGATCCAATATCATTTCTTAATAACACGGCAACCCTGTCCCCCTGCCTATTCTTTTAATATGACATGTATCCATGGATATTTAGTTCCCGACCCTGATCCCCTTACAGCAATATCTGCGATGCCCACAACATCACACCTGCCAATTTCAATTTGCGCTATAAGCTCATTTACCTGAACTATACACCATGTGCATTTAAGTACATCATCCTCAGTCCTGAGGAAAGGTCACTGGACACGGAACGTTAACTCTGTTTTCTCCTTCACAAATGATGCCAGACCTGCTGAGCTTTTCCGGCAACTTTGTTTTTGACCCTCAGTCCTGCATTAACTGCCCCCCTTCTCACAATTGTCCCATAGTTTTCTGTGCCTTTCCATTTTCTGTGGCCTATTACTCGCTCTGGAAACTTTAACTTCTGAGTCCTTCCCCCCCCCTTTAACTTTCTCCATAATTTTGTGAACACCTCCTCACCTACACTATTTAGTTTAAAGCCCTATCCAGTGTCCTTCTTCTGCATTTTGCCAGGACTCTGGTTCTTGATTCAGGTGGAACTCATCCCATGAGAACAGCTCCCTTCTTCGCCATACTGATGGAGATAGATGATTAGCCATGATCTAATTAATGGCAAAGCAGGCTCAAAGGGCCGAAATGTCTTATCCCTGCTCCTATTTCTACGCTTCATCCTGTGTACTGACAGGATAGGTCTCTCTGCTCCAATGTTACAGACCAAGTTAATGTACCTGGGGGGTTGGTAGCTTCCTCCATCTTCTCGACCTGTTGGACAGTTTGGGTGACATTCTGCCCGTCCTGCTCTTTGCCATTTTCTGACCCTTCCTCAGTTGACGCCACAGTGACCTCTAGGGTCACAGTCTGGCATGTCACCTTCCGGTTGGCCTCCACCTGGCGATCAGCGCCCTGTCCAGCATCAACCACGACTTGAGCCATGTCGTTCCCAAAGCACCCACTGCCTTGGACACCAGCAGGCTCACCACGCAGCTCGATAATGCCGTGCAGCGTGTAGTCTGGCTCTTCGGCAAAGTCTGTGAAGATGCCAGCATTGTCCGCTATGCCCCCTCCCTGCTCTTCCATCCTGGCTCTGATCCGTCGCAACTCCTCAGAAACAAAATCTGCCGAAACACAGAAGACAAGTCTGTCCGCTGGGAGTAATTCAAGAGAAACTATTTCTTGTGGCGGGGATGGGTGTCAAGAACCAGAGTGACACAGATTGAAGAGATTTGGGGGTGGGGATATGGAGATCTGGGTCTCACGGCAAGACCTGAACTGGAGTGCGCGGCCTGAAAGGGGATAATTGGATAAGTACTTAAAAGGGGAAAGGGATTAGGAACTACTGGATAACTTTTACTTGACTAGTAAGGCGATGAAGGCAGGAGAACGGGGTTGAGAAACATATCAGCCATGATCAAATGGTGGAGCAGACTCGATGGACAATATGTCACTTGGGCGGCACATTCCTGATCCCAACCACTCACTGCTAGAAATGCTCTTCCTCCTGCTACATTTGATTCTTTGGTCAGTGGGAGCAGACGAGGGAAGGTTATGTGGAAGCGCGAGGGTTTGGGAATAAAGGAGGAGCTGATGGACGTGAGGGCAGGGAAGAACAAGGCAGGTTTGGGGTGGGCGTGGATTAGGTGAGTCAGCCCTCGCCTGAGGGATGGGTTTGGGATGATGGGAAGTAAGAGGAGTGGGTAGGCTGATATGCTTTGGTCAAGTGAGTTTGCATTTTGGAGGTGGGAGGAGGGACACAGAGGTGTAGGAGTTGGAGAGCAGAATGGAGGGCAGTGGCGTTTTGTTCCAGGGAACTGGGACAAAGTGAGCTTGAGGTGATGACTGGGTTGGTCAGGGTCTGGAACGGATGGGGGGTTGGATTCTGGGTGATGGAGGGGGTACGTTGGGGGTGGGGGAACAGAGTTACAAGGGCAGGTGGTCTTTGTGTGGCTGGTTTAGGGACTGGAGAGGTGGCATAGGATTGAGGTGGAGTTGGGGGAAAACAGGGACATGGGGGTTGCATTTGGAGTGTGAATGGTGTCAGGGATGGAGGAGAGGGTGAGGATGGAGGCTGGGACATTAGATATAAGAGGGTGAGGGGAATGGAGATTAGGTCTGGTGTTATGACAAGGAGGTGGGGATCTGAAGGACTGCACATGAGAGTGTGGTAGGGAGCTTATGGGTGTGGAGGTTGAGGAGAAGGTGGGGGGAATTGGAAGGGAATAGAGATGTAGTGGATGTTGGAAGTGTGGTTTGGATGTGGAGAATCTGGAAAGATTTGAGAGATTGGGGATAGTAGCAGTTCAGGGTGGGCTGTATGTTTTTAGAGCATAGGATTAAGTTAATTGGTGTAGGGGAGTGAGGTAGTGATTCAGGATGTGGTGAGGGTCAGATGGGGCTAAGGATTGGAAAAAGGTTTTTATTGATGATCTAAAGGGAGTAGGGGGCTGTGGGGAAGGGGGTGGTTTGGGCAGCGAGGTGGGTTATTTGTAGAGGGGGAAATATGAGGGGTTACATATGATGGAGGGGTGGGGTATTATGGGGGTGGGAAAGGATCTTCTGCAAGGGAGTAATGGGGTGGATGGGGGTCGGGGGTGAAGGGGAGCGGGGGGGTCAGGGGAGTGGGGGGTTGGGGAGGGGGCTGAAGGGTTGGGGTGGATGGGGGTGGGAAGAGTCAGGGGAGTGGGGGGGGGTAGGGGGTGAGGGGGAGTGGGATGAGTCAGGGGAGGGGGCTGAAGGGTAGGGGTGGATGGGAAATGGGGGTCGGGGGGAAGGGGAGTGCAGGGGTGGGGGACTCGGGGGAGGGGGGTGAAGGGTAGGGGTGGATCGGGGAGGGAGGGTAGGGGTGGATGGGGGGGCCAGGGTGGATGGGGGAGTGGGGTTGAAGTGTAGGGCTGGATGGGGGATGGGGAGTAGGGGGTGGAGGGGTTCGGGGGGATGAAGGGTAGGGGTGGATGGGGGGGGGGGAAGGGTAGTAGGGGGGTGGGGGTCATGGGGGTGGATTGGGGGAGAGGGGTTGAAGGGTAGGGGTGGATGGGGGGGCGAAGGGTAGTAGGGGGGTGGGGGTAGGGGTAGGGGTGGTCAGGGGAGGGGGATGGGGGGGTCAGAGGGAGGTGGGGGTCATGGGGGTGGATTGGGGGGAGAGGGGTTGAAAGGTAGGGGTGGATGGGGGGTAAGGGTAGTAGGGGGGTGGGGGTGGTCAGGGGAGGGGGATGGGGGGGTCAAGGGAGGGGGGTGGGGGGGTTTATGAGTTTGGAGGTCCTTGTCCCTCACAGCCCTGCCTGCGGGGCCCGCCCGCCTCCCTCCCTCTTCCGGGACTGCTCCCGCGGCCTCATGCTCCCGTTCCCTGACACACAGGACCGGGGCCGGTTACTCACCCTCCCCAGGCTCCGAGCTTCGGCCCGCCCCCCCCCCCCCTCCCGGCTGGCGGCTCCCTCCACCTCCCTGGTACCGGCGGCCTCGGTTTGTTTTCTGCCCGCCCGCCCGCCTCACTTTTTATTTTTGCTCCTTCACCCTCCGCGGCCGACTAAACGCCGGAGAAGAAGTGGGGCCTCGAGGAATATTTCATCGAATTCCATTTGTTCTCCGCATCGCCAACCAGCCGCGACCACGTTTAAAATATTTGTCGAGAGGAGAGAAAGACGCAACTGGCCGTAACGTTTCTAAATTTGTTTTTGAAAAATTATTCTGGGCTTTAAGTCAGACACCTTTGCCCGTTGCCCGTAGTTCAAGGCCCTCTGGAGGGAGGCTTGGCCAATAGGAATCGTCAGAAGGTGAAGCTACAGACCCCCATCTTGGGTTAGGGCAGATGGGGCACCAGTCGGCAGGAGGTCACTGCACCATCTTGGTTACTATTGCCAATGACCAATGGGCAAAAATACAAGACAGAGACAGATGTAAGATGGCTGCATCACAGTGGTAGACCAGAGCCCATCCACTCCAAGCTGGCAGCGTCCTTTCTTGTCTTCTTTCTCAGTCTTCAAGGACCAAGCATTGTTGGTGAGGCGTTGGCTGCAGCGTCAGCAGTATGGATCAGTATTCCTGGTGACCATGGTGGTGCCCGGAGCCAGGACTCCTGGCAGCAGTAGAGCCAGAACCTGGACTCTTGGAACCAAAGAACCAGGCCACTCATTTAGCCACACCGTCTCTATCCCTGTATTTCCCATGGCTAACCCACCTAACTTGCACATCTCTGGAATTTGGGATGAAACCAGAGCACTCAGAGGAAACCTACATATACACAGGGAGAGTGTGCAAACTTCACACAGTCGCCCGAGGGTGACATTGAACCCGGGTCACTGGAAGTGTGAGGCAGCAGTACTAACCACTGAGCCATTGTGGTGTCCCATCCTGGGAGTGGCTGTAAGCCTGGACCTTGGACTCTTGACTGTGTTAGGTCTGGAGCCTGGACTTCTGGCAGTGTTTGACAGCAGCAGAGCTGGCATGTCCTGAACCATTGGGTTCATCAAGCACACCTCCCTGCAGACCGGAACACCTTTCAGAGACCTTAGAAAAGATGTGCTTGAGGCTTAATTTGAACAGAATATGAACTCTTATTTAAATAATTTCTTTTGTAGCTCAAAATGGCACCAGATTGAGACGACCAAACACTCTCGACTGTATCTTCAAGATATATGTGACAATAAAAGTGTTAAATTAACAGAAGAATATAAAAACCAAAAGATGATTGTGCGAATGACACATGCTGGTTTGACTTGTTTTGAGTACTTCCAGTGTGTCAGTTCAACCGACATAAACGTTACCAAATATTACATTTTGTCAAACAAACAAAAACTGAGGGGAGATGATGGTTTGGGGGCATCACTTGACCATTAACCCAGAGATCCATGTAATATTCGGACAACCTGGGTTTGAATCCCACCACGGCATCTAGTGGAATTTATATTGTTTTTTAAAACTCTGGAATTAAGCATCCAATGACAACTATGAAGCCATTGTTGATTAGAGTGCCAAATGGATTTTTCCCAACTATGTCCTTTGACATTACAATGTAGGAAAATTCCTGTTGAAGGGTTTCGGCCCAAAACATTGACTTACCTGCTCCTCAGAGGCTGTCTGTCGAGCTGTGCATTTCTAACCTCACGCCTATAGACTCTGTTATCCTTACTGGCCTGGT
Organism: Stegostoma tigrinum; assembly: GCF_030684315.1. NCBI lineage: Eukaryota > Metazoa > Chordata > Chondrichthyes > Orectolobiformes > Stegostomatidae > Stegostoma > Stegostoma tigrinum. The sequence continues at coordinate 102,482,919 of NC_081360.1, forward strand.
TTATATGTGACTGCAGACCCACAGCAATGTGGTTCACTCTTAGCTGCCCTCTGGATAATTAGTGACGGGCAATAAACTTGGGCCTTGCCAGTGCCACCCTCATCCTGCCAGTGAATAAAACAAATTCTACAGAACTGAAGGGTTATGGGAATACCCTCCTTTTCCCCCCACCTCAGAATCCCACACTCTGTTTATTTGACCCTGATGTACCCTCTTGGTCCCAAGCCCTGGAATAGAGTACTAGTGAATATCAACTTAAGGGCATTAGCAATATAAGTAAAGGCAAAGAAAGAAAAAATGTGGTTAGAATCTGCAGTGCACTGCCTGAGAGGGTAAAGGAGCAGATTCAATTGAAACTTTCAAAAGAGAATTGAGTAATTATCTGAAGAGAAAATTTTTGCAGCATTGGAAGGGGCAGGTGGAGTGGAAGCAAGTAAATTGTTTTTGCAGAGGGCTGACATGGAGATGATGGTCATGAGGCATCCTTCAATGCTGATCCATTCTATGTATCCATAAAAAGGAGATCTGACCCGTCATGTCAGTTCTCTGTTCCCAATTTCTCCTCATATCCTTCGATGGCAGGTTAGTTGAATGCTTCCAGTGCCTCAACAGCTACCTCCCTTAGTCAGATAAGGGAGTTCTTTTTTATTCGTTCACAGGATGAGGGCATCATAGACCAGGAGATTACCCATCCCTAATTTCCCAACGGGCAGTTCAGAGTCAACCACATTGCTGTGGGTCTGGAGTCACATGTAGGCCAGACCAGTTAAGGATGGACAGTTTCCTTCCCTTAAGGACGTTAGTGACTCAGATAGTGAACCAGATGGGTATTTCCCCAACAATCAATAGGATCAATCCTAGGATCCTCTGGGAAGCCAGGGAGGAGATTGCCGAGCCTTTGGCATTGATCTTTAACTCGTCATTGTCTACAGGAATAGTGCCAGATGACTGGAGGATAGCAAATGTGGTTCCCCTGTTCAAGAAGGGGAGTAGAGACAACCCTGGGAATTATAGACCAGTGAGCCTTACCTCAGTTGTTGGTAAAGTTTTGGAAAAGGTTATAAGGGATAGGATTTATAATCATCTAGAAAAGAATAAATTGATTAGGGATAGTCAGCACGGTTTTGTGAAGGGTAGGTCGTGCCTCACAAACCTTATTGAGTTCTTTGAGAAGGTGACCAAACAGGTAGATGAGAGTAAACCGGTTGATGTGGTGTATATGGATTTCAGCAAGGCATTCGATAAGGTTCCCCACAGTAGGCTATTGTACAAAATGCGGAGGAATGGAATTGTGGGAGATATAGCAGTTTGGATCGGAAATTGGTTTGCTGAAAGAAGACGGAGGGTGGTAGTTGATGGGAAATATTCGTCCTGGAGACCAGTTACTAGTGGTGTACCACAAGGGTCGGTGTTGGGTCCACTGCTGTTTGTCATTTTTATAAATGACCTGGATGATGGCGTAGAAGGATGGGTTAGTAAATTTGCAGACGACACTAAGGTCGGTGGAGTTGTGGATAGTGACGAAGGATGCTGTAGGTTGCAGAGAGACATAGATAAGCTGCAGAGCTTGGCTGAGAGGTGGCAAATGGAGTTTAATGCAGACAAGTGTGAGGTGATGCACTTTGGTAGGAGTAACCGGAAGGCAAGGTACTGGGCTAATGGTAAGATTCTTAGTAGTGTAGATGAGCAGAGCGATCTCGGTGTCCAAGTACACAGATCCTTGAAAGTTGCCACCCAGGTTGACAGGGCTGTTAAGAAGGCATACAGTGTTTTAGCTTTTATTCATAGAGGGATCGAGTTCCGGAACCAAGAGGTTATGCTGCAGCTGTACAAAACTCTGGTGCGGCCACACTTGGAGTATTTACGTACAGTTCTGGTCACCGCATTATAAGAAGGATGTGGAAGCTTTGGAAAGGGTGCAGAGGAGATTTACTAGGATGTTGCCTGGTACGGAGGGAACGTCTTACGAGGAAAGGCTGAGGGGCTTGAGGCTGTTTTCGTTAGAGAGAAGAAGGTTGAGAGGTGACTTAATTGAAACATATAAAATAATCAGAGGGTTAGATAGGGTGGATAGGGAGAGCCTTTTTCCTAGGATGGTGGCAGTGAGCACGAGGGGGCAAAGCTTTAAATTGTGGGGTGAAAGATATAGGACAGATGTCAGAGGTAGTTTCTTTACTCAGAGAGTAGTAAGGGAATGGAACGCTTTGCCTGCAACGGTTGTAGATTTGCCAACTTTAGGTACATTTAAGTCAACACTGGATAAGCATATGAACGTACATGGAATAGTGTAGGTTAGATGGGCTTGAGATCGGTATGACAGGTCAGCACAACATCAAGGGCCGAAGGGCCTGTACTGTTCTATGTTCTATGATAATAGATTCATGGTCATCGTTAGATTGTTAATTCCAGATATTTTATTGAATTCAAATTCCACTATCTGCCATTGGGGGATTTGAATCCAGGTCCCCAGGATATGAGCTGGGTCTCTGGATTAACAGTCCAGCAATAATACCACTAGACCATCGCTCCCCCAGTCCAACACTGGATCAATTGCACCAGATCAACCTTCTACAGACTATAGCAGAGAGTGTTCACCACCAAGAGACAAGTCAACAGAGGATCCAATGTACAGAGTAACTGTTTTAGTTCATTTCAGGGATGTCACTGGCAAGGCCAGTTTTAATTGCCACTGCAAATTACCCAGAAGGAAATAGGATCAGCAATATCCCATTATCTCAGGAACAGCAATGGGCTGTTTGGCCCCTCAAGGCAGTGCCACCATTCAGTCGGATCATGGCTGATCTGACACTCTTCACGTTCATTTTCCTGCCCTTCTCCCATAACCTTTGATTCCCCTACTGATGTACCCTTTCAAGGACGTTGCTTCTACGACTCTAGGTCACAAGGGGTTCCAAAGATTCTCAATCCTCTGCATCTCAGTCTTAAATTGGCATCCCTTTATTCTGAGACTATGCCTTTCGGTCCAAGACTCACCCTTGAGGGTAAATATTCTTTCAGCAATTAGCCTACCAAGCCCCTTTAGAATCCAATTTTTCAATGAGATCACCTCGCATTCTTCAAAACTCCAGTGAATAGAGAGTCCCAATCCATTTATCCTTTGTTCATAAAGGAATTCCTCTAGGGTAGCTAAGAGTTAATCCTGTTGCTGTGGTTCTGGAGCCAAACCAGGTAAGTCCAGTCGATTTCCTTCCCTGAAGGACATTATTGATCCAGATGGACATCAATTGAAATTTAAATTTTACAGCTACAATGAAGAGATTTGAAGTAACATCCTAATTCCTCTGAATTACTCATCCAGTAATAAAACTATATCAAGGGAAATGAATACAGTTTTTATTTTCTTTCAACGGGTGCAGTACAGTGTGGAAATCAGAGTCTTGAATGAATAATAACCTTTCTCATGATGTTCAAATACGTGAAGACTACACTTGATGAAATATAAACTGCTGCAAATAGCCTTGAGACAGAATTCCCCGAGGCCTTGATCATTGTAGCCAGTGACTTCAAACAGGCCAACCTCAAGAGTGTGCTACCGACATGCCTCCTGCCCCACCAGAGGCTCAAACACCCTAGAACATTGCTACACAAGCAAAGATGCCTACTGCTCCATTCCTCACCCGCATTTTGGGTAAATCAGATCACAACACTGTGCTCTTCACAAGCACAAACTGAAGCAGAAGGATATAGTACAGAAAGTTGCACATTGCTGGTTTGAGGTAACAGATGAGTTCCCACATCGCTGTTTGCACTTGGTGGACTGGTCCATATTCAAGAACTCAGTGGCCAACCGAAGTAAGTATGCCACTGCTGTCACGGACTTCATTAGTAAGCGTGTAGAGGACTGAACATAGAATACTACAGGCCCTTCGGCCCACAATGTTGCACCAAACTTTTACCCTTATCTTAACGCCTGTCTAACCTCCACCCCTACCTTATACCATCATCCATATGTCTATCTAATAGCTGCTTAAATGCCCCTAATGAAGCTGGCTCCACTACCCTCACTGGCAAAGCCAAAGAAGATCATCTGAGTTATTCCTGCTGAGCTTTTCCAGCAACTTTGCTTTTGTTCCTGAAGTTAATCCAAGTGTTCCCCAACCAAAAACCATGGATGAACTGGAAGTTGTGCTCCCTACTGAAATCCAGGTCTGAGACATTCAGGCCATGGGACCCTGACCTATACAGGAAATCTAGGTATGATCTTTGTGTCCCTGATGGCTTTGCAGAGAGTCAATACCAGACTAAACTAGAGTCCCAGACTAACCGCACAAGTGAGTATCATACGTGGCAAGGCTTACACAATATCGACCCGCTACAAAGCAAATCGAGTAGAATCACTGACGACAATATATCCCTCCCTGATGAGCTCAAAGCATTCTATACTCGTTTCAAACAGAAGATCATTGAAATGATGTCATCTGCCCCAATACCCTTCACAGTCACTGCCACAGACTCAGATTGGCCTTTTGAGAGTGAATCTACAGAGAAAGGGACTGTCCTGGTTGGAGCCCCCAGGCCGTGCACACTGATATCGTGTGAACCAGCTGGTGGGAGTATTTGCAGACATCTTTAACCTCTCCTTACTACAACGCGAGGTTCCCACTTGCTTCAAGAGGATCTTTACCACCCTGGTGCCAAAGAAAAATCAGGAAGCGTGCCTAATGACTACCATAAGTGGCTCTGACATCCATTCTTATGAAGTGCTTTGAGACGTTAGTAATGGCCCACATCAACTCCACTGTCCCAGATGACCTCGATCCACTACACCTACCGTCACAATCAGTCCACAGCAGACACCATCTTACCCTTCAGAGATAATGGGAACTGCAGATGCTGGAGATTCCAAGATAATAAAATGTGAGGCTGGATGAACACAGCAGGCCAAGCAGCATCTCAGGAGCACAAAAGCTGACGTTTCGGGCCTAGACCCTTCATCAGAGAGGGGGATGGGGAGAGGGAACTGGAATAAATAGGGAGAGAGGGGGAGGCGGACCGAAGATGGAGAGAAAAGAAGATAAGTGGAGAGAGTATAGGTGGGGAGGTAGGGAGGGGATAGGTCAGTCCAGGGAAGACGGACAGGTCAAGGAGGTGGGATGAGGTTAGTAGGTAGCTGGGGGTGCGGCTTGGTGTGGGAGGAAGGGATGGGTGAGAGGAAGAACCGGTTAGGGAGGCAGAGACAGGTTGGACTGGTTTTGGGATGCAGTGGGTGGGGGGGAAGAGCTGGGCTGGTTGTGTGGTGCAGTGGGGGGAGGGGACGAACTAGGCTGGTTTAGGGATGCAGTAGGGGAAGGGGAGATATTGAAACTGGTGAAGTCCGCATTGATACCATATGGCTGCAGGGTTCCCAGGCGGAATATGAGTTGCTGTTCCTGCAACCTTCGGGTGGCATCATTGTGACAGTGCAGGAGGCCCATGATGGACATGTCATCTAGAGAATGGGAGGGGGAGTGGAAATGGTTTGCGACTGGGAGGTGCAGTTGTTTGTTGCAAACTGAGTGGAGGTGTTCTGCAAAGCGGCCTCCAAGCCTCCGCTTGGTTTCCCCAATGTAGAGGAAGCCACACCGGGTACAGTGGATGCAGTATACCACATTGGCAGATGTGCAGGTGAACCTCTGCTTAATGTGGAATGTCATCTTGGGGCCTGGGATGGGGGTGAGGGAGGAGGTGTGGGGACAAGTGTAGCATTTCCTGCGGTTGCAGGGGAAGGTGCCGGGTGTGGTGGGGTTGGAGGGCAGTGTGGAGCGAACAAGGGAGTCACGGAGAGAGTGGTCTCTCCGGAAAGCAGACAGGGGTGGGGATGGAAAAATGTCTTGGGTGGTGGGGTCGGATCGTAAATGGCGGAAGTAGTGGCACCTTCCCCTGCAACCGCAGGAAATGCTACACTTGTCCCCACACCTCCTCCCTCACCCCTATCCCAGGCCCCAAGATGACATTCCACATCAAGCAGAGGTTCACCTGCACATCTGCCAATGTGGTATACTGCATCCACTGTACCCGGTGCGGCTTCCTCCACATTGGGGAAACCAAGCGGAGGCTTGGGGACCGCTTTGCAGAACACCTCCGCTCAGTTCGCAATAAACAACTGCACCTCCCAGTCGCAAACCATTTCCACTCCCCCTCCCATTCTTTAGATGACATGTCCATCATGGGCCTCCTGCAGTGCCACAATGATGCCACCCGAAGGTTGCAGGAACAGCAACTCATATTCCGCTTGGGAACCCTGCAGCCCAATGGTATCAATGTGGACTTCACCAGTTTCAAAATCTCCCCTTCCCCCACCGCATCCCAAAACCAGCCCAGTTCGTCCCCTCCCCCCACTGCACCACACAACCAGCCCAGCTCTTCCCCCCCACCCACTGCATCCCAAAACCAGTCCAACCTGTCTCTGCCTCCCTAACCGGTTCTTCCTCTCACCCATCCCTTCCTCCCACGCCAAGCCGCACCCCCAGCTACCTACTAACCTCATCCCACCTCCTTGACCTGTCTGTCTTCCCTGGACTGACCTATCCCCTCCCTACCTCCCCACCTACACTCTCTCCACCTATCTTCTTTACTCTCCATCTTCGGTCCACCTCCCCCTCTCTCCCTATTTATTCCAGCTCCCTCTCCCCATCCCCCTCTCTGATGAAGGGTCTAGGCCCGAAACGTCAGCTTTTGTGCTCCTGAGATGCTGCTTGGCCTGCTGTGTTCATCCAGCCTCACATTTTATTATCTTGGCCAGAGACCTTGCTGAGACAGTGGCCTGGCCTGGCCTGGCAGTGGAGTCAGTGAATCCTGGTTGTGGTAGGACCAGAGCAGGGATTCCAGGCAGCAGCGACAGCAGAGCCAGGGTCTCCTGGTTATTGGCGAGATTGCAGTGGTAACAGTGGAAGTGGTTGCAGATCGAGTGTGGGTCTGGCATGGGACCCAGCCTCTGTGGCCCATTGGCAAGGTGGGCCGAGCCACAAACAGATGGCTCCTGCAGACTAACAACTTCAACATTGGTAAGTTCAGCCCAGGTGCCGGTGAAGCGTCGGAGAGGTGGCAGTGCAGGGTGTTAGTCAGTCAGCCATAAAAAGCATCCTTTCCAGATGTGTCACAGCTTGGGATGCCAACTGCTCTCCCCAAAACTGTCAGATATTAGAGATAACAGTGTGGAGCTTGAGGAACACAGCAGGCCAAGCAGCATCAGAGGGGCAAGAAAGCAGACATTTTGGGTCAGGACCCTCCTTCAGAAATGTGGGAGGGGAATGGGAGCGCTGCAGTAAATAGGGAGGTGTGGGGCTGGGAAAGGTAGGTGGGATGGCAATAGAGTGTTCAGGTAGGCAGTGGTGGGGATTGGTCAGTGAGGTTGGAGGAGTGGATAGATAGGAGAGAAAATGGACAGGTCGAGGAGGCAGGGATGAGAAGGAAGGGTTGAGACGTTAGTGGGATGAGAAATTAGAGTCGTGAATGCAGTCCAGTCCGTCATCAAACCAGCCTTGCTTCCACTGACTCCGTCTACACTTCCTGCTACCACAGGAAAGCAACCAACATCATCAAAGATCCCTCCCACTTCCATTAGGCAGAAGACAAAAAGTTCAACAACTTGTACTAGCAGATTAAAAACAGCTTCTTCCTCACTGTTATCAGACTTCAGAATGGACCTCTCTTATTTGAGTTGATCCTTCTCTGCACCTTCTCTGTAGCTCTAGGACTATATAGAACACAAAACTGTACAGCACAGTACAGGACCTTAGGCCCACGATGCTGTGCCGAACTTTTACCCTAATCCTAAGGTCTATCTAACCTCCACCCCTACCTTATACTATCATCCATATGCCTATCTAATAGCCACTTAAATGCCCCTAAAGAGGCCAACTCAACTACCCTCTTTGGCAAATGCCCATATCACTCTCTGAGTAAAGATCCTACCTCTGACCTCTCCCCTGTATCTACCTCCACTCACTTCAACACTATGTCCCCTCGTAATAGCTACCTCCACCCTAGGAAAAAGTCTCTGGCTGTCCACTATCTATACCTCTGATCATTTTGTACACTTCTATCAAGTCACCTATCATTCTTTGTCGTTCTAAAGAGAAAAGCCCTAGTGCTCTCAACCTTTTCTTGTAAGACCTTCCCTCCATTCCAGGTAACATCCTGGTAAATCTCTTCTGCATCTTTTGCAACGCTTCCAAATCTTTCTTGTAATGAGGCGACCAGAACTGGACACAATACTCCAGATGTGGCCGATCCAGGCTTTTGTATAGCTGGAGCATAACTTCACAGCTCTTGAACTCAATCCCTCTTTCAATGAAAGCTAACACACCATACGCCTTCTTAACAACTCTATCCACCTGGGTGGCAGCTTTCAGGGAACTGTGGACATGAACCCCAAGATCCCTTTGCTCCTCCACACTGCCAAGAATCTTTCTGTCAACCCTGTATTCTGCTTTCAAATTTGTCCTTCCAAAATGAACCACCTCACACTTTTCAGGGTTAAACTTCAACTGCCACTTCTCAGCCCAGCTCTGCATCCTATCAATGTCCCTTTGTAACATAGAACAGCCCTCTGCACTGTCCACAATGCAGCCCACCTTCGTATTGGCTGTGAACTTACTAATCCACCCTTCCAATCCTACATCCAAATCATTTACAAAAACCACAAACAGAAGATGACCCAGAACAGATCCTTGTGGTGCACCACTCGTAACTGAGCACAGTGTTGAATATCTTCTGTCCACTACCATCCTTTGTCTTCCAAGGGTCAGCCAATTTTGAATTCAATCTGCCACATTTCCCCCTATCCCACGCCTCTTTGCCTTCTGCATGAGCTACCATGGGGAACCTTCTCAAACGCCTTACTTAAATCCATGTATACCACATCCACCACTCTACCTTCATCCACCTGTTTAATGACCACTTCAAAGAATTCAATAAGGTTTGTGAGGTATGATCTACCCCTCACAAATCCATGCCGACTATCACGAATTAAACTGTGCCTATCCAAGTGATCATAAATCCTATCTCTCAGATCCCTTTCCAATAATTTGCCCACCACTGAAGACAGACTAACTGGCCTTTAATTTCCAGGGTTATTCCTATTCCCTTTTTTGAACAAGGGAATGACATTTGCCTCTCTCCAATATTCCGGCACTAGACCCATGGACAGTGAGGACAAAAGAACATCGCCAAAGGCCCTTGCTTCCCATAGAATCCTTGGATAAATCCCATCAGGCCTGGGGGACTGTCTATCTTCAAGGTCCTCACAATTCTTAGCACATATTCCTTACTAACATCCACCTCCTCGAGCCTACCAGCCTGTTGCACACTGCCCTCCTCTACAAGTAGGTCCCTCTCAGTTGCGAATACCAAAGTAAATTATTCATTAAGGACCTCACATATCTCTTTAGGCTCTGTACACAAATTCCCTTTACAATCCTTGATCGGCCCTACTCTTTCTCGGATCATTCTCTTATTCCTCATGTATGTGTAAAAAGCCTTGGGGTTTTCCTTGATCCTATCTGCCAAGGTTTTCTCATGCCCCCTTATAGCTCTCCTAAGCCCTTTCTTCAGCTCCTTCCTGGTTAACTTGTATCCCTTTTCCGATATATACTGCATTCTGGTCTATTACCCTGACGTACTTATGTAAGATATGATGTGTCTGGTTAGTGCACAATATGATACTTTTCACTACATCTGATTACATGTGCAAATAATAAATCAGATCAAAATTTTCACCAGCAAACAATCCAATTACTTCAACTTTGTTGACTCCCATCAGTTCATTTGAAAATCTCAGTTAGGCCTGACCTTCCAACATTGTGTCCCATCAGACAAAAAAATTACTCAACTCTACATTTTCCTCATAACTTTGAGCTCTGAAATTATTTCTTCTCTTAATTATCAGAACATTGGGGATTTATTGTTGATACGAGAGCATGCAGTGGTGGCCAGTTGAGGCAAAAACAAGACTCATTAGAGCGCTTCACAAAGCAGTTATGAATGAAGTCATTAGCAGTCGGGGCCACATGTAAGAAAGTCTAGGCCAGGACTTCAAGTCTTCGTCCCCTCAATGATGGATCCTTCAGACTCTGATGTCATTAACCTATTATAATGGCAATGTGCACTAATACCGGCTTTCTATCTTCAGATTTTCTTTTAAGGAAGCTGTATTCAGTTTCCTCAAACTGAGTTTTGAACTCATTCTCCTGATTATCAGGAGGCTGTTGAGGCTAGATTATTAAAGGCTGATATAGACTGATTTTTAGTCAGTAAGGGATTCAAGGTCATAGGAGTTGGCTGGAAAGCAGAGTTGGAGATTATGAGATCAGCTATGATTTCATTGAATTGCGAATTGGACACAATGGGCTGAGTGACCTAATTCTGCTCCTCTCTCTTCTGATCTTTTGGTCAAGTTACATAACCATTCTGCTGAAATCATCCCACTTTGTCACATCCATACCCTCTCAAAAGTCCACTTTTGACCAGATAGCCCCCACATGATAAGATAGATGACATTCAAAAACAGCGGCAGATTTGATTATGGCAGTATTGTTGACCATTGGTCAGAGCTTCTATGTTCTATGTGTACTTTGTTGAGTAGTTAATATGCTGGTAATGTTTTTTATTCTGAACCGATCCCCGTTAATAAATGATTGATTGGTGTTTTTGCAGCTGGTTTGTGGCTTGATGAACAAATTGACTGTCCTAACCTGTACTTGAAACATATGACTCAATATGATTTACATTCAGCGTTGTAAAGGAAACTTGCATTTAGATAGTGCCTGCGTTTGAAGTTAAAAACAGTATCAATTTTATGGAAGGGATCAAATCAACTAAAGGTCACACAGACACACACACAGACACACTGTTGCATCAGAGACGACCCAGGTAATTTTCTGGGAATGTGTTTGAATCCTGTCATTACAGAGGGTTGTATTTGAATTCAATAAAAATCCGGAATTAAGAGTATATTGACGACCATGAAACAATCTGTGATTGTCAGGAACCATCCGTCTGGATCACAAATGCCCTTCAGGGAAGGAAGCTGCCATCTTTATCTGGTCTGGCATACATGTGACTCCAGACTGAGGATAAGGTCACACAGCTCCCTGCTGTGAGCTGCTCGAGTTCCAAACTTCCGTAATTACACAGAGGTCACAGTCACATCACAACATACTCCGCCCCAAGGCTCATCTGCATTTTCATTAAACGCTACTTCCATACAAGAGTTCTGAGTTCTGTTGCAGAGCCTGTTTGAGAGTCTATTTGTATGCAAGTCAGAACAATGTAGAAAGGAGCTATTTGCAAGTATAGGAATTATTACTATATTGGACCTTTAAAATTACACCCCTATGTGAAATAGTGTTCATAAGTTGGATGTTTGAGAGTGGGAACCCCCGCAGCCCAATTACCCCCCTCACCACCACAGGGTAATGCTGGAACTTAGCCCCGTCTTCCTAAGTCAAAACAAAGTAAAGAACACATTGCAGGAATCATTTAATTTTTATTTGTGGACAACTCACGTGAATACATCTCGTGCACATTTGGAAGTTGAAATGAATTAACACCCACATCACCAGAGGGAAAGATAGGGGGAAAATGGAGAAGCAAGTGACATTTTGTCAGTAATGACAATCAAAGTAAGTGCTATTTTAGCACATACCGGCAAAAACAGCCTCTTTCTAAAAGATGTTCCACAGCAGTTCAAGTCAAGGCCTGAATTTTAAGATGTGTCTCAGTTCATCCAGAATGGAAGATTATGCAGAATTTAAATGAACAAACTTTAAAGAACCAAAAGCAATTTCTATTGTGTCCCTAATCTGCCCCCCAAAAAGTTTTGTTCTTCCCTGTACAGCTGAGAAACAGTTCTACCTGTAACGAATGGAGTTTCTGCAGTAGATATCGCTACAGAGCTTCCTGATTTTGGAACTGCAGTTGTCACATCTCAACTGAGATACAAAGCTAGTTCAGGAACAAAGAAGTTTACAGTAATTCAGCAATGGAGGCGAAAGAAGAAATCAGCTGATCCACATTCTCACACAGCAACCTAAACAAGCATTTACTGATTTGTCTCAGGGTATGTATTAAATAAAAGTCAATGGCTCTTTCCAAACAGATTTTGATGCCCTCAAGTCAAACACTGTTTGGAATTAATAGTGTTTTTTTAAAAAAAAAGAGCTGCTTTATTGTTTGTCTCCCTAAAACAAACCCTTTTCTTTCTTCAGGTTCCTCTGTTTCCACTCTGGCATTGCATTAAATTTCGTTCTTGAAATATTGAAAACGATCAGGAAATCTTCATTTGAAAGGTACTCCTGTGTGATTAGGGGAAAACGGACAAGATCTTAGCAATATCTCACTTTACCCAAGGCAAGTTTGAAAAGGTGGTGACCTTAGCTGATACGGGAATCGAACCTGCATTATTTGCATCTCTTCACGTTGCAAACCTAACAGCCAGCCAACTGAAGTTGCTAGAAAAGCTCAGCAGGTGTGGCAGCATCTGTGAAGAAAAGAAGTCAGAGAGTTAACATTTCGGGTCCAGTGAGCCTTCCGTTCTGAGGAAGTGTCACCAGACCCAAAATGTTAACTCTTGACTTCCCCCCCCCCCCCCCCCCCGCCAACTTCACAGATGCTGCCATACCTGCTGAGCTTTTCTAGCAACTTCTGTTTTTGTTCTGGATTTACCACATCCGCAGTTCTGTCAGTTTTTAGCCAGCTGTCGGAGCTAACCAGCCAGCACAAAAACGTAGAGGAAAACAGAAAGAGGGGTCAACCGAAGTTCGGTTGGATGATGGGGATGCTGTTTGGAGGAGCAGTGTGGACTTGTCAGGCTGAATGGCTTGTTTCCACACTGTAGGGATTCTATGGTTCTTAAACTTGCTATTATGGATTCCAATCAGTGGACTAATATTAGAATCTATAATATTGTCATGTTTTGCAAGAAGTTAGCCGTACTTGGTGGGTGAACCATCTAAAAGCACTTTACACAGCGATGTAGGGGACCGCTAGGTGGATTGGCCATGCTAAATTGCCCGTAGTGTTCAGGGGTGTGTGGGTTATAGGGGGGTGGGTGTGGGTGGGATGCTCCAAGGGTCGGTGTGGAATTGTGGGGCCGAAGGGCCTGTTTCCTCACTGCAGGGGGGATAAAGATGGCACAGGGCAGTTGCAGTTGGTATGAGAGGATGACATGAAGTAGATGAACATAACATAGCATGTCAGATCTCCCACTGGGACCAGCTACAAGCACAAGCTGCAATATCAAAAACTTTTCTTACCAACCTTCATTTCCTTTTTGCAAGCTTTTCTGTCACGCCAATGCTAGGATCAGAATCAGCAGTGCCAGTGAGCACACATACCCCCACTTGGGCACTCTACGACAAAGATAAAATCCACCAATTTTGTCTGGCTCACCTCCTTCCGTGTAGGATCCACTCCTTGAGGCAGTTCCTCACCCGACTTATTAATCAGTTGCTCTGCTGGGTAGGTCTGGAGAGGTTCTTTAGCTGATGATGCATTATTGTAACTCAGAGAAATTTGGATAGTCTTCATATCCTGAAAGCGGGGAGAAGAGAGATAGAAGGAGTGGTTTTGAATAGAAATAATCCAATATTAAGAAAAGCTGTAGCAATTTTGTAGCTTAATGGGCAGTGTGACAGCGAACACAAGTTGGGAGCAGTCGGCCATTTGGCCCCTCAAATCTGCACTGTCATTCGGTAAAATCCTGTGATTGGATTATACCACATTCCCATCAATCCCGCATTAGTGAACCAGCTGGGTTTTTACAACGACCAATATTGTCACCTTGGTCCCAGTAACGGTGACTCTCTCAATATTCCAGACTAATGAGCTAAACTCAAGTTTCACCCAGTTCCCAAGATGGGATTTGAATCAGAGTCCCCATAGAAACAGCCAGATCCTCTAGAATACTAGCCCACTGAATCTATCATTACTCCATCCTCTCCCCTAAGCACAGTAGAGTAGGAGCAACAGGCTCCAGTCCAGCCAGAATTATAACTTTACAGAAAAAGGAAGCCATTCATCCAATCAATCATCCTTGGAAAGAGCTATCCAATTCGTGCCTTTTCCACCCCATCACCCTGCAATTTTTTTTTCCTTCAGGTCTGGGTCTTCTGAAACTGCGAACTGCTTTTACGCTGTTGTGATTTTGAACCTCTAAAATCTCCTCTTAACCCTCTGTCCTCAACAGCAACCCCGTCATTTGCAGCCACACTTGTCTGAAGGGCCTCATAGGCTTGATACCACTTCAGAAAATCTCTGTACACTTACCCAGTCCTTGACATCCTCCGAGAGGATGAAAGGGGCATGTATTGCTGTATGGGTGCTGCTGAATGTTTTGTAGAAATTAGAGCAAAAGACTCCTTACATAAATATTCAAATTGTCATGTTATACAGTGAACAGAAACCTCAACCCCAGCTGATGTTTTCCAGTGGGGGAAAAAGAAAAACTTTGCTTACTGTGATCAGCTCTTCAACAGCTTGAGAATCAAACTCCACGTTCAAATCTTCATTTTTTCTATCCTTGAAGAATTAGAAAAAGGAAAAGGAAATGAGCACATTAGAAGCCCAGATCTCTCACACCAGTCTCATTGCTTTACTGAGGGAGTGCCACACTGTCAAAAGGTGTTGTCTTTCAGCACAGACATTAAACTGAGGCTTGCCTTCACAGGCCTCAAGGCCACTGTTGAAATAAGAGCAATATTAATCCCAATATTAAATTCAGGACTGAGGGGGCCAGTAGCTATGCTACATTTAATTGCCCTCTGGACAATAAGAATCAACCATATTGCTGTGGATCTAGAGTCACATATTGGCCAGACCATACAATAAATGGCAGATTTCCTTCCTTAAAAAGGATACTAGTCAACTAGTAGATTTTTTACAATTGACTCTGGTTTCATGGTCACTGTTACACAAGTCTTTAATTCCAGATTTTTAAAAATTGAATTTAAATTTCTTAATCTGCCATGGTGGATCCATTCCCAGAACCTTAAACTGGGATAGTAGAAACTGCAGATGCTGGAGAATCTGAGATAACAAGGTGTGGAACTCGACGAACACAACAGGCCAAGCAGCATCACGGGAGCAGGAAAGCTGGCATTTCGGGCCTAGACCCTTCCCGAAACGTCAGCCTTCCTGCTCCCATGAGGCTGCTTGGCATGTTGTGTGCATCCAGCTCCACACCTTGTTACCTTAAACTGGGATTCTGGATTACTGGTCAAGTGATATTACCAATGTAATGCCCCATCTTTGTGGGGGCTGACTTCAGGGAACAAAAATATTAAACTGACAAACTGCTTCAGGACATCCTGAGGTCACGAACATCACTATAGAAATGTAAGTTCTATTCTTTCAGTTACATTCTCCCAGAAATTGTTGGCTGCTTTGATGTTCATTAAAAGAATGTTCATCACGTCTAACATTACAGGAGGTGGCCATTATGCCCATGCAAGCTCTCAGCTATCCAAAAAACCCACTCTCTCGATCTTCCTCCCTAGTCCTCCAAAGCCTCTCTTTAAAATAGGTTTCCAATTTCAATTGAGATAGATATTGACTCTGCTTCAACTGCCCTTTTCAATCAGCAAATCCTAGATCACAACATACCAACAAGTGAAATAAAACACAGAACTGCAGATGCTGGAAACCTGAAACAAGAACCAAGAACAGAAATTCCTCCGTTAGGAACATAGGAGGTGGTCATTCAGCCCCTCAAGCCTGCTCTGGCTGCCATTCAGCACCTTCCAAGCCCAAAACCACTTCCATTTAGAAGAGGGTAGCAGAGACATGGGGAAACCTCCACCTTACACCATTCCAGGCAACCTCCTGGTAAACTTCCGCATTCTTCCTACGGTGTGGTGACAATCCATGATGAAACAACTCCCACTTGATTTTGCACCACACCCCAAGAACATCACTCCCTCCACCACTGACAGTAGCCGCAGTGTGCGCCACCAACAGGATACGCTGCACAAAATCACCAAGGCTCCCTGAGACAACATCTTCCAAATTCGAGACCACCTACATCTAGAAGGACAGGGGCAGCAGCAACTTAGAAATGTATCAGCGTTCCTTCAGTGTGACTGGGACAAAATCCTAGAATCCTTCTCTATCAGTGTGGTGGGTCTACCTACAGCACATGACAGCAACGGTTCAGGGAGGCAACTCACCACCTTCTATGGCAGCAGTTAGATTTGGGCAATAAGTGCTGATCCAGCCAATGATGCCCACTTTCCTAGTCTGTATAGAGAAACCACCAGGGACAGGATACTATGGGAACATGATGTTATTAGTAATGCAAATCTATCAATCTCTGTCCCAGGCTTACTCAAATGATTGGGCTTTCACCGCACTCTACGGGAACAGAATTCCAAAGATTCACTCTTCTTCAAATGAAGAGATTCCCTTTCATCTCAGTTCTTACTGGCTTGTCCAATTTTCTGAGACAGTGCCCCCTGGTTCTCGATTCACCAGATGTTTTATTCATTCACAGGATGAGGGCATTGCTGGCTGGACCAGCATTTAATACTGATCCTTAATTGCCCAGAAGGCAATCGAGAGTCAACCACATTGTGGGTCTGGAGTCACATGTAGGCTAGCCAGGTGAGGATGGCAGATTTCCTTACCTAAAGGATATTTGTGAACCAGATAGGTTTTTCCCAATGATTGACAATAGATCCGAACCGAGTGCGAACCAAGCGCAGGTGTTCTCCAAGCCTTCGCTTGGTTTCCTCGATGTAGAGGCGGCTTTGCAGAACACCTATGCTCCGTTCACACTAAACAACTGCACCTCCCAGTTGTGAACCATTTCAACTCCCCCTCCCATCCCTTAGACATGTCCATCCTGGGCCTCCTGCAGTGCCACAATGATGCCACCCAAAGGTTGCAGGAACAGCAACTCATATTCCGCTTGGGATCCCTGCAGCCCAATGGTATCAATGTGAGATTCACAAGGTTCAAAATCTCCCCTCCTCCTACTGCATCCCAAACCAGCCCAGCTCGTCCTTGCATCCCTAACCTGTCCTTCCTCCCACTGATCCCCTCCTCCCACCTCAAGCCCCCAACTCCATTTCCTACCTACTAACCTCATGCTGTCCCCTTGACCTGTCCGTCCTCCCTGGACTGATCTCTCTCGTCCCTACCTCCCCACCTACGCTCACCTTTACTGGCTCCATCCCTGCCTCTTTGACCAGTCTGTCTTCTTTCCTCCTATCTTCTACTCTATCCATCTATCTGCCTCCCCCCTCTCCCTATTTATTTCAGAACCCCCTTCCCCTCCCCGATTTCTGAAATAGGGTCTAGGCCCGAAATGTCAGCCTTTCTGCTCCTCTGATGCTGCTTGGCCTGCTGTATTCATCCAGCTCTGCACCTTGTTATCTCAGATTCTCCAGCATCTGCAGTTCCTACTATCTCAGGGTCAGAGAGTCCTTCCAAAACAGTGAACTCATGCGGTATTGCCCAAAAATCAAGTTTCTGAAGAAGCTGACAGTGTTATTAGAAAAATGTTTATGCTGTGGTGATTTATTGCAGGTGAGTAAACATCAAAAGCCATTAGCCCATTTTCAATTCAGAATATCTAGATAAGTTTTTATTCAGAAAATCCAGAGATTGAAAATACTTTGGGGGCAGTTCAGAGGCCTGACTGGGGTCAGAAATGTGTTTTGCTTTCTCACTGAACAGGAGGACAGGAAAATTCAGGGAAAACTTAGGCACCTCAGGTTTAGTTTGTGAAACTTCCAAACCAGGAGAGAGTTTGGTTACAAACCTGCAAGGTTAGAATGGAAAATGTACAGGCTCTCAGTGTGGAAGATTTTACATTGATAGACTTGGGAAAGAATTGTCAAATTATCTTCAGGAAAATCTTGGGATAGTCAGTCAATGGGAAAGAATCTGTCAGGAGTCAATTAAATAGAGCCCTAAAGAGTTGAGATAGAAATTGCAACTTGTGGGTTTGCATTTCTGTAAGAGATAATGTCAGGAATAATGAAACTTTGTTTTGCTCTGTGTTTTAATATCATTCTAACAGTGTTCTATATTTAGACCTAGGCCCGAAACATCAGCTTTTGTGCTCCTGAGATGCTGCTTGGCCTGCTGTGTTCATCCAGCCTCACATTTTATTATCTTGGATTCTCCAGCATCTGCAGTTCCCATTATCTCTCTCTTCTATATTTAGATTGTTTGTTTTTATTTCTGTCATATTCTGTTTTGTGTTAAAATATATGCAACCTTTTGATAATGTGTTTGAGTCTCATGATCTTCAACTAACCTCTTAAAAACAAACCCTACTTAAGCCAGATTTTATTCTGACATTAAACTGGTCCAGCAGTCCGTTCAGCTGGGATCACAACACACAAATACCAACGTATAATTTGCCTTGTGTTGTACAAACATGTTTTTTTTTTTTTAGGTACAGCCTGATCTAGCTGGGGAATAAAGTGTCCTGTAAACACACATATGACCCCACCTACTTACATTGCACAGATGTTGGTCCCAGGCCATGAACCAGCCAGTGAACGTTGGGGGCTCAAAACCTTGCTTGACAATCACTATTGGAGTGGCAGGGTCACGGGTGGCTGGATGGGTGTTGAGGTACTCCTGTGCTAGGACAATAGAATCCTTCTTCTCCCTTTCATTGGCCCCATTGCCGATCCACAGGAAAATCTGGCATGGTGGGGGGGGGGGGGGGGGGGGGGGGAGGGAGGGAGAGGAAAAAGAGGAGCAAGAACATTTAACTTCCAAGCACCAATTCATTGGAAGCAGCTAGACTGCTTGCCTAGAGAGAACCGTGAAGATGATGACCCAAGAGGGGTCCTTGCAAAGGGGTTTGACAGGATTGATGCGAGAATGATGTTAAGTAAAAAGACAAAATGCTGAAGAAATTCTGCAGCTCTGGCGACTCCCAAATAAAGGAGACAAACTGAATTTGAGACATTAACTATTTCTCTCCCCACAGATTTCTGTTTCAAATTTCAGGCTTTCAACATTCACAGCATTTTGCTTTGAGTGGGGAAGTTGTGGGCCCATCAGAAACTAGAGACCAATTAAATGGGATAGTCAGTGATAAATCCAAATAGGAAATTGATGAGAAATTCTTTAACTAGGAAATGTGGAACTCGCTCCCACAGGGAGTGGGTCATTGCATTTAAGGGTAGGCTGGATAAAAATGAGGTAGGGAAAGCAATTAAGGATAAGGTGATGAGATGAGTTGGGAATGATGGCAAGAGGTGTACATTGAGCATAGGTCTAGGCCCGAAACATCAGCTTTCCTGCTCCTGAGATGCTGCTTGGCCTGCTGTGTTCATCCAGCTCCACACTTTGTTACTTCTTATACTGGCATTAACCAGTTGGTCTAATTGACTTATTCCTGGGGCTGTCCATTCCATGTGGTACATTGACAGAGCTGGAAGGACCAATATAATAAAACAAATAACTGCAGATTACAAAGATTGGAAACAAAAATAGAGATAGCCAGAGAACCTCTGCAGATCTGGCAGTGCCCGCAGAGTGAAAAAGTGCGTTATCACTTTGCATCTAGTGACCCTTCTCTGAAGAAGTGAATTTATGATGGGAGAAGGATCATGCTCAGCTTAAAGCAATCAGACCAAATAGTGCCATCAAATTCCTCATCTCTACCACAGAAAGATTGGCTATGAATCATACACAAATTAGGAGTGGGCATAGGCCATTCAGCCCTTCGAACCTGCTCTGCCATTCAATAAGATCATGGCAAATCTTTTAGTGCTCTGAATTTCACATTCCCATCTACCCCACAATAATCTTTGATCCCTACATCTGTTGAGAATTGATTTATCTCCACTTAAAAAAAATTTGATCCCGCCTTTACCTTCTCATGAGGCATACTGGATGGAGGCATGATATAGACGAAGGCCATTCAGTCCATCAAACCCATTCTGCCAACCCTTGAGATCATCATGGAATACCCTATCCACTTTCTCAGCGTCAACACGCCCCCCCCCCCCCCCACCCCCCACCCCAACAAAACTGTTGATCTGTTGTGAGCAAGAGGACATGGAATTCCATCACGTTCTATGTTTGTACTGTTACGCAACCATGGAATCTACTTCTATATCCAAAAATTTCCAGGAACTGGGACCTATTTTGATTGCACAGTGAAACATTACAGAACACAGATTTGATGCTTGAATTATTCTTTTCATAAACCTGTTCCCAGGTGTCCAAAAGCATAACATCTTCATCATCAAGGTCATCCTGAGTGAAGTCCACGATCTCCGAGGCAATGAAACGCCCAGTCTGGTTGGAGCATTCAAACAGGCGAGGGACGACAGTCTCATTTTCCTTTTGTAAACTGAAATAAAAGAGTTACTGACAACAATCAGAATGTTAGCCACCTCTGTTACAGAATAAAACCATTGCTCCATGTTCCTCCTACTCTCAAAAGGAACAGGAAGAGGCCATTCAGCTTTAATGTCAATGAAAGTCTTTGGAAGGACGGTCATTGGTGTATGCAGGAAATGCAGCAGCCAATTGATGCACAGCAAGCTCCCACAAATTGCAATGTGATAATGGCCAGGCTCTCTCGGCTCTATAATAACAATAGTGATGGTGAATGATCAATACTGGACACCACAGAAACATTTGCTCCTCTTCAAGATGATGGCCATGGGATTGTTTATGTTGCCCGAAAAAGCCAATTGGTCATTACTTCTGAGATGCCACACAAAGATCCAGTGGATCCAGCTTTCTGTGTTGCAATGGGAGTTATGGATTACCTGCTCAATTCTATAAGGTGGGATCCCAACCCATAATCTGATCTTTGTGGCGTACACGGGTATCAGCTGTATAGAACTTCACTCAGGCCATGTTTGGAATATTGTCTACAGTTCTGGTCACCACACTGCCAGAAGGATGAGGAGTCTTTGAAGAGAGCACAGAAACGGGATGTTTCAGAGACAGTAGGAACTTCAGATGCTGGAGAATCTGAGATAACAAGGTGTAGAGCTGGATCTCCACCACTCGACTCCATCTTCTCCCCCTTGGTCCAGGAACTTCCTACCTATGTCCGTGACACCACCCATGCCCTCTACCTCCTCCAGAACTTCCAATTCTCCAGTCCCTAACACCTCATTTTCACCATGGACGTCCAGTCCCTATACACCTGCATTCCCCATGCAGATGGCCTAAAGGCCCTTCGCTTCTTCCTGTCCCGCAGGCCCAACCAGTCCCCCTCCACTTAGCCAAACTCACCCTCACACTCAAAAACTTCTCCTTCAATTCCTCCCACTTCCTACAGACAAATGCGGTGGCCATGGGTACCCGCATGGGCCCAAGCTATGCCTGCCTCTTTGTAGGTTACATGGAACAATCCCTCTTCCGTAGCTACACTGGCCCTAAACCCCACCTCTTTCTCCATTAAATTGATGACTGTATCGGCGCCACCTCATGCTCCCGTGAGGAGCTCGAACAGTTCATCCACTTCACCAGCACCTTCCACCACAACCTCAAGTTCACCTGGGCTATCTCCAACACATCCCTCACCTTCCTGGACACCTCTGTCTCCATCTCTGGCAACCACCTGGAAACTGATATCCATTTCAACCCACCCACCTCGAATACACCTCCTCCCACCCACCTTTCTGCAAAAATGCCATCCCCTATTCCCAATTCCTTCGCCGCATCCCCTGCAGGGGGAGGCATTCCACTCCCAAATATGTCAGATGTCCTCATTTTTCAAGGACCGCAGCTTCCTCTCCGCAGTGGTCGAGAACGGCCTCGACCGTGTCTCCTGCATTTCTCGCAACTCATCCCTCACACCCCCTCCCCGCAATAACCACGAAAACAGAATCCCCCCCCTCCTCACATACCACCCCACCAACCTCTGGATCCAACGCATCATCCTCCGACACATCCACCATCTGCAATCTGACCCTACCAAAGACATTTTTCACTCCCCACCCTTGTCTGCGTTCCGGAGAGACCACTCTCTCCGCAAATCCCTTGTCAGCTCCATACTCCCCTCCAACCCCACCACACCTGGGATTTCTCCTTGCAAACACAGGAAGTGCTACACCTGCCCCCACACCTCCTCCCTCACCCCCATCCCAGGCCCCAAGATGACTTTCCACGACAGGTAGCCCTGCACGTCTGCCAATGTGGTGTACTGCATCCGCTGTCCCCATTGTAGCTTCCTCTACATTGGTGAAACCAAGCGGAGGCTTGGGGACCACTTTGCAGCACAGCTACGCTTGGTTCGCAATAAACAACTGCACCTCCCAGTCTTGAAACATTTCAACTCCCCCTCCCATTCCTCAGACGACATGTCCATCATGGGCCTCCTGCAGTGCCACAATGATGCCACCCAAAGATTGCAGGAACAGCAACTCATATTCCGCTTGGGAACCCTGCAGCCCAATGGTATCAATGTGGACTTCACCAGCTTCAAAATCTCCCCTCCCCGAACTGCATCCTAAAACCAGCCCAGTTTGTCCCCACCTCCCTAACCTAACCCTTCCTCTCACCTCAAGCCCCAACCCCATCTCCTACCTAACTAGCCTCATCCCACCCTCTTGACCCGTCAGTCCTCCCTGGACTGACCTGTCTCCTCCCTACATCTCCACCTACACTCACCTTTACTGGCTCCATCCCTGCCTGTTTGACCTGTCTATCTCCTCTCCACCTATATTCTCCTCTATCCATCTAACCGCCTACCCCTCTCCCTACTTATTTCAGAAACCCCTTCCCCTCCTCCATTTCTGGACAGGGGGGGGTCTAGGCATGAAACATCAGCCTTTGTGCTCCTAAGATGCTGCTTGGCCTGATGTGTTCATCCAGCTCCCCACCTGGTTATCTAGTGTTGCCTGGTTTGGAGGGTGTTAGCCACGAGGAGAGATTGGACAAAATTGGTTTGTTTTCACTTGAATGTCAAAGGCTGAGTGGCGACCTGATAGAAGTTGTAACTTATGAGAAGCACAGATGGAATGGATAGTCAGAATCTTTTCCTCAGGATAAAAATGTTAGTTACTAGTAAAGAGATAAAAAGTGAAGCATCGCTGTATTGTTCTATGTTCTATTTAAGCAAAATGTGAAAGGCAAATTTTGTTTTTGAAAACAGAGGGTAGTAAGTGCTGGAAAGCACTGACAAAGGAGGTGGTGGAGGCAGATACAACAGTGTTTAAGAGGCATTTTGATAGATACATAGAGTAAGAGATGTACACCATGACCACCGACCCTTTGGCCTGAGTTCAGTCCAACTCATCCGTGCTGACCAGGTATCCTAAATTAATCTAGCCCCATGCCATTCCTATTCATACAATGTTGTAATTGTACCAACTTCCATCACTTCCTGTGGCAGTTCATTCCATGCACTCTGCGTGAAAAAGTTGCCTGAGGTCCCTTTTAAATCTTTCCCCTCTCACCAAAACCTGTTCCCTCTGGAATTGGGCTCCCCTACCCTGGGGACAAGAACTTGGCTATTCATCCTATCCACACCCTTCGTAATTTTATAAATCTCTATACGATCACACCTCAGCCTCTGACGCTCCTGAACTTGCAGGCAATAAAAGGATACTGTGTAGATGCAGAATGTTTTTAGTTTAGAGAAGTGGCATGGGTCAGCAAAGGCTTGGTGGGCTGAAGGGCCTAGAAGCCTGGATCTCAACACAGAGCTCCATTAACAAACACACCCCATATACAGACCACTGCTAAACAAAGCAGAACTGGAAGTGACAAGACCCACCACACTGGAGGATCAAATAAATTCAGAAAGGAGCAGAACACTTAATGCTTTGATTAGAGGTCGCACTGATGATGTTGCCTAGACTGGTGATGAAACATCCGCACACCACAGAACAGCCCGCTCAGTGAGCAAATAATGACTGAATCCACAACCCAAACAACAAAATCTCACTAAGGCCTGTCCCTGTGCTAGTCTTTGTTCTTTGAGTGAAGTGTCACAAGCAGTGAGGCCATGAATGCAAACAGACAGCATGATTTCTTTGGAGCCACTTGCCAATTATGACCGGACTGGCCTTTCCTTCAGCGGGGGACGTACCTTTTGCTGTTGGCGTATGGCGCTTTCCCTCCAAGGGATACCCAGAACTCAGCTGGTTCATGGCCCTCACACACGTTCTGCTTGTCCCCCCTGGAGATAGCATCAGCCACATTCTTAGCCATTTCTCTCTCATCACCGCAGCATCCCTGTAACACAAAAAGAGTCATAAAGAGCAGAGAGAAGAAATAAAAAACTTTTCCTTCCTTCTCCCACCCTTTCAGAACATGGGCCATTCAGACCCTCAAACCTAATCCACCATTCAATTACATCATGGCTGAGCATCTACCTCAATGACATTTTCCTCTCTCCCTTGCAAATGCCTTTAGCCTCTGGAAATCTGTCTTGAACATTGAAATAAAGCCATAGAGGCTGGTATACTGTCACCAGGTCACCCTTCATTTATACATGGAGAGTCCTGACACTGATCCAGCTCCCTCAGTCAGCTTGTTGAGTGGGCAGAACATCTGACACCCCAGTTCAGATCTGTCAGCCAGGTTTCCCTGATTGGGGCTGTTAATCTGGCCCATGAGACAGATACTCCATGAGGTCCACCTGACTGACCTCATTACAATCACTACAAAATACTCAGATTGAGCTTCCACAGCCCTCTAAGGGGATAGGGAAGAAATCCATTCCTTAGCTACTTTTATATCCAGCTATGAGGCCAGTTGTTACAGTAATTCTGAATTCTCCCCCTTTACCCACTATACACCCCAACACATTTACAGGCCAGCATGCCATGTTGTAAAGAGATAATGGCTGCTTGGCCTGCTGTGTTCATCCAGCTTCACACTTTATTGCCATGTTGTAAACTTGCTTCAGCTTGTGGTCAGAGTGGATTACAGCACATTATAAGGCAAGCATAGGATTAGTTGCTGGATCCCAGTGGCGCTGCCCAATGAGTTTGAAGAGTTCTCACCTTCCCATACCATAGGAGGCAGCGTTCGCTCGTTTTTAACACAAAGACATCATTGGAGTTAAGGGAGGAAGAACGTGCTGGGACTTCAAAGGCCTTGGTATTGTACTCTCTCTCACCACGAATCTGAAAGAGGCGGACAGAGGCCTTGCTCTCATGGCTATTATCCGTGGAGGCATTCCCCTGCAAAAATACAAGAATTGTCACGTACATCCCAGAAAGCCAACCCATTATCCCAACAGGTAGAACTGGCTCAGACACAATCACGGTAACATCAACTTTGGAACAGATATCTCACAAGCTGGAGTGGAACTCCAGCCTTGGGTCACATGGGCAAACAATTCGGGTTTGAGAGTGTCAGCATTCATCTTGATCTATAATCACTCATTCCTGGAGCTGGTACCGACCAACGTTGGACATTTGGCATCGTTTTGGGGCTAGCCTGAACACCAGGTTTTACTCAGAGGACATGAGGGCAATCTGCTTAGACATTCACTGCTTCCTAGACCATGAGGTACAGGAGCAGAATCAGGCCATTTGGCCCATTGGTCCTTCTCTGACATTCTATCATGGCTGATGTTTCTCACCCTCATTCACCCACCTGCTGAGTCTCAAGTCCACTTATGCTTCAGATTTCCAAAGCCTTCCCCCTTTTAGAGAGTAGTTTAACCTCTATTCTTCCTACCGAACTGCATAAGCACACACTTTGCGTTGCATCTGCAACTTCTTTGTGCGCTTCCCCACCATGTCCAAGATCCTCCATCCAGATCATTAATGTATAACATGAATAGCTGTGGCCCCAAAACTGACCTAGTAGAGCTCCACTAGTCCATGGCTGCCATCTTGACTAAGACTCCTTTATCCACACACTCTACCTTCTGCCAGTCAGCCAATCCTGTATCCATGCCAGTACCTCACCCCTAACACCATGGGCTTTTATCTTATTTAGCAGCATCCAGTGCAGAACCTTGTGAAAAACCTTTTGGAAATCCAATTAGATCACGTCCACTGGCTCGTCTTCTGGGAAGTTACTGTACAATTAATTCTCACCTTTGGTCACTGTTTGTGCCCATCTCCAGTCATTCTGGTTAAGTGTTGATGGGCTGCTTTATAGAACTGTTGTAGCTCATGTGGTGGAAGGACCCCGACAGCATAGGAAGAGAATTCCAGACATTGCCCGGTGAAAGTGAAAGGTCACCTCGTGGTTACAGCACAGAACAAAGGCCTGCAGCTCCAACAGATTGACGGTGGCCTTTATCCTCCACACTGTTCCTTTCCTCCTTGTATTTATTGATTTCTTTCCTCAATTAAATCTGTTTTATTCACCCCAACTGCACTCCAGTCTTACCACTGTCCTTGTAAAAATGGTTCATCATAAATGTCACATTGAACGCTAGGTTTAGTGATGGTGACCATAACAATGTTGTGGATTGTTGTAAAAATATATCTGCTTCATTAGTGGATGGAAGGAGATCTGCCATTCCCACCTGGCCTGGCCTGCTTGTGACTCCAGACCCACAGTGATGTGGTTGACTCTTAACTGTCTCTGCAATGGCAGAGCAAGCCATTTAGTTCATGGGGCAACTGGAGAGGAGCAAAAAAGCTGATCTTCTGCTTATCTTCTATTGATGGCCCCTTCTGATCTCACCCAAATGAAAATTTGATTTTTCACAGAATCCTAAAATCCCTACAGTGCAGAGAGGCGCCATTTGGCCCATTGAGTCTGCACCACCCCCCCAGGAAGAGCATCCCACCCAGACCCACACTATTCCCTTAATCCTGCATTTAGCACGGCCAATTCACCTAACCTGATCATCTTTGGACTGTGGGAGGAAGCCAGAGCACCTGGAGGAAACCCACGGGAGGATATGCAAACGCCACACAGATAGTTGCTCATGGGTAGAATTGAGCCTAGGTCCCTAGGGCTTTAAGGCAGCAGTGTTAACCAGTGAGTCACCTCTTAGCTCTGCTTTGCAGCAACCAAACAACCCAGCCCTTAGAGGCAACATCTCCAAAAGGTCAGCCTTCTCTTTGCTACAGAGGGGCAAAAAAAACACAAACCGTTCAAGTTTCCTTAACAGGTGCCATCATTGTGACTTCTTTCAAAATGCACACCCACTCTAAAAGGAACAGTGTTCTGCAGCTAAAGCAAGTGTGGTCTCACCTTTGAGGATCTAGGAACCAGTGCAGGTCAACAAATACAAGGGTTGGGGAGTGGAGCTGGGGGTGCGGATGGCACAATGGGACGGGGTATGGTAGGAGAGTTTGTAATAAACTGACATTTAAATGGACCATGGGATATTGACCAGGAATATACTGGAACAGTTTGAACCCACAGGTGGAAAAAAAGACATGACCTAGGGTTCCCCATCACCCCCCCCCACACCCCCATTCATGGGATGTGGGTGTCTTTGACAAGATCAGCATTTGTTGCTTATCCCCAGTTTCCCTTGAACTGATCGTAATGGCTGATCAAGCCAGAGGGCAGAGACTCCATGAGTCTGGAGTCACATGTAGGCCAGACCAGGTAAAGATGACAGATTTCCTTCCATCCATCAACAAAACTGATGTGTTTTTATAACAATTGATATGATCGTCATGGTTACCATCTCTAAACCTAGCTTTCAATTCCAGATTTATTAACGGAGTTTAAATTCCATCATTGACCATGCTGGGATTTGAACCCATGTCCCCAGAACATGACCTTGGGGGGGTCTGGATTACAACCTTGGTGAAACAACCAATAGTCCATGATCAGGGATAATGGGAACTGCAGACGCTGGAGAATCCGAGATAACAAAGTGTGGGGCTGGAGGAACACAGCAGGCCAAGCAGCATCTCAGGAGCACAAAAGCTGACGTTTCGGGCCTAGACCCTTCATCAGAGAGGGGGATGGGGTGAGGGTTCTGGAATAAATAGGGAGAGAGGGGGAGGCAGACCGAAGATGGAGAGAAAAGAAGATAGGTGGAGAGAGTATAGGTGGGGAGGTAGGGAGGGGATAGGTCAGTCCAGGAAAGACGGACAGGTCAAGGAGGTGGGATGAGGTTAGTAGGTAGGAGATGGAGGTGCGGCGTGAGGTGGGAGGGGAGGAAGATAGGAGAGAGGAAGAACAGGTTAGGGAGGTGGGGACGAGCCGGGCTGGTTTTGGGATGCAGTGGGGGGAGGGGAAGAACTGGGCTGGTTTTGGGATGTGGTAGAGGGAGGGGAGATTTTGAAGCTTTGAAGTCCACACTGATACCATTGGGCTGCAAGGTTCCCAAGCGGAATGAGTCGCTCTTCCTGCAACCTTTGGGTGGCATCATTATGGCACTGCAGGAGGCCCAGGATGGACATGACATCTGAGGAATGGGAGGGGGAGTTGAAATGGTTTGCGACTGGGAGGTGCAGTTGTTTATTGTGAACCGAGCGGAGGTGTTCTGCAAAGCGGTCTCCAAGCCTCCGCTTGGTTTCCCCAATGTAGAGGAAGCCGCACCGGGTACAGTGGATACAGTATACCACATTGGCAGATGTGCAGGTGAACCTCTGCTTAATGTGGAAAGTCATCTTGGGGCCTGGGATGGGGGTGAGGGAGGTGTGGGGGCAAGTGTAGCATTTCCTGCGGTTGCAGGGGAAGGTGCCGGGTGTGGTGGGGTTGGAGGGCAGTGTGGAGCGAACAAGGGAGTCACGGAGAGACTAGTCTCTCCGGAAAGCAGACAGGGGTGGGGATGGAAAAATGTCTTGGGTGGTGGGGTCGGATTGTAGGTGGCGGAAGTGTCGGAGGATGATGCGTTGTATTTGGAGGTTGGTGGGGTGGTGTGTGAGAACGAGGGGGATCCTCTTTGGGCGGTTATTGTGGGGCCGGGATGTGTTGTCCGTGATCCCTACAGCAGAGGAGCTTCATCTGATATTTTTTAAATCTTTCAGGGGGTGTTGCCATGACTGGCAATGAACTTTTTTCTTAAAAAAATGGTCAATGTTAGTTTCCCAGACGCAATGAGCTACTGGTGTCCCAGAGGGGGGGGAAGGAGAGAGCGAGAGAGCGAGAGAGCGAGAGAGCGAGAGAGCGAGAGAGCGAGAGAGCGAGAGAGCGAGAGAGCGAGAGAGCGAGAGAGCGAGAGAGCGAGAGAGCGAGAGAGCGAGAGAGCGAGAGAGCGAGAGAGCGAGAGAGCGAGAGAGCGAGAGAGCGAGAGAGCGAGAGAGCGAGAGAGCGAGAGAGCGAGAGAGCGAGAGAGCGAGAGAGCGAGAGAGCGAGAGAGCGAGAGAGCGAGAGAAACAGGCCCAACTTGTCTATGCCAACCAGATATCCTAAATTAACGTAGACCCATTCACCAACATTTGGCCCATATCCCTCAGCCATTCCTATTCATGTACATCCGTATGCCTTTTAAATATTGTAATTGTACCAGCCTACACCACTTCCTCTGGCAGCTCATTCAATATACATGTCTTTATGGCATAAAGGCTTTGTGGGGTTAGAGATAATGGGAACTGCAGATGCTGGAGAATCCGAGATAACAAGGTGTGGAGCTGGATGAACATAGCAGGGTCTAGGCCCAAAACGTCAGCCTTCCCACTCCTAAGATGCTGCTTGGCCTGCTGTGTTCATCCAGCTCCACACCTTGTTATTTGTGGGGGTTAAAGGTCAGTTTGGGGAGTGGGTGTTCGGGGAGAGGTGCAAAATGGAAGTTCAACAGACGCTGCCTCTGGGCTGTCTTATCACAGAAAGACCGACCACACCTCACCATGTTACCTCAAAAACAATGAGTTTGCCTTTGAAGATGGCCATCAGGTGACGTGGCTCTTTCCCCATCGTCACTCGGACCTGAACAGGTTCTCCATTGTAGCTCTGATCAAGGTGAACGGCTTGATAGGCTGAGGCAGTAACATCAGACTGACTGGCATCAGAACCCTGGAAGAAAGTAAGCGGAGGAAAACCCAGTGAAATGAACTGAGTTTTTTACTGAAGCATGAGATGCCCTTCACTCAGAAAATACGTAAGAACACAAGAAAAAGCTCCTGTGGTAACATCGCTATCTCTGGGCCAGAAGGTTTAACTTCTCACTTGCCCCACATGTCACAACATTGGTTAAAAATATCACCAGAATACAAGATGAACAAGGGTAGTGGATCATGCTGCAAGCCCACACTCATTTATTACATTACATTACAGCACAGGGCCAGCGTGCAACATACCGGGATCAATAGGATCATGATATGTTGCAGATTCACGTGACCTGGTTTTAAAAAATGCCTCATTCCCCATCTTACAGAATCCTCTTTGCAGCATGACATGCTGAAGAAAGTGTACTACAATTTACATCTGAATTGCTTATCTTGAGCTCAGGCACATGTGCCTGACAGTCTTCTAGATGTAGAGATCAGGAACTATAATAAAAATCCAACGAATCCTTCAGCAATCTCTTAACCACGTCTCTTCCATATGTTATAGCAGCCAACAAATATCCCATCGTCAGGAAAGAGAAAAGCCCACCACTACATCTATGCGACATCAGGAAGGCAGACCAAACCCGGGTCAATGGTGAGGGCCATTTAAAAAGAAACAGATCCCCACTTCCACAATGATGTCACGCCATAATTCTGTGTAGTAAGCTTTACACAGATGAGGATTACCTACGATTTAAAACTGAGGTGTAATTTGATGAATTTTAAGGAGGCATTAAGGGGAACACGTGAGAAGCTACTGGCTGCAGAGTCCAGGACTAGGGGCTGTTGTTCAGGAATTTCAGCCAGATCTTTCAGATGTGTAATTCAGAGTCACTTCTGAAGCAAAGACTGGTCAAGCTTTTGAAGGGGTGTCCTGCAAACCATAGTTGATTCGGGATCAATTGAAAAGATTTAAAAATCAGATTAGTCGATTTTTGAGATTCAAATATATTTAGGGACATGGAACAAGGCAGGGTAATGTGTGGAATTAGGTTGGCAATCAGCCATGATGAGCTTAATTGTCTCAAAAGGCCGAATGGCCTTAAGGGTGCTGATGGAAATGGGCACACATGCTGGTTTTCCCCCCCAAATTGGTATTCTTGCAAATTACACTGATGAGTGTAAGATGAAAAACTTTGAGAAATACTCTAGTTCAGTACTGCCAAATTATGATTTAATCATTTAATTCCTTAGTAATGCCAATGTGTTTCTGCTCTCCGAAAAGCATGGCCAGTTTACAATGTCACTTTACTTAAGTTCAGCAATATAAACACACCATTTAATCACATCAGCTGGCTCCTGAGCTACTGAGATTGCACTCTCTACTCTGCAGTGTCTAACTCTGGTTAGATCTACTTCAGGAGGTTCTACCACAAACAATCTAGCACCTTGTTCTCTGATTTTAGAGGAAAAAAAATCTTGAGAAACATTCAAAAGAAATTTAGAAGAAAGTTTTTGCTTTTTCCTTTAATCTGATATTTTTCTCCTCCCCCCCCCCCCACCCCGAGACTCTCCTTAACAATTTTGGGGGATTACCCTAACTTTGTCTTCCTCTCTCAGGAGGCATCTACTCTCCTGCTTGGGGCCATTGATGGAGCAGAACTTTGCTGCATTGGGTTAGTACACCTCAGAGGTGACATTGTAGTGGGAGTTTGCTTGTAAGGATGATTGTAACGAAAGTAAGTGCAGCTCAGTAAAGACAGGCTCTTTTAGGCTCAATGCATAGTTTGTATGCTCAAAATTACCAATATCCCCTAATTCCCTCAAACCCCTTGATGAGATTCCAGTCTCAAACATTCCTGGAAATCTGTGATTCTATATCTAAAACCCCAAAACCCTCTTGATTAGGTTCCAGTCTGAAACTCACTCTCTTCCAATACAACACAATTACCCAAATCACTTGGCTAATCCAGCCTGTAGCTCACTCGGTATTTGCTATTCTATACTGCAAACCCTTCAGTAGCCTCAGATTAGCTCCGTATCTCACTCTCCACAAATGCTGCTGGACAAGCCTTTTCTCCAGCACTCTGTTCTGATATCAGATCAGCAGTATTTTCCTTTTATTACATTCCAGCTTGTTCACCACTCCCAGGCTAAGTCTAGGAGTGCAGAGTAATACAAACCTGCCAGATGTAGAGGAGATAGTGGATCCTGTTACAGACAGTGTAGGTGTATAGAATCAGGTAGCAGTTTCCACTGTAAAAATGTCCGAACATGTCTGTCCCCACTGGGGCCAATTCCAGATTCTCAATGATCCATACCTGAGAACAGATCAGTTTGGTTATAGCAAAGAGAAAAGGAGGGAGTTTCAGTTTCACTGCAAGATTAGGTTCAGCTTCCTTCTTGATTTAAAGGGTGCACAGTTAGTTAGTTTCAGACAGGGTCTCGCTGTCCTAGTGGCAAGGAGCTAACTTTAATATTATTTGGTCTTCTGTATTGAATGATCAGTGTGTGATGCCAGGGGAGAACACTGCTGAACTAATTTAGTCACTTTACTAAGGGCTATCACAAATGATTTCTGCTTCTCCCACCCTTATAGGCAGTGTGTTCCAGATTCTAAACAGCCTCTGAGTGAAAAAGATATTCCTCACATCCCCTCTAAGCCTCCTACCTCTTAAACATACCTTAAAATGGTAAGATAATAAAATGTGAGGCTGGATGAACACAGCAGGCCAAGCAGCATCTCAGGAGCACAAAAGCTGACGTTTCGGGCCTAGACCCTCTCTGATGAAGGGTCTAGGCCCGAAACGTCAGCTTTTGTGCTCCTGAGATGCTGCTGGGCCTGCTGTGTTCATCCAGCCTCACATTTTATTATCTTGGAATCTCCAGCATCTGCAGTTCCCATTATCTCTTAAAATGGTAAGATGGGCCAGAGGTAAAATGTAAAAATAGTTATATACCTGAATGTGTAAATGTTAAATGAGAAGGAAAAGCTTGAGGGGAGCTGTAGCACAAGATAATGCTTCTGAAAGAGATAATAGGAACTGCAGATGCTGGAGAATCCAAGATGTGGAGCTGGATGAACATAGCAGGCCAAGCAGCATCATGGGAGCACAAAAGGGTCCAGGCCCAAAACGTTAGCTTTCCTGCTCCTAAGAGGCTGCCTGGCCTGCTTCTGAAAGAGTTCATGTTGAGGTTGTGCTAACTCCACCCAATTCACTGGTGGCACACACACGTTGGAGGAGAGTCAGGCAGTATGGCACATGGTCCCAGTCGGGACAGATGGAGCATCTCTGGCTCCTGATAGTTGTAAAAGTGCCAAATCAGTTAATGTTACTTGGACCAATTCAATACTCAAGGCAACTGCTTCTTCTCATTAAGACTCACTGGCCAACTGTCCTCTATTACGGGTAATTAAGTAAGTTCTTACTCTATAGAAAGGAGGATTCACACAACTACCGGCCCTTTTTGTGTGGTTCTGCCCATGCTCTGATATCCATGGGGAAGGATCATGCCAATCCATTGGCACAATCTTGAAAGACTGGTGGGCACCACAGGGGCTGGAGTGTATCCTCCCCTCCAGGAATGACATTTCAATTCAAATGTTGATAAGTTTCTGGCAATCTTTTTTGATTTTCATTTCATGAGGCGCTGTAAACTTAGTTAAAGTTTGTTTGAAATGAGTATAGAGGAGTGGGAGCAGTGAACTACCTCAACCACAGCCTCAAAGTGGCTGGCATCCAGAGGCTAATATTTCAAAATGGATTGTCTCACTAGGGCCATTTCTGAGGGCACTTGCAACTAAATTGGTGTTGGTCTGGAGTCACCATGTTTGCCAGACGAGCTAAAGAAGCAAAAGTGATCAAGATGGTCAGAGAATTAGATAGGGTGGACAGTGAGAACCTTTTTCCTCGGATGGCGATGGCTAGCATGAGGGGACATAGCTTTAAATTGAGTGGTGATAGATATAGGACTGATGTCAGAGGTAGGTTCTTTACTCAGTAGTATAGGTGTGGAATGCCCTGCCTGCAACAGTAGTAGACTCGCCAAGTTTAAGAGCATAAGAGCATTTAAATGGTCATTGGATAAACATATGGATGATAGTGTAGGTTAGACGGGCTTCAGTTTGTTTTCACAGGTCGGCACAATGTCGAGGGCCGAAGGGCCTGTACTGCACTATAATGTTTTATGTTCTAGATTTCTTTCCCTAAAGGGAAACTAGATAACCAGATGGATTTTCCTAATAATTGATGTTGGTACTAGCTTTCAATTCCAGAATTGTTAATAGAATAAATAAGTATGATATAAAATGTTAGCATGACACGGGTTGGTACTTGAACACTGAAGAGAACAGGAGATTTAGGAAGCTGATACAAAAGGTGGAAGAGTAGCTCTATTATTCAATGATGACATTAGTAAATTAGATAGAGAGATGATCAAAGGTCAGGAAGCGGTGGTAGAAATGGTCTAGGTAGAAGTGAAAAGAAAATGACAAGGAGTCACTTAAGGGAGGGGTGTACCAGGTTCCTGACAGTGCCCACATGGAGAACAAAGGGCAGAAATAATGAGAGCTTGTCAGAAAGACAGTGATAATAACGAGCCATTTTAATCTGTATTAAATAGAAAAGTCACATGGCCAAAAAAAGGAGATAACAAAGTGAAGAGCTGAATAAACACAGGAGGCCAAGCAGAGGAGCAGGAAAGGCTGATGTTTCGCGCCTAGACCCTCCTTCAGAAAAAGGCAAAAAAAAAGGTGGCCTAGATACACAGAGTTCAAATGGGTTTTTGGATTAATTTCATGGAACAGCACATTCCGGAACCAGAGAGAGCAGGCTTTACCAAAGCTGATACACAATATGACGAATGATGTCATGCTGATATCATGCCTAGATAACAGTAACCATAGTAATGACCGAAATAAAAACAGAAAGCACGTTATCTAGTGAGATCTGGTGTCCCAGCATATGAACTACAGAAAGAACTAGAATGCAAGTAATTAGAAAAAAATAGTAGAATGTTATCCCTTATCATGAGGGGAATTGAATACAGGAGTAGGGAGATTATGATGAGATCGCATCTGAAATATGGTGTATAGAATCAGTCTATTTAGGGAAGGATGTAAATGAATTGAAAACAATTCAGAGGTGGTTTGCTGGACTAATACCTTGTATGGGGGTGGGAGTTGGTGGCGAGATGATCTTATGAAGAAATGTTAGGCAGGCTGGGCTTGTGTCCACTGGAGTACAGCAAGAGGCAACTCAATTGAAGCATACACGATCTGCAGATTTGACTGGGTGGGCATTGGAAGGCTGTTTCCCCTTTTGGGGGAATCAAAAATTAGGGGTCACTGTTTAAAATTAGAAGTCACCTATTTTAAAAATAGAGGTGAGGAAGATTTGTTCTTTTTCCCCTGTTCAAGGGTTGAGTCTCTTCAGAACGCTCCCTGAAAAAAGATGTTGGAAGCAGAATTTTTTTAAAAAGGCAGATACAAATAGATTCTTGATAAGAGATGGTGAGAGGTTATCAGAGGGAGGTTGGAATGTGGATTTGAGGTTTGTCTGATCTTACTAAATGGTGCAGCAGGCTAGAGGGCTGAATGACATAATCCTGCTCCTTGTTGGTATGAATTTTAAAAAATTCCACCAGCTGCTGTGGTGGGATTCGAAACCATGTTCAAAAGTATTACCTGAGCTCCTGGATTACTAATCCAGTGATATAGTGTAGTAATGGTACAATCGCCCCTAAAAGTTTATTTCGAGCATAGACACCAGAGGGAGGAGATTACTTACAGAGTCTAGAATTTAAGGGAAGGAGGAAAATGGTTCAGCACCTTTGCACATCAAGCCAGTCAGTCAGACATTGAACATTGGACCAGCTCAACATTCCCAAGTTTGCTGCTTCTTAAGCAAGTGACCCTCTTTCCACCACCCCCCCCCCCCCCCCCCCCCCCCTCCAACCACCACCACCCACCAAACTCCGAGTGCAGTGTCTGGGTTTCAGCATCATAAAAGGTGCAAGGAACTTCAGGCAACAGCCTATCTAAAATCAGATTGTTTTGGAGGCTGAGTGGGGCTGCTGAGGACAGATGGAAGGAATAGGAATGTGGCCAAATAAAACTGAAAAGTGAAATCTAAAGAATTCCCATGCTGTTCCTGAAAACTGGCTGATCCAGAGATCTGGAAAAGCAACCTCAGTCTTTTACCCATGTCCCAGGTATTCACAGGCTGATAACTTCTTCACTAGATCTTTTCGTGTGCCAGTGTTGAGGCCTGTGATCATGACAAGATGAGACCTTATTTTTATAACGGTACCTTTGAGTTTTTAAAGAAAAAATGTTATTCAGGGAATGTTGGTGTAGCTGACAGGACCACA
This sequence comes from Stegostoma tigrinum, assembly GCF_030684315.1. Taxonomy (NCBI): domain Eukaryota; kingdom Metazoa; phylum Chordata; class Chondrichthyes; order Orectolobiformes; family Stegostomatidae; genus Stegostoma; species Stegostoma tigrinum. The sequence continues at coordinate 102,519,095 of NC_081360.1, forward strand.
CATCACCCATTCCACATCGTTCTCCAGAAGTTAGTGAGCTGCCTTCTTGAACTGCTACAGTCCATGTGCTGTGGGTTGATCCAAAATGCCCTTAGGGAGGAATTCCAGGATTCTGACCCAACGACAGCGAAGGAACAGCGAGATATCTCCAAGTCAGGATGGTGAGGGACTTGGATGGAGTGCTTGAATATTTTTCCCCCCCTTCTACCTTTTGCTCCTGTCCTTGTGGGAACTGGTCACTACTGCTACTATCGATGGGGGAGGGATGTTTGTGGATATGGTGCCAGATCAAGTGGGCTGCTTTGTCCCTGTTAGTCACCATACCACAGGAAGGCTGTGGAGTCTTTGTAGAGGGTGCAAAAGAGATTTACCAGGGTGTTGTCTGGATTGGAGTGTATTACCTGTAAGGAGAGTTTGGACAAACTTGGATTGTTTTCACTAGAACATCCGAGGCTGAGGGGTGACCTGTTAAAATTATGATGGACGTGGACAGGGTGAATATCTCAACTGTTATTCCCCCCAGTGGTGGAAATGTCTAGTACTAGGGGTCATAAGTTTAAGGTGAGGGGGAAACATTAAAGGGGACATAAAAGGAAAGTTTTTTGTAATAAACAGAGGGTAGTATTTGTCTGGAGCATGCTGCCAGAGGGAGGGAGTCGAAGCATATGCAACAGCGATGTTTAGGAGACATTTAAACAGATATTAACAGGCAGGGAATAGAGAGATACAGAAAGATGGAATTACTTTAGAATGGCATCATGGTCAATGCAGATAACATGGGCTAAAGAGCCTGTTCTGAGCTGTAATTAGCAAAAGTATTTAGTTAGAAGGTGTGTGTCTTAAGTTGCAGAGAAAGAGGGTTGGAATTTCAGAGCTTAGAACCCAGATGCCAGGCAGGCTCAGTGTCAGTGGCGTGATGAATAAAGATGAGGATTTTTGAGGGCTTGGTGGGTGGAGAGCACAGCAGAGATCCGAGGGCCAAAAGGGGGCTCAGAGAGATGGTGAGGCCATTGAAGGATTCAAACAGGAAAGAAAATTTGAAAAGTCAACCGAGTCGATCATGTGAGAATGTGGGTAGGTACAAGGGTACCTGCACATCACCAGAGCCATCGTCCACCATCCTCTCACGGGCTGCTACGTCAGGCCTGGCATGCATCTCCATGGCATCAAACTTCACCTGCTCCACCTTGGCTGGAAAACAAGGGCATTAGATAATCAGACTTTGGAGCAGGTCATTTGGCCCATCTTGTCTCTTTGCAACAGTTGATCAAGTCCCATTCTCCTGCCTTTTCCCCCTAGCTCAACAATTCGTTTCACTTCAGATTTGTTTCATGGCCCTCAGTCTCCTGACCCCGGTCCTAACCCTGTCCTTCCACCATCCCCACCTGCCCATCACCAAACCATCCCCAACTCTCCTCAGTCTGCATCTCCGTTTCTCCCGCTCCCCCCACCCCCATCATTACCCAGCACACCCCCAGATTCCTCACTGATCTCGCAGATCACTCTCCTCAGTGTTCCCCACAACTCCACCCCTTCCTCAGTCTCCCCTCACCCCCAAAACATTCCCTCAGTCTTTCCTTCTCAGTCTCTCGCCCTTCTGCCACCCTTCAGCCTCCCACACTGACTACTGCACCACCCCTCCAACCCGAGCTCGTACCGATTTTGCCAACACTGTGAGCTTTGCCCATGCCAAAGGTTTGATATTTTGTCGTCCAGTTGAGGAAGAGCTGCCTGAATACAGCAGACTCCGCTCCATCATTCTCCATCTCGATGTTCACAGAGTCAGGGTAGCCTTTAGCTTTCATGAAACCCTGAGAAAAGAGCATTCTAATTGTTTACAGGCAGCTCAGCCCTTCCATAAAGACTTAGCTTACAATAAGACATTCCCAATAAATACTAACAGACGATTAAACACTTTATATGGTGTTATGTAGGAAACATTGATTCCCATAATCAGCCTGTGAAGAATTTTTAATAAAACCCATGTACCCAATCATTATCTGATGTTGGTTGAGGGAAGAGCATTGGGAGGGTCAACTCTCCAACCGTGCCTCGATCAGTCCCAAGGGATCGCTGTACACAGTATAGGAGGCCGCCATTCGGCTGTTCCAGCCTGCTCTGCCATTCTTCACAATAATGGCTGATCTCCAACTCAGTAGCCTAATCCTGCTTTCTCCCCATAACCTTTGATCCCATTCGCCCCAAGTGCTATATCTAGCTGCCTCTTGAACACATTCAATGTTTTGGCATCAACTGCTTCCTGTGGTAATGAATCCCACAGGCTCCCCACTCTTTGGGTGAAGAAATGTCTCCTCATCTCCATCCTAAATGGTCTGCCCCAAATCCTCAGACTGTGACCCCTGGCTCTGGACACAATATTCTAGGTGTGGTCTCACCAAGGCTCTGTATAACCGCAACACATCCCTGCTCCTGTACTCGAAACCTCTCGCAATGAAGGCCAACATCCCATTTGCCTTCTTTACCACCTGTTGCACCTGCATGCTTACCTTCAGCAACTGGTGCATAAGGACACCCAGGTCCTGCTGCACACTCCCCTCTCCCAAATTACAGCCACTCAAGTAGGAATCTCCTTTCTTGTTTGTTTTTGCATCCAAAGTGAATAACCTCACATTTATCCAAATTACACTGCACCTGCCATTGATTTGCTCACTCACCCAACCTGTCGAGATCATGCTGAAGGATCTCTGTATCCTCGTCACATTTCATGCTCCCACCCAACTCAGTGTCAACTGCAAACTAGGAGATGATGCATTTTCTTCCCTCATCCAAATCATTAATACATTATGAATAGCTGGGGTCCCAGCACCGATCCCTGTGGCACCCCATTAGTCGCTGCCTGCCAATTTGAAAAGGACCCATTAAGTGATCCATACCAATCCCTTGGTTCTGAAAGCCAGGATTTATTCATTCATTCATTCCCTGCTGAAGAAAATACCTACCACAGAGTCATACAGCATGGAAACAGACCCTTCGGCCCAACCAGTCCATGTCAAACATGATCCCAAACGAAACTCATCCCATCTGCCTTCTCCTGGCCCATATCCCTCCAAACTGTTCCTTATCCAAATGTATTTTAAATGTTGTAGTTGTAAGCACATCCAACTTCTTCAGGAAGTTCATTGCACACAGAAGCCACACTCTAAAAAAATTTGCCCCTTGTGTCTTTATAAAAATCTCTCCCCTCACCTTAAAAGTGTGCCCCTGAGTGTTGAAATCTCCCATTAACCCTATCCATAGTCCACATGATAAATAAACTTCTCTCAAGTCACTTAACCTCCTACGCTCCAGTGAAAAAAATCCCAGTCTTTCTTTATAACTCAAACCTTCCATACCCAGCAACATCCTGGTAAATCTATTCTGAACCCTCTCCAATTTAATAATATCTTTCCTATAACTGAGCAACCAGAAATGTACATGGTACTGCAGAAGAGGCAAATATATTCATCTGAATGCACTAGAATATCTTTATAAACTAGGCACACACTGACCATTGCCTTAAGGTCAGTCTTAAATCCACTGTGGCCAGTAGTCACTGCACATAGATAGTGTTTGGATGTGGCCAAGGATGGACACATTGTGATCATAATTGTGGGGGACCAGTTGAATGGATCAGAGCAACTTTTCCTGACTATCCTTGTTTATACATTTACCTCCTAACGCAGCTCACCGTTCAGAATTAAAGGCTACTGTTCTTAAAGCAGAACAGGAAATGGAAAGGGCTCTATGGGACCATAAGGGATTGCAAGGACTCCAGAAAGCAGCTCCCCACTAGCTCCTGAGGAGTAATAAAGGACAAGCAATAAATCCCAGCAATACTGAGAATGGAGCATATTGTTCTTAAAACTTTGACACTGATGGCTTTTCAGTTGTTAGTTTTGAAGAATACCAACAATTAAACCCTCCAAACAATTAGCCATTAGGCGAATTGAGAAGATTTGTAGCTCAGGTTGAGGTTCTGGATGTGAGTTTGCTCGCTGAGCTGGAAGGTTAGTTTTCAGACGTTTCGTCACCATTCTAGGTAACATCAGTGAGCCTCCGACGAAGTGCTGGTATTATGTCCCGCTTTCTAATGATCAACAAACACATTGGCTCCAAATCTATCTACCATCCTCTGAGAAATAACAGGAAATGACATCACAGGAAATGACATCACCAACCCAAGGAAACCTAACCAGATAAATAGAAAGCGGGACATAACACCAGCGCTTCGTCGGAGGCTCACTGATGATGTTACCTAGAATGGTGACGAATCGTCTGAAAACTAACCTTCCAGCTCAGCGAGCAAACTCACATCCAAAATTAACCATTTCATTGCTAGCCTCTCTGGTATCCCATTCAAGACATTACAATCAGTCCTTTACAATCCACTGCAAATATTTCAACTCAGCTACAACATGCAAAGGTGCCGCTATATTCTGTGCCACAGAAACACTCTTAAAGCCAGATGTCTTGAAATCTTAAAGGCATTTAATGCGTCACACTAGTGGGAAGGTACAGGATGTGCAATACTCACCAATGCTCTGCTCAGAGATAACTGACGCTCCTCTTTCGTGGACCTTTTCCCTTTCCATACAAAGATTTTAATTCCACCTTGGTCCACAATGTAGCAATCCTTACAACAATGAAAAATGGGTTTAAAAAGAACCATCTTGTGCTCCATATTTCAGGACTTCAGAACATTCTGAAGCACAGTACACCAATCCACATGAAATAATGGCAGGGATAGACCATTCAGCCCCTCGAGCTTGCTGATCCAGAATTCCTTAGGTTCACTTTCCTTCATTTTCCTATTTCCTTTGATACCCCTATTGATTAAGGATCTCTCTCACTCTTAATTGCAGTTCTTTTGCAAGAAAAAGGTGTAGCCATCATAGTAAGGAAGCAGTTTATTCAGGTACAGCAAGCTCCCATGAATAAAAGTGTTCACATAGTGAGTTTAAGGAATAAATAAATGAAGTAGAAGATAAATAAATAGAAACAAGATTCTGGAAATGTTTCCTTGCTCTACTTCATGCATGGAATAGTCAGTCTGAACCAAGGCCTGAGGTAGGATGAGAAACCATGATTTTTCAGACTGCAGGCAGTACCTATTATCTGCTGAGCCACAACCAAGATATAATTAACAGCTGGACAACAGATAACACCCAACACAGGATGCCTGCCTTACCTCACCTCATTGGAGGGGCAGCCTGGAATGTAACCACAATACGAGATGGGTAGAAAACAGTGAAATAAAGAAAAAAATAGTATTGGATAAATACTTGGAGGATTCAAGAAGGGAAAGAGAAACAAGGGAATCCTAACTGGAACTGAAAGAACTGCAGATGCTGTAAATCAGGAACAAAAACAGAAGTTGCTGGAAAAGCTCAGCAAGTCTGGCAGCTTCTGAGGAGGAGAAAGCAGAGTTACCGTTTTGGGTCCAGTGACCCTCAGGACAGCAAATAAACCATGTGGTTTTAGCTCCATTGCTGACGTGTTCCAAAATCACAAAAATGAAAAATTTCTGGAGCATGTTAAAAAAAAATTATTTTGCCTAAACTTCTGTTTATTAGTTCTGAAAACCTGGAAGACTGTGGTAGGATGGGAAGGGGGCGGTAGCGAAATGTTGTGACAAGGGACAAGATATATTCACCCAAGTGGCTGTGGGCAGACAGGGCAACAGAATGAAGAACATGTCACCGGGGAACAAACTCATGTGATACTTTTACACCTGTACTGTTGTTTCTCATTGTGTTTAATGATCTGGTCATTCAATTCCCATTTCTTGGAAAAGAACTTGCTTGATCATGATTTATCAGCTTTTCCCACTCTTACCACTTATCTCCCACAAAACAATACTGGTCACCCAACAGTTCTGCTCCTGAAACCTGTTCAGGTCCTCTCTGGCAGATTTTCAAAAGAGCAAGGAGGTGATTTCCTTGAAAATTAGGAAATTCTTGCTGGGTCTAAGGGGGTAGGTGCCTGTGTTTACCCTTGACTGGTGAGTCTAGAATGAAGGGATAGCACCTCAGAATTTGGGGATGTCATTTAACACATGCAAATGAGGAGCAGGATCAGGCTGTCCAGTCCTTTGAGCTGAATGTGGAGGCGTGGCTATTGCATATGTTCCAGACCAACTTTGACAGATTTCTACAAGTAAACATCCCAAGTGCTATGAGGGGACAAACGTTAAGTGGATGATCAGATGTGATCTCATTGAATGACAAAGCAAGGTCAAGGGCCAAAATAGCCACTTCCTCCACCCTTTTCTTCTCCAATGGAAGTTTATAACAGCACAGCACCATGGCTCAACAGAGTTTCGGATTTAACCCCATTGAAGTTGACTCCCATTCTTTGTCAAGATTCTTTGTCTGAAGTGACTCCACCTCCTCCACTCTGGGGGAAAGGAATTTGACAGACTTGTGATAGAAAATGTCTCTCAATTTCCATCTTCACCAGGAGATTCCGTATTGTTAAACCATGCCCCTAACCCTACTCACTTCACAAGGGAGCAGCATTGTTTGGTGGCCACCTTGTCAGATTGCTTCAGGTTCTTATGTCTCAATGAGATCAACACCCATTCTACTATAGCCCCAAATGGCCACCTTCCTTCACAAAGGAACCCCAGACTCAGGTACTGAGATAATATGGTCCCTGTCCCAGGGCTGAGACATGGGGGCAATGTAGAGGAAGCTTTCTTCTGTATTTAACTTCAGTCTATACCGGAGCTGGGATTGAGAGATTGGGACAGTATAAGGCCAGGTTTAGTTTCAGTGTGAAAGAATAGAGGAAGCTTTATTCTGTATCTAGCTTTGCTTCCTTACTTCGAGGAACAAAATTTCTATCAGCTTTTTCCACATCAATGTTCACTTAAGACAAGACTATCACCTCACTGATTTATGTTAAATCGACTGGTGGATTAGATCAGACTTTAAAGAAAAACAGAATCTGTGCTTCCATTCCTCTTTAGGCCATTCCTTCAGGTATCTTTGCCATTTGCCTAGAAGACTCCCTCTCTCTGCCAGCGGAAGTCATTCCTCCCCATTGGTCCCAACAATGCCCTTCTTGAAGAGGCAGTGCAGTCACTTACATCACTGTTCAGCAGATCCTGGGTCAGGGGGCGGGCTGCCATTTCCTGCACCACCAGTTTTCCCTCGGAATCGGACACACTGGAGAGGTCAGACAAAAAAGGTCACCACATGGAACACAGTGTATTCCCACGACTGGTCCGTGGCCCACCCTCAGCCAGAATCGATGCGTTGTGTTCATAAAACGTGGCCATTGCTGCTCATAAAAGCCCAGAGAACATTTAAGAGGTGGATCTGGAGCCATACACAGGCCGGCCCAAATAAAGGCAGATTTCGTTGCTCAAAGGGCTTTGGTGAACCAGGTGGGGTTTTAAAAACAAACAATTGACACAGAAGGCTTTTATTTTATACTTTTAAAATAAAATTCAAAATTCAACATCTGCTACAATCAGACTCGAGCCCACGTCCTCAGTGTTACCAGCCCAGTGACACTGTTACACCACCATCTCCCTCAAAATGAACTGAACTGGTCATATAAACAGTGGCTACAGGAGCAGGTTAGAGGCTGAGAATATTGCCGTGAGGAACTCAACTCCTGACTCCCCAAAGCCTGTCCACCATCTACAAGGCACAAGTCAGGAGTGTGATGGAATACTCCCCACTTGCCTGGATGGGTGCAGCCCCAACAACACAAGAAGCTCAACACCATCCAGGACAAAGCAGCCGCTTGATTGGCACCACATCCACAAACATCCCACTCCCTCCACCACTGATGCTCTGTTGCAGCAGTGTGTACTATCTACAAGATGCATTGCAGAAGTTCACTTAGCGGGGAACTCCTTGGCCAGCACTCACCATCCTGACTTGGAAATGTATTGCTGTTCCTTCACTGTCGCTGGGTCAAAATCCTGGAATTCCCTCCCTAATGGGCATTGTGGGTCAACCTATAGCACACGGACTGCAGCGGTTCAGGAAGGCAGCTCACCACCACCTTCTGAAGGGGCAATTAGGGACGGGTAATAAATGGTGGCTCAGCCAGCAATATCCACATTCTGTAAGTGAATTTTAGAACAGCCAGGAGCAATTCCATTCTAAATGCTGAATGTCACGTTGGTAGGAACAGGACCAAAGAGTCAAAATCTTGTTCCTCTAAAATGGGATTTTTAAAATCAAAAATTTAATAGAATCCCTACAGTGTGGAAACAGGCCCTTCGGCCCAACAAGTTCACACCAACCCTTGAACAACCCATCCCCCCAATAACCCACCTAATCTGCACATCCCTGAATACTATGGGACAATTTAGCATGGCCAATCCACCCTAACCTGCACATCTTCGGACTGTGGGAGGAACCCCACGCAGACACAGAGTGTGCAAACTCCACACAGACAGTTGCCCGAGGGTGGAATCGAACCCAGGTCTCTGGTGTTATGAGGCCATAGTGCTAGCCACTGCGCCACCCTTTCCAATGCGATCAGCATTTCTCCCACTTACCCCAATATTTGTGGCTCCTCCTCCACCCCACATCATTCCCTCCCACCCCCCCGACCCTGCTACCCACAGCCCAGTGAAGTATCTGCCACTCACCGATAGAGCTTAACAGCTGCCTTCTGGTGCTGATCCACCACCTCATCTGGAATCGGGGGTTTTATGTCTCTCTTCTCCCCAAGTACATAGTACATGAGCTTCATCAGCTGTGGGGATGCGGCTTCCTGCATTCCATCCACCACACCAACCTGGCCACGGCCTCCTCGCTCTCGGTCCCGGATATCCTTCGCCAATTGCATTGCCTGAAACCAAACAAAAGCTCAGCCCTAGTACAACACATCCTGAACCACTGAAACAGCACACCAACCGCCTGCATTTATATAGCATTCCAAGCCAATTTGCAGGTGCAAGCATGAAGACGAAATTTGACATTGAGCCATGTAAAGAATTTTTTTTAAACCATTATAGGTGCAATAAACCTCAAGGATCGTGGGGAAATCAATTAATCTCATGTTCCCCTGGTACAAGCAATGGTCTGCCCACCTGGAACTCATCACCTGAGCCTTTTAATTAAAGGGGTTAAATAGTGCTTGAGGAGTGTCATATGACCATAGATAAATCAGGAGCACTGATGGAATACTCCCCCCCACTTGCCTGGATGGGTGCAGCCCCAACAACACTCAAGAAGCTCAACACCATCCAGGACAAAGCAGCCGCTTGATTGGCATCACATCCATAAGCATTCACTCTCTCTACCACTGATACTCAATACACACTGCTGCTATTATCTACAAGGGGCACTGCAGAAATTCACCAAAGATCCTTAGACAGCACGCCCCCATCTCAACTGGGAAGTACATCACCGTTCCTTCAGTGTTGCTGGGTTAAATTCCTGAGTTCCCTCTAAGTGCATTGTGGGTCAACCTATAAAACTCATGGACTGCAACTTACCACTACCAGAGGGCAGCTATGTACAGGGAATAAGCAGTGGCCCAGCCAATATCACCCATGTCCCACAGATTAGTACAAGAAAAAAAACTCGACCAAACAGTGGTATTGACTAAAATCGGTGCTGACAGAGCCATCCCTGACTCCCTTGCCGAAATTGAATCTACAGTGCCACTTTAATGAAACGTCTCAAAATGAACAAACAAAAAGTGAGAGAAAAGCGACACCATGCACAAAATCAGCTCAGCTGAGGATGATAATGACTTTCAATGTCTTGAGAAGAGGCCCAAGGTGGTTGGAGGAGTTGGGGAAGGCATGGGAATGGGAAGAATGTGACAGGCAGATTCAAAATGAAATCTGAGAAAGCAGACATAACTCAGGAAGCCTATAATCGGGAGTACAGTCCTGGATCAGAGGAGGAGTCCCTTCCTCCCAGTCTCAGTGATAGTGATAACATATCTCTTGACAATCAAATAATTCAAAATTCCTGGGATTGGTGTGTGAACTGCCTGTCCCAGGCTGGGACTAGCTTATAAATGGCACAAATAATGCCTGTATTGGTTTTCAAAAATAATTGATGTTCCTTTCCAGTCAGACTTCCTAACTTATTAAACAAAAGGCATCAAGGGTTAGGAGGAAGAGACAAGAAAGTGGATTTGAGGATTATTGGATCAACACTCATTGAATACTAGAACTCAATCGATAGGTCATAGAGTCCATTCCTTCCCTCATTTCCTATGGTTTTACTACAGTATTGGAGCAAAAGAACAAAGAAAATTACCACACAGGAACAGGCCCTTTGGCCCTCCAAACCAGCACTGACCCAAATCCTCTATACAAAGCATGTCACCTATTTTCCAAGGATCTGTATCCCTCTGCTCCCTGCCCAGTCATGTATCTGTCTGACACATCTTAATTGACACTATCATGCCCTCCTCTACCACCTCCACTGGCAACGCGTTCCAGACACCCACCACCCTCTGTGTAAAGAACTTTCCACACATATCTCCCTTAAACTTTCCTCCTCTCACTTTGAACTCATGACCCCTAGTAATTGAGACCCCCACTCTGGGGAAAAAGCTTTTTGCTATCCACCCTGTCCATACCCCTCATGATTTTGTAGACTTCAATCAGGTCCCCCCTCAATCTGCATCTTTCTAATGAAAATAATCCTAATCTACTCAACCTTTCTTCATAGCTAGCACCCTCCATACCAGGCAACATCCTGGTGAACCTCCACTGCCCCCTCTCCAAAGCATCCACATCCTTTTGGTAATGTGGCGACCAGAACTGTACACAGTACTCCAAATGTGGTCAAACAAAGTCCTAAACAACTGTAACATGACCTGCCAACTCTTGTACTCAATACCCTGTCCGATGAATGAAAGCATGCCATATGCCTTCTTGACCACTATCCACCTGCGTTGCCACTTCAGGGTACAATGGACCTGAACTCCCAGATCTCTCCGTGTATCAATTCTCCCCAGGGCTTTCCATTTACCATAGTCAGGGAGCAGATGATGAACACAAAGGGACAAGTGGTCTGAGATGCATTGGTTTTAATGTGGGAAGTGTAGTAGGTAAGGCAGATGAGCTGAGGGCTGGGATTAATACCTGGGAGTGTGATGTTATTGCTATTACTGAGACTTGGTTGAGGGAAGAGCAGGTAAGTGGAGCCGAGTCCACAAAAAGATCAGCCATGGTCTTACTGAGTGGTGTAGCAGGCTCGAGGGGCCGGATGGTCTACTCCTGCTCCAATTTCTCATGTTCTTATATCATCAACCAAGCTACTGTACCAGTTAAATACATATTCTCCTTAATCCTAAACTCACATTTACACACAGATACAAAGGGCACGTGTGACTCCGAGACAGAGACCCTTGCAAACCTTTCTCACAACTGCCCACAGCTACTAGGTGTGAACTTAAAGACCTAGCACTTCATTCCAGAGGCTGGTGCTTGGCATAAGCCACAAAGTGTCATTTGGGTTTTGCAGATCTGTTTGCTCAACAGTTAAAACAAAAGTCTACATTTATTTCTTTCAAAAGAAAAACTTTACTGGGTACTGCTTTCCAAGATCACTTGATTTCTTATTTGTAAATAGTAAATAGACTGCAATCTGCTCTCAACTTTGGTCTTTGCAGTTCCAGACAAATAATGAATCTTTTGCAAGGCAGAACTGTCCAAACATGATTCACATGATCCATAAATAAATGTATTTGTGACAACAGTACTGTAATGGTTTTGAAAAAGGGTTAATGCTGGAGATTGCTTGGAACTTTACCCAAACTGATGAGGTTATACAGAATTGGGTGGAGACAAGTGAGAAAAGATCATTGGCATGTAATTTATTGTGTGATAGCAATGTGCTTGACAGAAGATCCTCCTCTCATTGGGTTGAGGAGAAACCTTAATTAAGGAAACAGGATGGTGCCAACAAGAACAACCCAACCACAAGCTGGTAACTTTTGGCATCACAGCTCACCCCACCACAGAGGGGAGACAGACAGGAAGCATTAGGAAGGAAATCCCAGAGCTGATGGCTAAGACAACCAAGGACATGTCCACTCCTGGTAGGACAATCAAAAGGCCAGGATCAGAGGAGTGCAGGGAACTGGGAAGGTCCTGGGGCTAGAGGGGGTTACAGAGATACAGGGGAAGTAGGACACTGGAAGAATCTGAAGACAAGAATTTGAAGGAAATGGAGCTTCACACAATAACCAAACAGGCTCCGAGTAATAACTGCCCAGCTGATTGGACTCACTAACGTGACCCTGTAAAGGCCAAACTGTCAAACAGAGCCAGAAGTGGCTCAGAGTATGAGGGGCAGTGTGAAAACATCAACGATAGATCATTGGTGTTTCCAAAACAGGAGGGAAGTGTGTACATTCACAAAGCAACCAGGAAGGGTCTAGTCCCAAACATCAGCCTTCCTGCTCCTATGATGCTGCTTGGCCTGTTGTATTCATCCAGCTCTACACCTTGTTATCAAGAAATGAACAGCCCCACAATAGAGGCTGAAATGTTTTGTTTTGCTTAATTTTATGGATTTTGGGCATTGCATTCAGTGATGATCCCTAACTGCCCCCCTCAACCTCCTCATCCAAGTCATTTATAAAAACTACAAAGAGCAGAGGCCCAAGAACAGAGCTGAATGGAAACTGTGTATTCTTAACCACCCTCTGGAATAGTCAGTCAGTCACACGTGGGCCAGGCTAGGTAAGGATGGCAGATTTCCTTTCCCAAAAAGGACATTAGTGAACGAGATGAGTTTTTAAATGACAATCAATGTTGGTTTCATGGTCACCATCACCAAGTCTAACTTTCAACTCCAAAGTTTATTTCTTCAATTTACATTCCGCCAAGTACAGTGAAAACCCTCTCCAGAAATAAACATGCACCTCTAGAATACTAGCCCAATGACACTGTCATCACACCATTGCTTCCCTGCAAAGTTATTAAATATTAAGTTGGATGTGGAGTCCATTCAGCCCCTCAAGCCTTTTGTAAAACAATGTCAGATGCACTACACCTTACCACTGTGGTCACCCAAAACAAAAAAAACTTAACCCATACATTCTAAAGTTGGCTCAAGATGCTGGCCCGAGATTAAAAAGAAACATGAACACATTGAGGTCCTCCCAACACATGCCACGTTTGAAGGAATGTTCAACCTGTTTGTGCAGTTATTGTTCTCCAATCAGCAAACAAATATTTACCTTCTTCTGAACCCACCTAGTTATGTCAAGTCATTACAAACTGCAATGAGTTAAGAGAGCCCACCTGCTACTCAAAATACTACTGTAAATGTTATCTTTTAATTATCCTGTATTTTTGATTTTGGGCTGAAATGGGAAAAAGAACATTTTTAAAAACAAAGAATTGTGGAAGGATTACTGCATCTTTTTAAAAAATTACCAGCTTTTTTTTTGTAAGTGCTGCTCACACTGTTTGTGTAACCAGTGGGGCAAGTTTATTTACACATGGCAGCTGGGGGTGCACAAAAAGGCATTTGTTCAGTTGGCAACCAGTGGTTGGTTGGCAATTGGGCATCACTGCACAGACGAATGGGGCAAGACAGTGGCCCAGGGCTTAGCACTGCTAACTATCAGCACCTGGGACCTCCAGGTTTGATCCCATCCTCGGGTGACTGTCCAGAGTTTGCACATTCTCCTCGTGTCTGCACGGGTTTCCTCCGGATGTTCCAGTTTCTTCCCACAGTCCAAAGATGTTTGGGTGGATTGGCCATGGGAAATGCAGGGTTGTAGGGATAGGACGCCTTTCAGAGGTTTGGTGTGGATTCAATGGGCCAAATGACATGCTTCCACACTGTAGGGATTCTGTGAATGGCAAATACTTTCTGCCTGCAAACAGCGGTGTGAGATTGGCTTGTGGACGTGAACGAGATTGGCAGAAGCCACTATACCCTGGAAAGAGGGCTGCTATCATCTGTCGTGAAAAGAAATATATCTAGAGAAAGCTAAATTTATTTTCCCTCAACTGTTGCTTTCAACCAACAAGTCAAAGACTTTGAGGTAGTAGATTCACCAATTTTAGGTACATTTAAGTCGTCACTGGATAAGCATATGGACGTACATGGAATAGTGTAGGTTAGATGGGCTTGAGATCGGTATGACAGGTCAGCACAACATTGAGGGCCGAAGGGCCTGTACTGTGCTGTAATGTTCTATGATCTATGTTCTATGTTCTAGGTAACAGGGTGTAGAGCTGGATGAACACAGCAGGCCAAGCAGCAGAGGAGCAGGAAGAAAACTAAGTTGCGAATCAGTTGCTCAGTGCATCCTGGCATGGACAGGAAAAGAACCTAGAAAAGAGAGATTGTCGAGCAAGTTCTGGCAAGACAAAAGGATCATCTCAGGTGAATCTGGTGGATAGGCTCCATTGCCTTTGCAGTCTTTCCCTACATCCATATCACCAATTTTTAAAATGTATTTATATGTATTGGGTGTCTGTCTTAGTACGTAGACGGAGTTAGAGTTTTTAAACAAGTAGGGAAAAGTAAAGAGGTCTTTGTTCGAGCAGACCACAGGGCTGCTTTCTCATTAGACAGCACCATCTGGGGGTGGTTTAATTGAATGTCATCATGCCTTAGGCAAGGGAACTAGGTTGAGAAGGGTTAATAGGAACTGCAGATGCTGGAGAATCGGAGATATAAAAATGTAGAGCTGGATGAACACAGCAGGCCAAGCAGCAGAGGAGCAGGAAAGCTGACGTTTCGGGCCTAGACCCTTTATCAGAAATGGGGGAGGGGGGGGGGGGGAAGAGGGTTCTGAAATAAATAGGAGGGGGGGGGGGGAAAAGAGAGGCCGATCAAAGATGGATAAAGGGGAAGATAGGTGGAGAGGTGACAGACAAGTTAAAGGAGCGGGGATGGAGCCTGTGGAGGTGAACAATGGTGGGGAGTTAGGGAGGGGATAGTTCAGTCCAGGGAGGGTGGACAGGTCAAGGGAACGGGATGAGGTTAGTAGGTCAGAAATGGGGGTGCACCTTGAGGTGGGGGTGGGGGGGCGGCAGAAGAGAAGTGAGAGAAAGAACAGGTTAGGGAGGCGGGGATGAGCTGGGCTGGTTTTGGGATGCGGTGGGGGAAGGGGAGATTTTGAAGCTTGTGAAGTCCACATGGATACCATTGGGCTGCAGGGTTCCCAAGCGGAATATGAGTTGCTGTTCCTGCAACCTTCGGGTGGCATCATTATGGCACTGCAGGAGGCCCAGGATGGACATGTTGTCTAAGGAATGTGACGGGGAGTTGAAATGGTTCGTGACTGGGAGGTGCAGTTGTTTATTGCGAACGAGCAAGGTGTTCTGCAAAGCATCCTCAAGCCTCTGCTTGGTGGAGAGTGCTTCATAGTAACAAGACATATTGGCTGCTCATAATTGCTTCCTATAGCTAAAGAATGTTTATTCGCAATCTTAAGCACAGAAACTTGCACCCTGCCTACCTGGATGTGAAAGATAGTGAAATTGAGGAAATCATTGTGACTTCAAAATCTTTAACTTTTGTGAGGTCTCCAGGAATGACAATCCCAGGGAGATGTGATATCAGCCTCAGTGACAACTAACAGTCCCATTTTTTAAAAAATCTTAAATTTAAAAAAAATTCCAATTTTAAAAAAAATCTAAGGGTCTAACAAGAAGAGTTAGTTAGAAACAATTTATTTCCAGTTGGCATGAAGCAGATAATAAGGATGGGTGATTAAATAGACAAAATGCAACAGTGTATATGGGATTCTCAAAACTCGCTAGTAACATAGCCCTGTAACGTGGATGTATAGCTCAAAATGCCCACCTGTCTCCAACACCTCCCACCACCTCAAACTTAAATCTGAACAGGTCTACCCTGACCTGTTTAATTGGAAGAGCCTGTTACCTTCAGTCTCTCCATGCGGTTGCTCTGGGGCCCGTTCCACTGCACTATGATTTTCCCCAGGTCCAGCAGGAAAATGTCTCCTGTGTTAAAACTCGTCCAGCTCATCTCAACCTGAAAGAAACAGACAAAATTCAAAACATCCTCCCTAAGGCAGACTTTTTTTAAATGGCATTTCAGTGCCCAGACCACACTCGCACCTTTTTGACACCACTCTTCATTTGCAGATGCTTTCTTTGAAGTTTAAAAAAAGCTGCTAGATAGGTCTGTCAAACGAGGAAAGAGGCCAATTTTTTAAACAATAGACAATAGGTGCTGGAGTAGGCCATTCGACCCTTTGAGCTAGCACCACCATTCATTATGATCATGGCTGATCATCCACAATCAGTATCCTGTTCCTGCCTTATCCCCATAACCCTTGATTCCACTATCTTTAAGAGCTCTATCCATCTCTTTCTTGAAAGTATCCAGAGACTTGGCCTCCACTGCTTTCTGGGGCAGAGCATTCCATATATCCGCCACCCTCTGGGTGAAGAAGTTTTTCCTCAACTCTGTTCTAAATGGCCTGCCCCTTATTTTTAAACTGTGTACACTGGCTCTGGACTCACCCATCAGCGGAAACATGCTTCCTACCTCCAGAGTGTCCAATCCCTTAATAATCTTATACGTCTCAATCAGGTCCCCTCTCATCCTTCTAAACTCAAGCGTATACAAGCCCAGTCACTCCAATCTTTCAACATATGATAGTCCCGCCATTCCGGGAACTGACCTCGTGAACCTACGCTGCACTCCCTCAATAGCAAGAATGTCCTTCCTCAAATTCGGAGACCAAAATGCACACAATACTCCAGGTGCGTTCTCACCAGGGCCCTGTACAGCTGCAGAAGGGCCTCTTTGCTCCTATACTCAATTCTTCTGGTTATGAAGGCCAGCATGCTATTCTTCACTGCCTGCTGTACCTGCATGCTTGCTTTCACTGACTGATGTACAAGAACACCTAGATCTCGTTGTACTTCCCCTTTACCTAACTTGACTCCATTTAGATAGTAATCTGCCTTCCTGTTCTTGCCAAAGTGGATAACCATACATTTATCCACATTAAACTGCATCTGCCATGCATCCGTCCACTCACCTAGCCTGTCCAAGTCACCCTGTATTCTCATAACACATAGCCATGTTCCCTCCCAAACAAGCACCTGCATAAGGACATACTGTCCATTTGGCCCAGCTGCTCCATACCAGCTTAAATGCATTTAATGAGTGTGGGTATCACTGGCCAGGGCAGCATGTGTTGCCAATCCCTAATTGCCCAGAGGACAGTTAAGAGTCAGCCACATTGCTGTGTTTTGGACTCACATATAGGCCCAAACCATGTAAGGATGGCTGTTTCCTTCCCTAAGGACATTAGGGAACCAACTATCAATGTGATTTTATAGCCGTCATTGACCTTCTAAACCTAGATTCATTTAATTGAATTCTAATTCCACCATCTGCTTTTTCATCTTTTTCTGAAGGAGGGTCTAGGCCCGAAACATCAGCCTTCCTGCTCCTCTGATGCTGCTTGGCCTGCAGTGTTCATCCAGCTCTACACCTTGAATTCTGCCATAGCAGATAATGGGATAACAATTCCAAGCAACAGAGAACAATCCTGGGATTTCTAGATAAATAATCCAGCAATATTACCAGCACCTCCACATTTCTGCCCTCTGTCTCACCGTCTCAATGTCCCACTGCTGGGACGATGGCTGTGGCATTGCCTCAGAGAATCCACTTGTCAACCAATCAGCATCCTTTCCTCCTCTAGTATACTTCCCATTAAATGTATCTGTGCTATTTGCCTCAGCGGCACCCCATGGAAGCAGGGAATCCCCCATTCTCCAGGTGAAGACATTTTCTCCTGAATTCCCGATCAGATTTGTTAGTGAGTATATTGAGGACTTCCCAAAGGATAATAGCATAGCAATTTATTGTTACATGTATTTATGAAATTACATGTAACATGTGTATAAGTCATCAGCATAATTTTAAATGACATGAATTATAAAAAGAAATACATCGTACAGACTTAGGACGAATTTCATTTTTGTTCCAACTACGGCCTCTCGATATCCTATATGCATACAGGTGGCATAGTGGCTCACTGGTTAGCAATGCTGCCTCACAGCGCCAGGGACCCGGGTTCAATTCCACCCTCTGGCAACTGTGTAAATGGAGTTTGTACATTCTACTCGTGTCTGCGTGGGTTTCCTCCTACAGCCCAAAGATATGCAGGTTAGCTGTACTGGTCATGGGAAATTGCTGCAGTGTCCAGGATAGTGTAGGTTGGTTGGATTGGCCATGCTAAATTGCCTGTAGTATTTAGGGATGTGTAGATTGTGTAGGTTATATGCGAATGTGTCTGGGTAGGCTACTCTGAGGGTCAGTGTGACTTGTTGGGCTGAAGGGACTGTTTCCACACTGTAGGGATTCTAAGATCATACAGCCTTACGTTGTAGCTGCAACACCAAGGGAGGAAGTATGTGGAAGCTGCGTCCAGCCGCTGCTGACCAGATGCAGAAATGGCACCTATACCAGTCATCTCATCACCATAGTCAGGAGAATGTCCCAAATCGAGGACCAGGGCCCCATCTCAAAGGGCCAAGGGCCAAGAGCTAATTCACTCCACCACCATTACAGGGATGTCAAAACACCAAAGGAGTGTGACTTGGAATCTCTTCTTCTCTGCTGGAACAGTTATAATCAGAGGTCTACAGCATGACGGCAGGTCCTTCAGCCCAACCTGCCCAAGAGGTGACCGCAATGGCCAAGAGGAATGGACCAGACCCACCACACAACAGCTCCCTGAAACCTCTCTCCACCATCATGGCTGCAGGGGAAAAAAAGTGAAATTTGATTCAAAAGTTAAAAAGAATAATAAAATAAAAACTTCAAAAATCTGGAGAATTAAACAAGAGAGACTTCCAAAAAATGAAACCAGGTGGATCCAAAACACCACACTTCTACAGACTACCCAAAATTCACGAATTAGGAGCCCCCCCTCAGACCCATAGTCTCGCTACCTGGAACACCAATGTACAGATTAGCCAAGGAACTACACCAAAGGCTAAAACACCTAGTAGAAGACTCACGCCACTCCATTCACTCCACCCAAGAATTCCTGAACACCAAAGACACCAAGATAGAAGAGGATGAAATAATGGTCTCCTTTGACGTAACAGGCCTGTTCACATCCATCAACATCAACCTGGCCAAAGAAACACTGACTACACTATTAGAAGAACCAAAGACACATCCACCAGACACCACCAACTCATCAGCAAGGACAACATCATCAAGCTAGTGGACCTATGCCTCACCACCCACTTCACTTTCAATAACAAAACCTACAGACAAACCAACGGTACACCCATGGGATCTCCGATATCAGGGTTCTTAGCAGAGGCAGTAATGCAGAGACTCGAACAAACAGCTCTGCCAATCATCCAACCCAAACTTTGGGTCCGCTACGTGGATAACACCTTTGTCATCACTAAACAAAACAAATTAGAGGAAACCTTCAAGACCATCAATAATACCCTTACTGGCATAACATTCACAAAAAAGAGGAGGAAAGCAATAACAAACTGCCATTCCTAGATGTCACAGTAGAGCGAACAGCCAACGGGGAACTTCAAACCAGCGTCTACAGGAAAACAACACATACGGACCAAATACTGAACTACAGGAGCAAGCATCCCAACACCCACAAACGAAACTGCATTAGAACATTATTTCAACGAGCCACCACATACTGCAGTACAGAGGAACTACGCAGAGCAGAGGAAAATCACCTATACAGCATATTCAAAAAGAACGGGTACCCAATGAACACAGTCCGCCGATTCCTCAGCAATAATCCCAAACAGACAAAACGGGCTCAGAAACCATAAGCACTCTCCCCTACAAAGACATTTCCGAAATGACTGCCAGACTACTCGGACCCCTTGGCATCAGGGTAGCCCACAAACCCAACAACACACTAAAACAGCAGCTCATGAACTTAAAAGACCCTATACAGACAATAAGCAAAACGAACGTCATCTACAAAATACCTTGCAAGAACTGTGACAGACACTACATTGGACAAACAGGCAGAAAGCTAGCCACCAGGATACATGAACATCAACTAGCCACAAAACGACATGACCCACTATCACTCGTATCCTTACATACAGATGAGGAAGGACACCACTTTGATTGGGACAACACATCCATCCTAGGACAAGCCAAACAGAGACACGCACGAGAATTCCTAGAAGCATGGCATTCCAACCGGAACTCCATCAACAAACACATTGACTTGGAGCCAATCTACCATCCCCTGAGAAAAAGAACAGGAAATGACATCACCAACATAGGAAATGACATCACCAACCCAAGGAAACCTAAACAGATAAACAGAAAGCAGGACATAACACCAGCACGTCGGAGGCTCACTGATGACGTTACCTAGTATGGTGACGAAACGTCTGAAAACTAACCTTCCAGCTCAGCGAGCAAACTCACATCCAGAAGAAAAATAAAATTTAAAAAAAAGGAAGTGGGGGTGTTGCTCATGAGAGAAGGCGGCCGGGAGCCTGAACAACTCTTACCCTGCTGCATCCGCCATCTTTTTACATAAAAGAGAGAGAGAAAGTTTGCTAATCAAAACTCTTAAAACTCTTACAAAGGTCTTTCCATGTCACCCCACAGCATTCCCTTTCCTAGATGGGTACCAGTCTCTTCCACCTTTGCTGATGTTAAAACCTCTCAGCTCTGATTCAAATAGCTCAGAGGCCGATATCCCGTCACCAAGTCACACTTCATTTACATGTGGATATCCAGCTCGCTCAGAGCAAACAAAACCTCTGACACTCCTGTTTCTGTCTATCAGCCAGGGCTCCCCGATTGGACCAGGTTAATAGCCCCAACCAGGGAACTCCTATTTTATAAATTGTCCACCTGGTTACCCTTGTTATAAATCACTACACTGGCATCACTATTATAAGATAGGTAGGGGAGACAACGGCCTAGTGGTATAAACACTGGGCTGTTAATTTTGAGACTGAGGTAATGTTCTGGGAACCCAGGTTGAAATCGTGCCATGTCAGATGGTGAAATTTGATTTCAAAAATGATAATCTAGAATTAAGATCCATCGTTGATTGTCAGGAAAAACCCATCTGGATCACTAAAGCCCTTTAAAGGAAGGAAACTGCCCTCCTTACCTGGTGTGGCCTACACATGACTCCAGACCCACAGCAATGTGGTTGATTCTTACCTGCTCTCTGGTTAGGCCAACATTTATTGCCCAAGCCAGAGACACCCTCATCTCATGAATCTTTTTTTAAAAGATGTTTTTAAAAAAGGTCTAGTTAAGTTTCTATACAAATTTTACACAGCTTCAGAGAAATTCATTCAATCCCTCAAGAAAGGACTATCCTGTCTGTTTGAGTTAGATGATAATCTACATCTTGCACTTCTCTTTTAAAATTAATTTTCCAATTACACCACTGCTCTGTGACCTCATTCACCCCTATTACAATCTGTTAGCCTACACAAATTTACTTTGGATCCAAGAGCACAAATCAGTTGGCTAATCCATTTCACAAAAGACCATAAGACATCAAAACAGAAGTAGGCCATTCAACCCATTGAGTCTGCTCCTCCATTCAGGATCTGAATCCTCAGCTCCACTTCCCTGCCTCATCCCCTTACAGCTTAAAAATCCATCTACGATAACAAAGCGTGGAGCTGGATGAACACAGCAGGCCGAGCAGAATCTTAGGAGTACAAAAGCTGCTGCTTGGCCTGCTGTGTTCATCCAGCTCCACGCTTTGTTATCTCAGATTCTCCAGCATCTGCAGTTCCCGTTATCTCTCTCAAAAATCCATGTCTGGGCCTTGAATATATATTTATGACCCAGCTTTGACAGCCTTCTGTGGTAAAGAGTTCTACAGATTCACTCCCCTCAAAAGAAATTCCTCATCTCTGTCCTAAATGTGTGACCCCTTATTCAAAGGGTCCTTGATTCACCCACAAGGGGAAACAGCCTCTCTGTATTTACCCTGTTAACTTGCTGAACAATCTTGAACAAAAAGTTGCTGGAAAAGCTCAACAGGTTCTGGTAGCTGCCGTGAAGTTAAAAACAGTCAATGTTTCAGGTCCGGAGACCCTTCCTCAGAAATTCTGGTCGGGTTTGACCGGACCCGAAATGTTAACTTTGATTTTTCCTTCACAGATGCTGCCAGACCTGAGCTTTTCCAGCAAATTTGTTTTCGTTCCCGAGTTATAGCACCCGCAGGTCTTTCATTTATTTTTATTCCCTAAAGAATCTTGGCTGCTTTGATCAAGTCACTCCTCATTCTTCCAAACTCCAACGAGTGCAGCTTCAAACGGTTTGACTTTAAAAAGGTAGTTTTAAATTCTTGTTTACCTTTTGGCTCTGTTAAATCTTTTAAAACTGCTTTTTGTAACCAAGTATATATTACTACACTTAATATATATGACAAGTAAACAAACCTAAACCTAATATGACTACTGTACCTTTGTGATCTTCAACAATAGTTACAGCAGTTGCTGAAGCTTTTTGTCTTGCACTCATCAGGACAAGTGCAAGAATGTTAAATTTCAAATAATTTGAATTTAAAAGATTGGACAAAATGGAGTGTGCTCGAAATAGTGAGACTTAAAATCTGGGTAACCACTCATTCGTACACACAAACTCCCCCAACAGGAACATATTCAAGCCTTGTGCCTTTTCTAAGTGACCTGGGAGCTTGGGACCTACAGTTCACAAACTTTCTCCATGGCAACATCAGTCAAACCTGACTAAAAACCAAAAGAACTACAGGTGCTGTAAATCAGGAACAAAAACAGAAGTTGCTGGAAAAGCTCAACAGGTCTGTGAAGGAGAAAACACAGTTAATGTTTCGGGTCCAGTGACCCTTCCCCTGTTCTGAGGGAGGGTCACTGGACCCGAAACATTAACTCAAATTCTTTTAACTTCACAGATGCTGCCAGACCTGCTGAGACTCTCCAGCAACTTCTGTTATTGCTCCAGTCAAACCTGACTGGCTAGCCGGTCAATTTCACCATTTGGTATAAACTGTCGTGATCTTTTGAAATTGGGCACCCAGTCTTAGCATTGTCGCGATAATTGTAAGGAGGAAACCTTCAGCAACATGCCTCTCTTTTCAGTCCTACCGAGTTAGCAGCTCCATCCCACATTTTGGAGCTGGGCTGGGGGTGCTGGGAGTGTCGGGCAGGAGCTGCAAGGAGGATGCAGCATTGTTTCAGTGCGATCTGGATAAGACAAGTGGGTGAGAAATACATAGCAAATACAATATGTTGGGGATAAATAGGTTCTCCACTTTCAGAGCAGGAAGGCAGATCTTCTGTATGGTGATGGATTGGGAAAGGTACATGATTGGAGCGTCTTTGGACAAGAGTCACTGAACATAAGCACGCAGGTACAGAAGGCCGGTAAGGTGGCAAATGGTAATGTTGGCCTTCATAATAAGAATGAGGATGCCTTGATGTAATTGTACAAGGCCTTGGTGAGACCATACCTAGAATACTGTATGCAGCTTGGATCTCCTTAGCAGGCGAAAGATGCTCTTGCTTCAGAGGAAGCTTTACCAGACTGATTCCCGTGATGGCAGGACTGATGTTTGAGGACGGGTTTGATCAGTTAGGACTATGTTCACTGGAGTTTAGCAGAATGAGGGGAAATCTCATTGAACCCTTTGTGAAGCAGCTTTCTGCAGTTTCCTTCCATTTCAATAATATTTTGTTCTTTTGATCTTCCTTCCAAAATAAGGAACTTCTCATTTTCCCATGTTATGATCCATTTGTCAACATTCTACCCAATTATTTAACTTATTAATAACTAAATTATTTGTATCCCCCTTGAAACTTTCCTTTCATCTGTTTTAGTGTTGTCTGAAAATGTCTTCAGTACATTCACTTCCTTCCATGTCATTACTATATATGTAGTAAACAGTTACAGTCCTAGCACTGATACCTGTGCCAATCTGAAATAAAACCTTATTCCCATTTGCTGTTTCCTGTGCTTTACAAAGAAAAGAACAAAGAAACCTACAGCACAGGAACAGCTCCTCAGCCCTCCAAGCCTGCGCCGATCAAGATCCTCTGTCTAACCTGTCATCTATTTTCTAACAGTTTGTGCCCATTTGCTCCCTGCCCATCCATGTACCTGTCCAAATATATCTTAAAAGACGCTAACGTGTCTGCGTCTACCACCTCCACTGGCAACGCATTCCAGGCACCCACCACCCTCTGTGTAAAGAACTTTCCATGCATATCTCCCTTAAACTTTCCTCCTCGCACTTTGAACTCATGACCCCTAGTAATTGAGTCCCCCACTCTGGGGAAAAAGCTTCTTGCTATCCACCCTGTCTATACCCCTCATGACTTTGTAGACCTCCATTAGGTCCCCCCTCAATCTCCGTCTTCCTAATGAAAATAATCCTAATCTACTCAACCTCTCTTCATAGCTAGCACCCTCCATACCAGGCAACATCCAACTCTATCCGTGGGAATGTACCAACTCCAACACCATAGACGAGGAGCCCAGAACCTGGGTCACAGTCTGAGGGGTCAGCCAATTAGGACTATGAGGCGGCAAAATTTCTTCACACACAGAATGGTGCACCTGTGCAATTCTCTGCCACAGAAAAGCAGTTGAATGTTTAAGGAGTTAGACACAGTTTTTAGGGTTAAAGACTTGGAAGAATGAGGGGAGAAAGCAGGAGCAAGGGACCGAGTTGGATGATCAGTTACAATAACTTGGAAGGGCAGAGCAGGCTCGAAAGGACTGAATGGCCTACTCCTGCTCCTATTTCTAGTTTTCAATGGAAATTACAGTGTTGTTCACCAAGTCTTCAGATCAGCACACCATATGGACTTTCCAATTAGCTGCTCAGTCAGTCTCATGGGTACACAACGATCATGAATGTTGTATAAAGCCATTGATCCAACGTCCCCATGGTTGTGTTGGGGGGGGGGGGGTGCGTTGTACACAAATGGGATAGATTTTAGACACTTCTTCACCAAAACTCTCCTTTAAGCCACGTTGGAACACTGCGAGGAGAGGTTTGGAGGCTGAAGGTGAGGTTTCCAGCTCTTTGTTATTGTCTTGGAGTCTCTAGGGATACTGTTACCTGTTCCTTCAGCGTCACTGGAGTCAGAATTCCTCACAGCACTGTGGCTGTCCTCAAACCGACAGGACTGAGGTAGTTCCACCTTCTCCAGAACCATTAGGGACTGGCAACAAACATTGCCAGTCAGCAACACCCACAACGGAATAAATTAGTTACAGAGGAGGCCTGGCCAGTGATATACCATACTATTAAAAAAACACTATAGAAAAGTATCAGATTATTAAAAGTAAATTGTGGTTGTAAATAATATTAAATTCTTTGATGATCATCGTTTGGGGACAGGACATTTTGACAGACAATGACCAATAAGGGTGAAGAAGGATCCACTTGCTTTCCAAGCAAGGAAGGACCACAAGGGTCGATCACCAATGGCAGGAGCAAGGTGATTGGAGGATGAAGCTCACATGATCAAAGAGTCAAAACCAGTCCAGACAAATTGTCCTCTTGGCCATGACATCACAGGACACCAGGTTATAATCCAACAGATTTATCTGAAATCATAAGTTTTCAGAGCAGCACCGACAAAGGGATTCAGCCTGAAACAGTTTCCAAAAAGCAGGGAAGCCAGTCTGACCTGCTGTGAATTTCCAGCTTCACATCTATTGAATCCTGGTCAACTTCTGTTAGTCCATAAATGCACATATTCCTAGGAGAAACTGGATTGCGAGTGTCTTAGAATGTTTCTGGATTGGAAAGGCTTGATCATGTGATTTCTTGGAAATGAAAGTCAAAGGTCAAAAAGAAGGCAGCATTTGGTACAGAAATAATGGGAACTGCAGATGCTGGAGAATCCAGGATAACAAAGTGTGAAGCTGGATGAACACAGCAGGCCAAGCAGCATCTCAGGAGCATAAAAGCTGACGTTTCGGGTCTTGACTCTTCATCAGAGCTGGTCTAGGCCCGAAACGTCAGCATTTGTGCTCCTGAGATGCAGCATTTGGTAATGCTTGCCTATGTTGGTCAGTGCATTGACTAGAGGAGTTGGGAGGTCATGTTACGGCTGTACAGGGCATTGGTTCGTTCTGCTGTAACACGTGTTTTGTTAATGTGAATTGGCTGTAATGCAAACTTTTCTGCTGTACAGATAGAATGATTTCCTCACAGCAAGAACACATCACATTATGGGAGAATACTTGTATTGGAATACTGTGTGCAATTCTGGTCTCCTTGCTGTAGGAAGGATGTTGCAAAACTTAGAAGGGCTGCAGAAAAGATTCACAAGAATGTTGCGAGGGTTGGAGGGTCCGAGCTGTAGCGAGAGGCTGAATGGATTGCAACTATTTTCTCTGGAATGTCAGAAGCTGAGGGGTGACCTCAGAGGTTTATAAAATCATGAGGGGCATGGATAGGGTAAATAGCCGAGGCCTTTTTCCCCCCCTCAATATAGGGGAGTCTAAAACTAGAGGCATAGGTTTAAGGTGAGAGGGGATAGATTAAAAAGGGACCTAAGGAGCAACTTTTTCCACGCAGAGGATGGAGCGTGTTTGGAATGGGCTGCCGGAAGAGGTAGAGGAGGCCAGTACAATCACAACAACATTTTAAAAGGCATCTGGAGGAGTATATGAATAAGCAGCATTTAGGAGGGATATAGGGCAAACCTAGATTAGTTTAGGATATCTGATCGGCATGGGCGAGTTGGAACAAAAAGGTCTGTTTCTGCGCTGTACAAATTTATGACACTACGAGAGCTGTGTTTTTTCCAGGAAGCAGAAGATAATCAAATGATTTGGAGAAAAAGATCCCAATAAAGAGATCAGATGGGTTTGTGGCTTATTTATGGGACAAACAGACTTGAAGCAGCCTTGGATCTGTGCTGTGCATTACCTAGCAACAGTCTCTGGGTCCAGTTGCTGTGTAATGTCACAAGCCTATTGAGAGTCGTTAAGGAAGCTATAGTAGACAGTGCCTCGATTCCTAAAATGATATATTTGTGAAACTTCAAATTTTCTCCACCTGAATCTGAAATCTGGTACAATCATCTTCCTCCAATCAGATCTCACCAACAATAAAACTGAGACATTAACCCATTCAAACTTCTGAATTCTTATCATCAACCCTGTCACATTCTGATGAATCTTTCTTTTTCTCAACCTGTAAATCTCTGCAGAGCTGCATTGTCTGGTCAGTGTATGAATGTGTATATATTTCGGTTTAATAAGACAAGTTGAATTCTGTGTCATGGCTTAGTTGATAACCCATTTTGCTACTTGATTGAAGAATAAAGTTGCTTACAATCAAGTTATTTTTGAATTTATCGAAGAAACCTGGAAGAAAACAGTCTCTATTGGGCAGGATAATAGTACTAAAAAGAGACAAGTTGACCATTTTATGATTAAATACAACATTTATCCTTCTACAGAGGATGCCCTTTGGTCCACCAAGCTTGTGCTGACACAATGCCTTTCTAAACTAGAATCGTTTTGCCTCCACACAGTCTGTATCCTGACATTGCCTGCCTATTCATATACACATCCAGATGCCTTTTAAATGCTATAATTGTACCAGCCTTCACCATTTCTGGTAGCTCATTCCACACGTGTACCACACTGAAAAAGTTGCTCCTTAAATCCCTTTTAAATCTTTCCTCTCTCACCTTAACCTATGCCACTCTAGTTTTGCACTCCCTCAACCCTGGGGAAAAGACCCTGGCTTTTCACCCTATCCATGCCACTCAGGATTTCATATATCTCTATAAGGTCACCCCTTAGCCGCCGATGCTCCAGGGAAAATACTCCCAGTCATTTCAGCCTCTCCCTATAACTCAAACCCTCCAACCCCGGCAACATCCTTGTAAATCTTTTCCGAACCCTTTCAAGTTTCTCAACATCCTTCCTGTAGCAGGGAGACCAGAACTGAATGCAGAAGAAGGGTCTGAAGCAGGGTCTAGGCCCAAAACGTCAGCCTTCCTGCTTCTCTGATGCTGCTTGGCCTGCTGTGTTCATCCAGCTCCACATCTTGTTATCTCTTGAACAGTGTTGTTGCATCTGCCTCAATCATCTCCTCTGGCAGCACGTCCTAGGTACTTGCCACCTTCTGTTAAAAAACAAGTTGTGTCTCACATCTCAAAGAACAAAGAAAATTACAGCACAGGAACAGGCCCTTCGGCCCTCCAAGCCTGCGCCGATCCAGATCCTCTGTCTAAACCTGTCACCTATTTTCCAAGGATCTGTATCCCTCTGCTCCCTGCCCATTCATGGATCTGTCTAGATACATCTTAAATGACGCTATCGTGTCTGCATCTACCACCTCCGCTGGCAATGCATTCCAGGCACCCATCATCCTCTGCGTAAAGAATTTTACACGCATATCTCCCTTAAACTTTTCCCCTGTCACCTTGAAATTGTTACCCCTAGAAAGTGAGTCTCCCACTCTGGGGAAAAAGCTTCTTGCTATCCACCCTGTTTATACTGCTTATGATTTTGTAGGCCTCAATCAGGTCCGCCCTCAAACTCCGTCTTTCTAATGAAAACAAGCCCAATTTACTCAGCCTCTCTTCACAGCTCGCGCCCTCCATACCAGGCAACATCCTGGTGAAGATATCAAAGTGTGGAGCTGGATGAACACAGCAGGCCAAGCAGTATCTCAGGAGCACAAAAACTGACGTTTCAGGCCTAGACCCTTCAGAGACGGGGATGGGGAGAGGGAACTGGAATAAATAGGGAGAGAGGGGGAGGCGGACTGAAGATGGAGAGAAAAGAAGGTAGGTGGAGAGAGTATAGGTGGAGAGGTAGGGAGGGGATAGGTCAGTCCAGGGACGATGGACAGGTCAAGGAGGCAGGATAAGGTGGTAGGTAGGAAATGGAGGTGTGGCTTGAGGTGGGAGGAAGGGATAAGTGAGAAGAAGAACAGGTTAGGGAAGCAGAGACAGGTTGGACTGGTTTTGGGATGCAGTGGGTGGTGGGGGGTGGGGGGGGAAGAGCTGGGCTGGTTGTGTGATGCAGTGGGGGGAGGGGACGAACTGGGCTGGTTTTGGGATGCAGTGGGGGAAGGGGAGATTTTGAAGCTTGTGAAGTCCACATTGATACCATTAGGCTGCAGGGTTCCCAAGCGGAATATGAGTTGCTGTTCTTGCAACCTTCGGGTGGCATCATTGTGGCACTGCAGGAGGCCCATGATGGACATGTTGTCTAAGGAATGGGAGGGGGAGTTAAAATGGTTCGTGACTGGGAGGTGCAGTTGTTTGTTGCGAACTGAGCGGAGGTGTTCTACAAAGCGGTCCCCAAGCCTCCGCTTGGTTTCCCCAATGTAGAGGAAGCCACACTGGGTGCAATGGATACAGTATACCACATTGGCAGATGTGCAGGTGAACATCTGCTTGATATGGAAGGTCATCTTGGGGCCAGGGATTTGGGAGGGGGGGGGGGGGGGAAAAAAAGAGTGTGGGGGCAAGTGTAGCACTTCCTGCGGTTGCAGGGGAAGGTGCCAGGTGTGGTGGGGTTGGAGGCGAGTGTGGAGCGGACAAGGGAGTCGTGGAGAGTGTGGTCTCTCTGGAAGGCAGACAAGGTGGGGATGGAAAAATAGCTTGGGTGGTGGGGTCGGATTGTAAATGGCAGAAACGCAAAACATTTCGACTCCCCTTCCCATTCCTCAGACGACATGTCCATCATGGGCCTCCTGCAGTGCCACAAATGATGCCACCCAAAGGTTGCAGGAACAGCAACTCATATTCCGCTTGGGAACCCTGCAGCCTAATGGTATCAATGTGGACTTCACCAGCTTCAAAATCTCCCCTTCCCCCACTGCATCCTAAAACCAGCCCAGTTCGTCCCCTCCCCCCACTGCACCACACAACCAGCCCAGCTCTTCCCCCCCGACCCACTGCATCCCAAAACCAGTCCAACCTGTCTCTGCCTCCCTCACCTGTTCTTCCTCTCACCCATCCCTTCCTCCCACCTCAAGCCACACCTCCATTTCCTACCTACCGCCTCATCCCGCCTCCTTGATCTGTCCATCTTCCCTGGACTGACCTATCCCCTCCCAACCTCCTCACCTATACTCTCTCCTCTACCTATCTTCTTTTCTCTCCATCTTCGGTCCGCCTCCCCCTCTCCCCATTCCCCCTCTCTGATGAAGAGTCTAGGCCCGAAATGTCAGCTTTTGTGCTCCTGAGATGCTGCTTGGCCTGCTGTGTTCATCCAGCTTCACACTTTGTTATCTTGGATTCTCCAGCATCTGCAGTTGCCATTATTATCACTGATACAATATCCTGGTGACCCTCCTCTGCACCCTGTCCAAAGCATCCACATCCTTTTGGTAACGTGGCGACCAGAAGTGTACCAGTATTCCAAATGTGGCAGTACCAAAGTCCTATAACCTCCTTTGAATTCACTTACATTTACCTAGTCATTGATTCTTCAACCCTGGGATATGGTCTATGGAGTAATGGGATTTGATTACCAGTGCAATCCTCCAGTTAGATTTATAACACTCCCCATGAACCTGCAGGCACTTAGGGTCATTGTCACCCCATGCCCCCCCCAACTGAATCCGACAACCACCCGCCACCAACCAACACCCCCCTCAACCCACCAACTCTCGCTGCACTTGGCAAGTAATGACTCAAGCTGGAATGGTGTGAAGATGTTGCATGTAACATTCCCAAGAGGAAATCCTGGCCAGAATCCTGGGAGGTTCCGATTCAGGAGATGGACTGACCTCAGCTGCGTACACTTTTTTCTTGCCCTTCACGTGGAGCAGCCTCTTCACATCATAGGAATTAGTCTCCACATGGTTTAGTCCAGTAGCAACACCCCCGCATTTGTAACTAACAAAAAAAGGAAACAAGATCAGCTTCAAACTTGAGCCAAGTGAAGTAAAAAAATTGGTCTCGGATCACCACTTACGTGGGCCAGCCACGATTCAGGGACAGTGGCACAATTGCTTCAGAGTCAAAAGTTCTAAACCCGCACAAACTCCATTAACTCATAGCGGACTATGGGCTGATCTCATGGTCCCAAATCGGGTGGGCAGTGCGGGGTCCTTTTCTCACCCAATGCTCCCCATCTCCCATCCCCGAATGTAGATGACAATTAAGGCATTGGGTTGTCAATGTGATAGCAACTCTCCATTTGGTTTAAAAAAAAATCAGCAAAGGAGACTGAGCATGAAAAAAAATCAGTGGCCTGTCCACCCTTCTGAAGTGGGTAATGGACAGACTCTGGACCTTGTTATAACAACTCCATTGTCTGCTGCTTTTCAAATACTAGAAGTGAAACCATTTGGGAGTTTGAAGGCAGCTATGGGCGGGTGGGCAAGGACAGGAGGAACAGGCCCAATCACATGGGCTGTGGCTACACACAGCGATAGTTCCTGCAGCTGAAGATGGCAGCTGCTCATTTACTTTCATCTCAACTGGTCAACTATTGGACCTTACATAAAAAAACAGACATATTCAGGGAGGGTGGCCTTTAAACCTAGAGCTGGGACCAGCTTGCTGTTTTGGGGCATCTGCTGTATGACCTCCCGGTCTATGGAGGCCCATTATCCCCAACCCAAGAACTTTCTCCGATTTGTCTCTGTCCCTCCAGAGGATCGGAATGGATTATCCAATCTTTGAACATGCAGAGGAAACGGGAGCTGGGAGCGAGCTGATGCCCCTACTCCGTCAGATCCCCCCCAAACGGAGAAACAAGTCAAGGGGAGTACCCACTGCACCCCCTCCTTCACTTAGAGGTTCAAGGGGATGAAGGCCTGCTCCTCTCCCTATCACACCCATTCCCGTCCCCATTCAGACCACGCTACTACTGGATAATGCTCAAGGCTTGACTCACATGAACCCCTTCTTGAAATAGCCCTTGAAGATCTCTGACTCGTATCTTTGTACCTCCCGGTGCTGTACAGCCTTGCCTCCCAGGTAATCATCCATCTGAGTAGTGTAGATCGCAGCTGCCCCCTGC
This sequence comes from Stegostoma tigrinum, assembly GCF_030684315.1. NCBI lineage: Eukaryota > Metazoa > Chordata > Chondrichthyes > Orectolobiformes > Stegostomatidae > Stegostoma > Stegostoma tigrinum. The sequence goes on from NC_081360.1 coordinate 102,551,041, forward strand.
TCATCCTGTGAGGAGCCTTGGCCAATCCAGAAGTGGATGTCGTAAGTGAAGGAGCTGCCGGCTTTATGAGTCTGAGGGTAGGAAGACACGGGGTCAGTTTGAAGGGATGGTGCCTATGATAGTTGTGGGGGAATTGGAGGAGCATCTTTAAAGGCAGAACCAGAAAAAACACGAGGAAGAAAGGAATAAGCGGACGTGGCAAGATAACATGCTAGGAGGGTGAATGCAGGAGGGGGGGAACATTGTTGGGAGGTGATGGTGAAGTGGTGCCGTGACTGCATCAGTCATCCAGAACCCCAGGCTCATACCGTGGGGTCAGTCCCAGGTTCCAAACAGGAGTCAGGCTGGACTAGAGACATTAACACAGCTTCTCTTTCCACAGAGGCTGCCAGACCCACTGAATTTTTTCAGCACTGTTTTTGGTTTCAGATGTCTATCACCCACCGAATTTGGCTCTTAAAAGATTCTGATAACGGGGGTTCGAATCCCACAGAGGCAGACGGTGAGATTAGAATTCAATTAAACTCTGCTTTGGAGTCAGTATGGTTATCATACCCACCCACCGGACTCACCAATATCCTTTAAGGAAGGAAATCTGCCATCCTCACCCAGTCTGGCCTACATGTGACTCCAGACCCATAGCAATATGTCTGACTTTTAAACTTCCTGATGAAAGGCCAAGCGAGGACCACATTCCAGGGCAGCGAGGGGGATTGGCAGCACTTGTTACTTCATCAGTGACACCAACAGCCCATACACAAGGGGAGAACGAGCATGGATCAATGCAGTGAATGGACTGGTTCTGCATTGCACACCCTGTACAACTCATCCAGATCTGGCAACTCCTGAAAACTTAGGTACCATCCCTCTCCTCGCCCGCACAGAACACTTCAGCAGAAGTTTGGGGTCAATTAGATGCACGATCAGATGAATATCCATTTCCATTCCCTCTCTCCCACTTGTCCTTTGTTGGGCAAAACCACTAACCATTCCCCTGGCATCACGGCCAAGTGGCTAATATTGTGATAAAACCCATCAGGCAACTACTCCCCCATGGAGGGGTGGGGGAGGCCCACATGCTGACAGACTGGGGTTAATGCGAGTTTACGGAGTGCATAAGGTATTAGGCCAATCAGGAATGCGACAGAATAACTGCATTGGAAGATATAAGAATAGTATGGATGGTGCTCACAATCTCCTGGTGCAGCCCTGTTGCCAGGGTTTGGTCAGACCTCTGGTCGCGCACATTTACAAACTGAAGACATTTTAAAAAGTGATCCCGGAAGACGATTTTAAAAAATGTCAAGTGGGAGGAAAGAAAAAAAAGAGGCGGAAAAACCACAGAACTCCTTGCTCAGGATGCGGAGGGTACAGTAACTAATGGTGGAGCGATGGAAATCAGAATCATGCAAGGGTTCAAAAACTGAGGAGGTCAGGGATGAGAGATGGTTGCAACAATGGAGAGAGGAAAGGCAGAGAAAACAGTGCGAATTTTGAACACAAAACATTGCTGGACCAGGAGTCAGTGAGCTGATGGAGATTGGTGCTGGAATAGTTTAACTTGTTAATCATTAAACATCAGCATCAGCCTACTTACTGCAAACAGGATGTAACAATCGCCTTCGTAGAAATTGCCATAGGATCTTAGGGGCACAGGAACCATCAGCATTTTCTGTAAATATCAATACATGACAAAAATTAAACTCCCAGTGACTAATCTGTTGTTACAGCAACAGAGCCTCCAGCTCCACATCAGATGGTTACCTTGCTGGAATATCATCGCGTTGCACTCAAGGCTCACAGGTCAACTAAAGGTCGGCTCACACTTTCAAAATAACAATGTGGCAAAGAGAGGTAAGGTGCCACTTGTTCGCATCAAACAGAAGAAAGACGCAGGGTAAAACTCCCTCAATTCTTTTAAACTAAGTAAAGCTCTCTCTACACCATCCTCCAGCAAACACTCCCAGGACATGGATAGCACAGAGTCAGATACAGAGTAAAACTCTCACCCTTTCTCAGTCAGGCACGGGGAAAGCAACGTAAGGCTTATGCTAGAATCATGGAATGCAAGCCCCAAGTACAGAAGTTTAATGATTTAGGAAGTAATTTTAAAGTAATCTCGGACTAGAAGCCCGCTTTCACTAAAAGGATGAAGCCTCACAAACACAAGAGCTTGAATATCCTGAGGATACAAGCTGCTATCCTTTAAAAAAGGGTCTAATGAGCTCACCCAGTTAAATTGGAGTTGGGCTGGAGGAGTTTGCAAAACACTGACAGATCGGAGAATATCTACACATTAATAGTCGCTGCTACATCTGATCATTCTCCCAGCTTTAAGTGGAGAACAAATTTAGTGGAATAGTCACTGTTTGACAAGGAGATGCCCAGACAATTATATCTAGAGAGATAGCAGGAACAGCAAAAGCTGAAGTCAGCATCAATACAATGTGAGCTGGAGGAACACAGCAGCTCAGGCAGCAGAGGAGCGGGAGAATCGATGTTGAGTGCTCAGAAATAACAGAATTAAATAGCTTCAAAATCTCCCCAGCCCCCCAGCTTCATCCCACGTTCAGCCCTCCCTCGCGTCCTTGACCTGACATAACCTGTCCCTCTTCCTTCTCATCTATCCACCCCCACCCTTCCCATTGACCAAATCTCCACAACCCCCTACCTGCATTCCCCTATCACCACCCCACTTACCCTCACCCGGCCTCACCACATCCTGCCACACTTCTGAGCTCGCTTCCCCCTCCCTAGTCCTGAAGAATGTTCCCAAGCTGAAATGTCGACTTTCCTGCTCCTCTGATGCTACCTGGCCAGCTGTGTTCCTCCGGCTCCACTGTATCGACTAATAATCCAGAGACCCTGGTAACGTTCTGGGGATTTGGGTTCATACCCTGCCACAACAGATGGTGGAATTTGATTTTAAAAAATCTGGAATTAAGAGTTTAACGAGGACCACGAACACATAGGTGGAAAAGTCCACCCGATTCACTTGCGTACATTGGGGAAGGAAACTGCTTCTTTGCACGGTCTGGTCTACAAGTGACTCCAGACCTACACTGACTCTTTTGGGGCTCAGTTTTGGGTTGGCCATTTAATGCTGGCACAGCCAATGAGCCCCACATCCCAGGAACAAGTGAAAATAAAGCTATTCTCACACACACGGTCGAGTTTCACTATTTCAAAACAAAGTTCCACTGACCTCAATTCGCCATATTTGAATCCCAGGTGTGGTTTTGTTCAAGGATTTGGAGATGGCCAGTGACAGGTCCGGCATGGCTCTCGGTGTGGGTTACCTTCAACAAAAGCAGAGAAGAGAGGAGCAGGTGACCAAAGGCACTGAAAAAACAAGTATCCCTGAAATCTAGACAACATCCTATCTCCACATTTTAGCATATCATGACCTTAGGGAGAGAGACAATGGGAACTGCAGATGCTGGAGAACCCAAGATAACAAAGTGTGAAGCTGGATGAACACATCAGGCCAAGCAGCATCTCAGGAGCACAGCTCCTGAGATGCTGCTTGGCCTGTGTTCATCCAGCTTCACACTTTGTTATCATGACCTTACGGAGTGCAGGGAGAGGGTATTCATTAGAATGAAATAAGTAATATCATTTAGTGTATATTAAAAAAGGTAAATATACAAATAAATACATAAATAGACAAATATATGAATGTTTACCATACTGATTCCTCAGAAGGTAGGAGTGATGTGTGACGAGAGGCTGGATCAGTTAGGGCTATATTCAAAAAGAGTTTAGAAGAATGAAAGGAATCTCAAATCTATAAAATTCTAACAAAGGTTAGACAGGGTAAATACAGGAAAGATGTTACTAATGGCAAGGGTGGGATGGGGGTGGGGGGGTGGGGGGGGGGGGGGGAGGTGGTTGGGTGGTGATAGCCCAGAACCAGTGGTCACAGTTTATGGTGGGATAGGTCATTCAGGATTGATGGGAGGTGAACTGCCTTCACCCAGAGTGAGGAGCACATGGAATTCTCTAGCACCGCAAACATTTGTAGAATGAGTTCAATAAAATTCTTAGGGATAATGGGATCAAAGGGTATGGAGGAGAAAGCTAGAACAGGAGAGAGTGAATTGGAGGATCTGCCATGGAACATGTTGAATGACAGACTGGGCTTGAAGGGCCGAATAGCCTACTCCTGTTTCTAGATTTCTATCCACTGGTGAGGAGTCCAAACCCAGAGATTGTAATTAAGGTAGTCATTAATAAAGGCAATAAAATTCAGGTGAATAAGGGTTCAATAAAATTCAGGAGGAACAGCTGAGCGCTGTTGGGAGACAGTGATTAGATTCCCTACAGTGTGGAAACAGGCCCTTCGGCCCAACAAGTCTGCACCGCCCCTTGAAGCATCCCACCCAGACCCATCCCCCAATAACATACACAGCCCAGAACATTATGGGCAATTTGGCATGGCCAATCCACCCAGCCTGCACATCTTTGGACTGTGGGAGGAAACCTAAGGAAACCCACGCAGACACGGGGAGAAGGTGCAAACTCCGCACAGACAGTCGCCCGAGGCTGGAATTGGACCCAGGTCCCTGGTGCGGTGAGGCTGCAGTGCTAACCACTGAGCCACCGTGCCGCCCTGGTGATATAGTTGTACTGTTACTGGATCACTTATGTAAAGGTTGAGGATTTTGGATAAACCTCAGAGTGGAAGGAGGCGGTTCTGGGGGAAAGATTGAGAGAGGAGCTTGCACACTGACGTTGACCGTTGACTGACCAGTCAGATCTGTGTTACACAAACAGAAGCAGGAAAGGGTTAATTTATAGCTGGGATGTATCTCCCCTTACTGTGCTGAAAGAGAATTCATTTCGAAACACGACGGGGGAGATGTTGGATGGGGCTGAGCGCAGTGCATGTTCAATTCAAACCAATTTCATAAACTATGATCTGAAGAGGAATCAAAATCTGACTTGAACATTAAGTTTGTTTTTCTCTCTGCACCAGCTGCAGAAAGTCAGCACTTCCAGGAATTGTTTTGTTTGCTTTAGATCTCCAGTAATTTGCTTTTTTTAGTGCATACATTAAACTAGTATTTAAATCCTGGATCATGAGATGCTTAGATAGGGAAAAAATTTGAATGAGCTACCCTATGGCCGGACCTGGATGAACACAGCAGGCCAAGCAGCATCTTAGGAGCAGGAAAGCTGACGTTTTGAGCCTAGACCCTTCATCAGAAAAGGTCTGGGCCTGAAACATCAGCTTTCCTGCTCTTAAGTTGCTGCTTGGCCTGCTGTGTTCATCCAGCTTCACACCTTGATATCTCAGATTCTCCAGTATCCACAGCTCCTATCATCTCATGTCTAAGACCTGCATACACAAGAGGAGTAAACAGTTTGGTGGAACCTGAAAGAAAGCATTCCCCAACCAGAGGGTGGTATAAATCTAGAACATGCTGCCTGAGAGGGGAATGGAGGCAGGCAGCCAGTCTCATAACATTTAAGCAGCGTCTGGATGAGCACTGAAAATGTTAGGAAATAGTAGGCTATGGACCAAGTGCAGTTGAATGAGATAAGTGTGGTTTGGTGATAATGGGAACTGCAGATGCTGGAGAATCCAAGATAATAAAATGTGAGGCTGGATGAACACAGCAGGCCAAGCAGCATCTCAGGAGCACAAAAGCTGATGTTTCGGGCCTAGACCCTTCATCAGAGAGGGGGATGGGGTGAGGGTTCTGGAATAAATAGGGAGAGAGGGGGAGGCGGACCAAAGATGGAGAGAAAAGAAGATAGGTGGAGAGGAGAGTATAGGTGGGGAGGTAGGGAGGGGATAGGTCAGTCCAGGGAAGACGGACAGGTCAAGGAGGTGGGATGAGGTTAATAGGTAGGAGATGGAGGTGCGGCTTGGGGTGGGAGGAAGGGATGGGTGAGAGGAAGAACAGGTTAGGGAGGCAGAGACAGGTTGGACTGGTTTTGGGATGCAGTGGGGGGAGGGGACGAACTGGGCTGGTTTTGGGATGCGGTGCGGGAAGGGGAGATATTGAAGCTAGTGAAGTCCACATTGATACCATTGGGCTGCAGGGTTCCCAAGCGGAATGTGAGTTGCTGTTCCTGCAACATTCGGGTGGCATCATTGTGGCACTGCAGGAGGCCCATGATGGACATGTCATCTAAAGAATGGGAGGGGGAGTGGAAATGGTTTGCGACTGGGAGGTGCAGTTGTTTATTGTGAACCGAGCGGAGGTGTTCTGCAAAGCGGTCTCCAAGCCTCCGCTTGGTTTCCCCAATGTAGAGGTAGCCACACCGGGTACAGTGGATGCAGTATACCACATTGGCAGATGTGCAGGTGAACCTCTGCTTAATGTGGAAAGTCATCTTGGGGCCTGGGATAGGGGTGAGGGAGGAGGTGTGGGGGCAAGTGTAGCATTTCCTGCGGTTGCAGGGGAAGGTGCCGGGTGTGGTGGGGTTGGAGGGCAGTGTGGAGCGAACAAGGGAGTCATGGAGAGAGTGGTGTCTCCGGAAAGCAGACAGGGGTGGGGATGGAAAAATGTCTTGGGTGGTGGGGTCGGATTGTAGATGGCGGAAGTGTCGGAGGATGATGCGTTGTATCCGGAGGTTGGTGGGGTGGTGTGTGAAAACGAGGGGGGTCCTCTTTGGGCAGTTGTGGCGGGGGCGGGGTGTGAGGGATGTGTTGCGGGAAATGCGGGAGACGCAGTCAAGGGCGTTCTTGACCACTGTGGGGGGAACGTTACGGTCCTTGAAGGACTTGGACATCTGGGATGTGCGGGAGTGGAATGCCTCATCATGGGAGCAGATGCGGCGGAGACGGAGGAATTGGGAATAGGGGATGGAATTTTTGCAGGAGGGTGGGTGGGAGGAGGTGTATTCTAGGTAGCTGTGGGAGTCGGTGGGCTTGAAATGGACATCAGTTACAAGCTGGTTGCCTGAGATGGAGACAGAGATCCAGGAAGGTGAGGGATGTGCTGGAGATGGCCCAGGTGAACTGAAGGTTGGGGTGGAAGGTGTTGGTGAAGTGGATGAACTGTTCGAGCTCCTCTGGGGAGCAAGAGGCGGCGCCGATAGTCATCAATGAAACGGAGGAAGAAGTGGGGTTTGGGACCTGTGTAGGTGCGGAAGAGGAGCTGTTCCACATAACCTACAAAGAGGCAGGCATAGCTGGTGCCCATGCCTGGTGTTTGTTGGTTAGCATGGACATGGTGGGCCAAAGGGCCTGTTTCTATGCTGAGAGACTCTGACTGAGATCACTTCATGACTGTTTGGAAGATAGATTTATGGTTAAGTAGTGCATTGTGTAAATCCCCACAGTCCTTCCAGACAGGGAAAGGTGATTTGAAATATGGGTACTATTATACTGAAGGAAAATGTGGGTCTGTTTTCTCACAGGAAGCAGATGACTGGCTGCCATGGAATATGATGTGAGGGATAAGTGCCTAGCAGGAGTGACATACGCTTTATAAAAAGTGAATAGAAGAGACTTCGCTCAGGCAGAGTCAGGCTGTTTTATTGAGTCCAGGGTGCATCTCGTGGATTGTATCTTGTACTCCAAGACTAGATTAGATGTTCCCATGGTTTTAAATGGGAAGGGAAGCTGCTGGGAGAGGGGTAGGAATGCAGTTGCTGGTTTGAACGTCTCAGAGTCCAGAACAAAGGGACAGAGCCATAGCAAACTGTCCAAGGGTAAATGTTAAGAAGGACCTTTTTACACACAGTAGCAGTTTAAACCTGGAACTGTGTGTAGGTGCGTAAGAAGGCAGAGGGGCATGGTTGTGTGTGTGCCTCAGTGTTCAGGAGGTAAGGAGAATAGATAGTGTTAAAGCCACAGGCCAACCATAGAGTGAACAGCAGAACAGGCTCTAGGCATTGCACTTGACCATCAAATGTTACTAAGCAAAACGCACTGCTTTCTTATTACTCCCACCCTCAGCCCACTTCAATGTCGCTCTCTCTCTCTTTTTCTCAACATTACTTCCCTGACTGCCTCCAAGCTCCCAAACCAAGCGTTGCTGACAGCCAGTGACATCCCCTGTTCCCTCCAGCACACAGTGTGTAATGTTTTTATGACCGCTGTCTTCACAATGACCTTATAAGGTTTAGCTCTAACTACAATAAAATATTGGTTCCAGTCCTCCTTATCACCTCTGGTATCCTCTGCACGCAAAGCTATTTTTGCAACAATGCACATTTCACTAGCTGCCCTTAAATCAGCTCTTGGGGAGGGGCCGGAGTGGTTCTTTCGGTGAATTTGGTTGCTCTGCGACCGAGGAAATCCAGACATTTCAACTGCTGGGATATTCCCTGGGTTAAGTGATGGCACTAACTGTGAGCTCATGATATGGCTGGAGTATTGTATAGTTTTGGTCTCTTAGAGGAAGGCTGTTCTAGCCATGGACAGAATGCAACAAAAGATTCCCCAAACCGATTCCTGGGACGGCAGGAGTGACATGTAGAGAGAGACTAGAAGCGTTAGGACTCTATTCACCGGTGTTTAGAAGAGTGGGACAGAGGGGGTGCAAAATCTTATAGAAGCCTATAAAATTCTAACAGGACTAGACAGGGTAAACACAGGAAGGGTGTTCCCAATGGCCAGGGAGTCCAGAACCAGGAGTCACAGTCTAAGGATACAGGGGAGGCCATTTCGGGCTGGGATGAGGAGAAAAAGGTTTTTACCCAGAGAGTGGGGAGCCTGTTGAATTTTCTGCCACAGAAACTTGTTGAGGCCAAAACATTGAATGATACAGTTCTTAGGACTAAATGGATCAAAGGGTACAGGGAAAGAAGGCGAGAACAGGGGACTGTGTTGGATGATCCGCCATGATCATATTGAATGGTGGAGCAGGTTTGAAGGGCCAAATGACCTCTTCCTATTCCTATTTTGTATGTTTCTAGCGATTTTGACAAAGACTGGAGAAGCTCTTCATACCTGTCTACTATCCATTCGTGAGGAATACATTTCCCTGAGCAGTCACAGAAACACAGAATCTGTGATAGCAAAGGATCACAAACAGATCCAAGGGGGCAGACGAGGATTTGTTTCAGTGAAAGCAGAGATCGGGGGTGAATTGCCTGAGAGAGCAGTGAAATCAGACAATAAGACCTTTCAAAACAGAATCAGATAAATATTGAAGAGGAAAAGTTTATTCTTTTGTACAAGTATGGGGAAACTGGGAAACAAACAGGAGACAAAAAGCGATGAAATGAAACGAAACAAAACGGGATGAACGTGATGTGAATGTCAATAGTTGTTCCAACCTAGGCATGATGGGCTGAGTGGTCTTTCAATTTGCTGTGGTCTTTAAAGAATCACCAATTATCTTTGTCAAGGAGTGTGGAGCTGGAGGAACACAGCAGGTCGGGCAGCAGAGGAACAGGAGAGCCAATGTTTCAGGTTTACACCCTTCATCAGGTCTGGAGAGGTGGAGGGAAGGAGGAGTGGGACTGGGGAAGGTCGGGGGGGGGGGCAGTGATAGGTGGACGCAGGTAGGGGTTTGACAATTGACAATAGACAATAGGTGCAGGAGTAGGCCATTCGGCCCTTTGAGCCAGCGCCACCATTCATTATGATCATGGCTGATCATCCACAATCAGTATCCTGTTCCTGCCTTATCCCCATAACCCTTGATTCTGCTATCTTTAAGAGTTCTATCCATCTCTTTCTTGAAAGTATCCAGAGAGTTGGCCTCCACTGCCTTGTGGGGCAAAGCATTCCATATATCCACCACTCTCTGGGTGAAGACGTTTCTCCTCAACTCTGTTCTAAATGGCCTGCCCCTTATTTTTAAACTGTGTCCTCTGGTCCTGGACTCACCCATCAGCAGAAACATGCTCCCTACCTCCAGAGTGTCCAATCCCTTAATATGTTATACATCTCAAATCAGATCCCCTCTCATCCTTCTAAACTCAAGTGTATACAAGCCCAGTCGCTCCAATCTTTCAACATATGATAGTCCCGCCATTCTGGCAATTGACCTCATGAACCTACGCTGCACTCCCTCAATAGCAAGAATGTTGTTCCTCAAAATTTGGAGACCAAAACTCCACATTGCGCTGAGAAATGGCAGATGGAGTTCAACCTGGATAAATGCAAAGTGATGCATTTTGGAAGGTTAAACTTAAATGCTGAATATAGGATTAAAGGCAGGATTCTCGGCAGTGTGGAGGAACAGCAGGATCTTAGTGTTCAAGTGCATAGCTCCCTCAAAGTTGCCACCCAGGTGGATAAGGTTGTTAAGAAAGCATATGGTGTTTTGGGTTTCATTAACAGGGGGATCGAGTTTAAGAGCCGTGAGGTTATGCTGCAGCTCTACTCCCTGGTGAGGCCACACTTGGAATATTGTGTCCAGTTCTGGTCTCCCTATTATAGGAAAGATGTGGAGGCTTTGGAGAGGGTGCAAAGGAGGTTTACCAGGATGCTGCCTGGACTGGAGGGCTTGTCTTACGAGGAGAGGTTGACTGAGCTCGGACTTTTCTCTCTGGAGAGAAGGAGGAAGAGAGGTGATCTGATCGAGGTGTACAAGGTAATGAGAGGCATGGATAGAGTCGATAGCCAGAGACTTTTCCCCAGGGCAGGATTGACTGTCACGAGGGGCCATAGTTTTAAGGTGTTAGGAGGAAGGTATAGAGGAGACGTCAGAGAGAGGTTCTTCACCCAGAGAGTTGTGAGCGCATGGAATAGTTTGCCAGTGGTAGCCGTGGAAGCGGAGTCATTAGTGACATTTAAGCAACTGCTGGACATGCACAAGGACAGCAGTGAATTGAGGTCCTCTGTCCTCTGTCCTCTGTCCTCTGTCCTCTGTCCTCTGTCCTCTGTCCTCTGTCCTCTGTCCTCTGTCCTCTGTCCTCTGTCCTCTGTCCTCTGTCCAAAATAAGTCGTGGGAAGGGTGGGGCAGAGAGGTGAGAAAGAAGATGGACAGGTTGTGTCCTGTCAAGGAGGCGGGGATGAGAGGGAGGGCTGGATGTGGGATGAGGCCAGTGATGGGAAGATGTTGAAACTGATGAATTCTATGCTAAGGCCATTGGGCTGTAAGCTCATGAGGTGGAATGTGAGATGTGGCTTCTTCAGTTTGCAGGTGGCATCATTGTGGCACTGCAGGAAGCCCAGGATGGACATATCACCCAGGGAGCGGGAGGGGGAATTAAAATGGTTAACAAGCAGAAGGTGGTGTAGATCATAGCATATAGAGCCAGATGGTCCGCGAATTGGTCTCACTGATGTAGAGGAGGCCACATCAGGAACAGCGGATACCGCAGACCAAGTTGACGGATGTGCAGGTGAACCCCTGTCTGATATACCTGGTGCCTTGAATGAAGGTGAGGAGGGGGCAGTGTAGAGGTGGGTGTAGCACTTCCTGCAGGGTTCCCTGCGGTTGCAGGGAAAGTGGGACTAGTAGAGAGTGTGGAGCGGACAAGGGAGTCGCAGAGAGAGCGGTCCCTACGAAACGCAGATAGGGGTGGGGAGGGAAAAATGTCTTTGGCTGAGGGGGTGGATTGTAGGTGGCAGAAGGCAATGCGCTGGATGCAGAGGTGGGTGGTAGGAGGACCAATTTTTTTTTGGGAGGGTTGTGTGGTGAAGGGCATTTGAGGGCAGAACTGAAGAAAATGCTGGCGATACAGTTGAGGGCATTAAGGATCAATGGTAGAGGGGGAGCAGGCGACAATGTTGCAGTCTTTGAAGTAGGAAGATATCTGGGAGTGAAGTGTTCCATTTTGAGAGAGACGCAGCAGAGGTGAAAGAATTGGGAGTAGGGGATTGGATTCTTGCAGGAGGGTGGGCAAGAGGTGAAGTCTAGGTATAGGGAGTTGGTGGGTTTGAAGTAGATGTTGGTGCTGAGACGGTTACCAGAGATGGAGACAGAGCGGCCCAGGAAGGGGCCCTGGATTACTAACTAGAAGGACAAGGGCAGCAGCTACATGGGAACACCACACCCTGCAAGTTCCCCTCCGAGCCACTCCCCATCCTGACTTGGAAATATATTACAGCTCCATCGCTGTTGCTGGGTCAAAATCCTGGAATTCCCTCCCTAATGGCATCACGGTTATAGAGCCACGGGGTCTTACAGTGCAGAAACAGACCCTTCAATCGAACTCACCCATGCCAACCAGTTTCCCCAAATTAACTAGTCCTATTTGCCAGCATTTGGCCCATATCCCTCTAAACTCTTCCTATTCACGTACGCATCTTTTTAATATTATAATTGTAACCGCATCTACCATTCCATCTGACAGTTCATTCCACACATAAACCAGCTCCTGTGTGAAAAAGTTGCCGCTTGGCTCCCTTTTAATTTTTTCTCCTTTCACTTTAAAAAAAACATTCCCCCTAGTTTTGACCTCCCCACCCTATGGAAAAGATCTTTGCTATTCACCTTATTAATGCTTCTCACTATTTTATAAACCTCTACAAGGTCACCGCTCAAACTCCTAAACTCCAGAGAAAAACATCCCAGACTATCCAGCCTCACTAATATCCTGGTAAACCTTTTCTGAATAGGAAAGGTTTTGAGGGATATGGGTCAAGAGTAGGAAGATGGGACTGTGTTCAGCATAGAGTGGTTGGATCGAGGCATCTGTTTCCATGCTGTTTGACTCTATGATTTCCATGAGCCCTCTCCAATTTAATAGTATCCTTCCAATTGCAGAGTATCCAAGATGTTACAGTACTCCAAAAGTGACCTCACCAACATCCTGTACAATCTCAATGTGGTCTCCCAACTCCTATACTCAACGGTCCAAGGAATGAAGGCAAGCGTGCTAAATCCTTTAAGCTCCCTGTCTACTTGTGACGCAAATTTCAAAGAACTACGTACCCAAACTCCTAGGTCTTTTTTAATAACACCGCCCGGGGCGCTACCATTAATTGTACAAGCCCCGCCCTTGTATGTTTTACCAAAAATGCAACACTTCCCGTTTTATCTAACTCATTGCAGAACCCTTTGACCCAATTGGTCAAGATCCCTTTGTACTCTTCAACATTCCTCTTCACTATCCACAATGGCAGAAATTTTGGTGTCATCTGAAAACTTACTAGCCACACCTCTTAATTTTCATCCCAACCACATATAGCAGGAATGGACCCAGCACTGATCCCTGTGGAACACCACAGGTCATTGGCAAATGCCTCACTTTGCAAATGAATGCAACAGTTCAAGACAGCGAAATGTGAGGCTGGATGAACACAGCAGGCCCAGCAGCATCTCAGGAGCACAAAAGCTGACGTTTCAGGCCTAGACCCTTCAGCAGAGAGGGGGATGGGGTGAGGGTTCTGGAATAAATAGGGAGAGAGTGGGAGGCGGACCGAAGATGGAGAGAAAAGGAGAGTATAGGTGGGGAGGTAGGGAGGGGATAGGTCAGTCCAGGGAAGACGGACAGGTCAAGGATGTGGGATGAGGTTAGTAGGTAGGAGATGGAGGTGCGGCTTGGGGTGGGAGGAAGGGATGGGTGAGAGGAAGAACAGGCTAGGGAGGCAGAGACAGGTTGGACTGGTTTTGGGATGCAGTGGGTGGGGGGGTGGGGGGGTGGGGGGGTGGGGGGGTGGGGGGGTGGGGGGGTGGGGGGGGTGGGGGGGTGGGGGGGTGGGGGGAAGAGCTGGGCTGGTTGTGTGGTGCAGTGGGGAGGGGGGACGAACTGGGCTGGTTTTGGGATGCAGTGGGGGAAGGGGAGATTTTAAAGCTGGTGAAGTCCACATTGATACCATTGGGCTGCAGGGTTCCCAAGGGGAATATGAGTTGCTGTTCCTGCAACCTTTGGGTGGCATCATTGTGGCACTGCAGGAGACCCATGATGGACATGTCATCTAAAGAATGGGAGGGGGAGTGGAAATGGTTTGCGGCTGGGAGGTGCAGTTGTTTGTTGCGAACTGAGCGGAGGTGTTCTGCAAAGCGGTTCCCAAGCCTCCGCTTGGTTTCCCCAATGTAGAGGAAGCCACACCGGGTACAGTGGATGCAGTATACCACATTGGCAGATGCACAGGTGAACTTCTGCTTAATGTGGAATGTCATCTTGGGGCCTGGGATAGGGGTGAGGGAGGAGGTGTGGGGGCAAGTGTAGCATTTCCTGCGGTTGCAGGGGAAGGTGCCGGGTGGTGTGGCATTGGAGGGCAGTGTGGAGCGAACGAGGGCGTCATGGAAAAATGTTTTGGGTGGTGGGGTCGGATTGTAGATGGCGGAAGTGTCAGAGGATGATGCGTTGTATCCAGAGGTTGGTGGGGTGGTGTGTGAGAACGAGGGGGGTCCTCTTTGGGCGGTTGTGGCGGGGGCGGGGTGTGAGGGATGTGTTGCGGGAAATGCGGGAGACGCGGTCAAGGGCGTTCTCGACCACTGTGGGGGGAAAGTTGGGGTCCTTGAAGAACTTGGACATCTGGGATGTGCAGGAGTGGAATGCCTTATCGTGGGAGCAGATGCGGCGGAGGCAGAGGAATTGGGAATAGGGGATGGAATTTTTGCAGGAGGGTGGGTGGGAGGAGGTGTATTCTAGGTAGCTGTGGGAGTCGGTGGGCTTGAAATGGACATCAGTTACAAGCTGGTTGCCTGAGATGGAGACTGAGAGGTCCAGGAAGGTGAGGGATGTGCTGGAGATGGCCCAGGTGAACTGAAGGTTGGGGTGGAAGGTGTTGGTGAAGTGGATGAACTGTTCGAGCTCCTCGGGGGAGGAAGAGGCGGCGCCGATACAGTCAATGTACCGGAGGAAGACAAGTTCAAGACAGCAACTCTCGGAAACCTTCAGGAGCTTTTGGACAATAAACGCCAGTGACAGTCATCGCAAGAGCAAATAGATAAGAATCCCAGCCACCTCTTTGCTGTATTAAACTGGCCAGAGAATTTCTGTTTTAGAAGGAATTTAACTATTAATTTTCTTGATTTTTTTTTCTTTTCCTCATGGGAACATCCTGGAGAGCATTTCAAATTCTAACCAGAGTTATCAGTGCCAGCCCAGAGTGCTGACATTGCATCGAGGGTTCTGTCAATGCTTTGCAGTTACCCCTCACTCTACATCGCACCACCTACACCAGTCTCCCCTAAAAGGGAGCTGACCGATTTTCTCCACTTTATTTTTTAAAAATGTAAAAACAGGTTATAAGAAAGCTATCTAGATTAAAAATTTCAACTGCAGCTGATAATGCACAGGTTAGGGGTAATATTGCTGGCCTAGTAATCCAGAGATCCAGGTTAATGCTCTGGAGACATGGGTTCAAACACCATGGCCAATTGCCAACTTTACATCCAATTAATCAAATCTGGCATTAATCACCATTAACGACGACCAACAGACCGTTGTCAATGGGCACAAAACAAACAGAACCCCACCTGATCCATGAATGTCCTCTGGGGAAGGAAATAAGGGGAGGGGCAGACCACTCAGCCCCTCAAACCTGCTCCACCATTCATTAAGATCATGGCTCATCTATAGCCTAACTTGGTTGACTTGCCTTTGGTCCATATCCCTTAATACTTCAGTTACGTTTTTGTTAAGCAAATCTCAGTTAAAGTTAACAACTGAAAATCTGCTGTCCTTACTTGATCTGGTTGACATGTGACTCCAGACCCACAGCAACATTTATTTGACTGTTAGCCACCCTTTTGAAATGGTTGAACAAGACACTCTGTTCAGGGGATAGTTAGGGATGAGTGACAAACACTGGCCTTACCAGTGACACCCACATCCCATGAAAGAATAGGGAGAGGTGAGCAAATCTGAAACAGGGCTTCAGAACAGGTACAGGGCTGTTTGTAAGAGATCGAGAAGAAATGGTGACGTACACTGCAGCACAGACGTTCAGGAGAATTTGTCTAACTGAAGGAAGTAACTCAAACACTTCTCCCTCCAGTTCTTACGCCCACAGAGTATTAGGGTAAGAGGCAGGCTGTTGGATGACTGAGCCCACACATCACAATGAAACAGCACTATACACGCACCAGGCCAATGGCCATCGCGACAAATTGACAACACCCACTATCCTCAAGTCTATGCATCCAATAATTTGTACCCTCAAACAAAACCTCAACATCAAGGGGCAGGGATATTGCCACAAACAGCAAAGACTAAAGGTCACATCTACCAGCTGTCACCCGCAATAAATGAAAAATTTTTTGATTAGACACACACATTTACAACACACAGAAACCACCAGCTCAGTAGCTACCACCCCCGGTGCCTGCGTTCACCAGCGATTCCAGCTGAAAAGCCACAAGTAAACCCCAGGTCTTCCAAAATTTGCACTGCCTCTGATGTTGAGGCGCCCAAGTGGCTGCAGTTTCTCTACCCAACCACCTACCCACACTGTCACAGTGAAAACTTTACCCCATTACCATCCTCCTCTCTCTACGCACTACCAACGCAGATAACAAGGTGTAGAGCTGGATGAACACAGACCAAACAGCATCAGAGGAGCAGGAAAGCTGACATTTCAGGCCCATACCCTCCTTCAGAAAAGAAACCATTACTAGCACAGTTATGTTTCAAATGGACATAAGAAAGTCTGATTGCAGTCAGGATCCGCAACCCTGGAACAGAGAGGCCCAAGGGGAGAGAGAGATAAGTTCTCTATAGTCAAATCAAAAGCAGGTTGAACCTCAGGGATCCAGGCTCCAACGTCCCAGCATTGCCTGTCAGAGACACTGTTACTGGGACCAGGAGGGAAATGAAAGGATCAGCTTTCAAACTAAACAGAGGCTGTTTATCAGGAAGCCTCCATTCACCTGGCAGATTATTACTTTCCATTTCCAAACAGAAATCAGGCTCTTCACTACATTCAGCATCTTTCATTTTTATTTAACATTATTTAAAAAAAGCTAGCAACTCTCAATTTCAGACACACATCTCACCCAAGACAGCAAGAAACAGTCTTACCTTCAAACTGGAAGTCTGTCAGGATGAAGAAACTGACAATCCTGTCTCTATAAAGGGGGTGAACTTTGCACTTTGAGCTGGTGTAAACCACAGAAATTAACTACACACTTTGAGGGAGAGCAAGAGTGAGCGAAACACTAAACGTAAAATTTACTTACTCATCATATCAAACAAGGGAGTGGTGGGGGAGGAGCTTAGCATGAGAAAACCAGCTTAAATATTTGTTGGTTAATGTGATGCTAATTAGGGGATTGTTAACAACTTGCTACTTAGTTAATTGAAAACTAATTGAGATTTTTTTTGATCGTAAAGTTTGTACCTGTTAAAAGGAGGCCAGGAGGCTTGTACTACCTGATGCTTCCCTTCATTCATTTAGGGGATGTGGGCACCGTTGGCAGGGCCAGCATATATTACCTGAAGGAGGTGGCAAGCTGCCTTCCTAAACCATTAGTACATTCACAGTGCTGTTGGGAATGGAATTCCAGTATTTTGACCCAGTGACAGTGAAAGAACAAGGATATATTTCCCAGTCAGGATGGTGAGTGGCTTGGCAGGACAACTTGGAGGTTCACATGTCTGCTGCCCTTATCCTTCTAGATGGAAGTGGTTAAGGGTTTGGAAGGTGTTTTGAGGGATCTCTGGTGAGTTTCTACAGATCCTTGTGTAGAAAGTACACACTGGTACAGAGATGGTGGTGGAGGGAGGGGAGGTGGTGCCAGTTAAGCAGGTTGTTTTGTTCTGGGTGGTGACTTACCAAAAGGTATATGTGACAAGCACCCCCCACCTCACTTCG
Source organism: Stegostoma tigrinum (assembly GCF_030684315.1). Classification (NCBI taxonomy): domain Eukaryota; kingdom Metazoa; phylum Chordata; class Chondrichthyes; order Orectolobiformes; family Stegostomatidae; genus Stegostoma; species Stegostoma tigrinum. Next base: position 102,568,667 of record NC_081360.1, read on the forward strand.
TCAGAGTGGAGCACACATTCTCTCTTCCCCTCAGCTAGAAGGTATCAGTGGAGCCAATGTGAAGAGTTGGGCCTGAGGAAACCATAATCCCCTGCTCCTGTCCTGGAGAAAGAATGACCCACTGAATACAGCAATCACCCAAACTTGTGAAGCTAGGTACAGTCTGGAGTCAGGGACTGGAGGCTAGCTGCTAGAATGGACTGGTTTGGGGAAAACCATTGTTCCAAACCTTTATTCCCCACTTTCTCCAGTATAATTTATTCCAAAAAAAAAATCTGCACTGCTGGACTTTTAAATAAAACTATTTTTCCAAGAGCTGTAGCTGAAAAAGCCATACCTAGGCACCTTTTTAAACTTAAGATGGCCCAGTAAGTGACAATCTGTGCACTTCTCACTACTCATTTTAAGTGCATATGACAATGAGGCCAACTCTAAATTCTAGGAGGGAGGGGGCCTAGCACTTCACAGGAAATAATAGCTGCATTCCTGGAGGAGATTTTTTAATAATCATCAATTCCAATACAGAAAACTTTGCTTCCTAATTCCTGGTCCAAAAACCCAGGGGCCAGTAACATTACCTACCTCCCACTAAGAGAGTCAGCCCAGCCCCTGGCCTCTGCTTTCTTAAATCTGGGGAAATAATTGCTGATTAACCCCAGTGTTGCTGATTGGGTAACATGGGAGACCTGATGACCTTCCTTTTTATTTAAATTTCTTCCCATTGCAGATTGAAAGATGGAAGAGGCCAGTCAACCCACTGAGATCTATAAAAATTAATGCAGATGATCCTATCAGGCACCTGTTCAAATTGTTTCCTTTTCGAACATCATCCAATTCTCTTTTTGAACATTCCTATTGAACCTGCTTCCATTACCCTTTCGGATAGTCTATTCCAAATCACATCACGTTGAATAAGGGAGTAAACATTTCTCAATTTCCAATCTTCTTGTTTTACCAATCACATTGTAGTTATCCTCTGGTGACAACTGTATTTAATCTACCAAAGCCCTTAATGACATTAAAGGATTTTATTAAATCTCCCCTTAGTCTTTTATACTCTAAAGGAGACCAAGGCCATTATAACAACTCTAAATGAGACTGCCTTTAATGTTGTGTGATGGTGAAGCAATGTCTTAGACCCAAGAACTGTACAGGCCCTTTGACCCACAATGTTGTGGCGATCTATTCCACGCATTTTGCGCACTCACCACTTTCTGTATGAAGCACCTACCTCTGACATCTCCCCGACACTTTCTTCCAATCACCTTAAAATTATGCCCCCTCATAATAGTCATTTCCGTCCTGGGAAAAAGTCTTTGGCTATCCACTCTGTCTATGGCTCTCATCATCTTGTAAACCTTTATCAAGTCACCTCTCATCCTTCTTCCCTCCAATGAAAAAAGCTCTAGCTCCCACAAATTTTCTTCGTGAGACCTGCCCTCCAGTCCAGGCAGCATCCTGGTAAATCTCCTCTGCGCCCTCTCTAAAAGCTTCCACATCTTTCCTGTAATGAGGTGACCAGAACTGAACACCATTTGCAAGTGTGGTCTAACCAGAGTTTTCTAGAGCTGCAGCATAGCCTTGTGGCTCTTAAACTCAATTTCCCTGCCAATGAAAGCCAACACACCATATGCCTTCTTTACAGCCCTATCAACTTGGGTAGCAACTTTGAGGGATCTATGGACGTGGACCCCAAAATCCCTCTGTTCCTCCACACTGCCACTGGGGTGGCACGGTGGCTCAGTGGTTAGAACTGCAGCCTCACAGTGCCAGGGACCCGGGTTCGATTCCAGCCTTGGACGACTGTCAGTGTGGAGCTTGTACATTCTCCCCGTGTCTGCGTGGGTTTCCTCCGGATGCTCCGGTTTCCTCCCACAGTCCAAAGATGTGCAGGCTAGGTGGATTGGCCATGCTAAATTGCCCGTAGTGTTCAGGGGTGTGTGGGTTATAGGGGGATGGGCCTGGGTGGGATGCTGCAAGAGGCGGAGTGGACTTGTTGGGCCGAAGGGAATCTAATCTAACCTAATCCTGCCATTAACTCTGTATTCTACATTCAAATTTGACTTTCTGAAATTAATCACTTTGAACAGCAGATCTACAGCTGTATTACACACCATCTCCCACTCCTTGATTTTCTGTTTAATATGGGGAGGTGATGGTCTAGTGGGATTATTGCTGGACCATTAATCCAGAGACCCAGTTAATATTTTAGGGACCTGGGTTTGAATTCCGCTACAGCAGATGAATTTGCTTAAAATCTGGAATTAAACATCTATGACCGGCATGAAACCATGGGAGACAGTAAGGACGACAGATGCTGGAAGCTAGAGTCTGTAAATATAGTGCTGGAAAAGCACAGCAGGTCCCCCCAGGCAGCATCTGAGGAGCAGGGAAGTTGTTGTGAGGAAGGGTCGCTGGACCCGAAACATTAGCTCTGCTTTTACCTTCTCAGATGCTGCCAGACCTGCTGAGCTTTTCCAGCAACTTTGTTGTTGTTCCTGATTTACAGCATCCGCAGTTCTTTCATTTTTATAAAGATTTTCATGGTCCCTTTTTGCCCCCTAATTTCCTTTCTAAGGAATCCTGTATACTCTCTATGGCTCGAAACGTCAGCTTTTGTGCTCCTGAGATGCTGCTTGGCCTGCTGTGTTCATCCAGCCTCACACTTTGTTATCTTGGATTCTCCAGCATCTGCAGTTCCCATTATCTCTGATACTATTTCAACCTCACTGCGAAGCCTCTTCCAGGGATGCCTAACCTGAAGAAGTTACTCTCCTCCCTCTGGACCAACCTCAGGGAATCTCTCTCCCACTGCAACCTCTCCACCTATCTTCTCCTCTATCCATCTTTGGTCCGCCTCCCGCTCTCTCCCTATTTATTTCAGAACCCTCACCCCATCCCCCTCTCTGAAGGGTCTCGGCCCGAAACGTCAGCTTTTGTGCTCCTGAGATGCTGCTTGGCCTGCTGTGTTCATCCAGCTCCACACTTTGTACTCTCTATACTTGTGAAGGGTTTCCCCTGTTTTTAATGCTCTGTGTTTGACATATACTTCCTCCTTTTTCTGTTCAAACTCTCAACATCCCTTGACATTCAGGGTTCCCTGGACCTGTGTCCCTGTCCTTCCCACTTAGAGGAGCACACTGGCCCTGAATTCTCGCTGCACTATTTTTAAAAGACTCCCACATTCAAAATGTAGACAAATCTATCAGTAGCTGCTCCCAGTCTGTTTGCCAGACCCTGTCTCATGACATTGAAATCAGCCTTCACCCAGTTTACACACTTGTCCTCTGCGCCATCCTTATCTCTCTCCATAGTGACTTTGAAACTTAGAATCATGGTCACTATTCCCCAAAATGTTCGCCCACTGAAACTTCAACCTCAAGCTACCTTGGCTGTGAATCCTGTGATCTAGACAGGGCGCATGTCCTGAGGAGGCAAAACTGGTCTCCAGCACATGGATGTTTCTGTGCACAGTGTACATTTCTCGAAATGAACTTTGTCAAAATGTTTACTGCTCCCTCGCCCAATGTAAGTGAACAACCAGGAAATTGGTGTTTATGGGAAGTGTGGATATTAGGCTGAGGTACAGCTTTGACTCTCATTTTAGAAAGAAACCTTTGGACATTCTCAGCTGGTTTTGGACTACACCTTTTGACAGTTTGCCAGATATTCCTTGAAGTTTGGAGATCTAAACATGCCAAGCACTGTAAGAATAGATTTATGGTTTATGCTATCAAATGTGAATCAATCAACAAACTAACACAAATTACCACTAACAGAGTAAGAGTAACACTAAGAGCAACAAGCTAAACACCAGCAAACCCATAAAAACTTATACCAATAGTAGTGTTAACAAAGAGAGTACAATGCTAGCTCATTACCAGCAACACGGTGAGTTTGAAAACAGGTCAAAAGTACCAACTTTTTTTAGAAGAGGCTAACTCGCGGTTCCAACTGCTCAGCTGTAAAAAAAAATCACTCAACCCCCATTTCAAAGGGCATGGATCTTCTTTGGCATCCTGGAACAATATTAATACCTCAATGTCTCAAAAAGCTAATGGATATGATGATTATCACTTTATGGTTTGTGGGACCTTGCTGCGTGCAGATTGGCTGCTATGTTTCCTACATCACAGCACAACGGCATTACACCTCAAAAGCAGTTCACTGCCTACAGGATTCTTTGGTCACTGCACAATGGCCATGGCCGTGGACACTGGTATGTATTACTCATCCCATTTACCCTGGAGAAGGTGCTGGTGAATCGTTGTCTTGATTGCAGCCGAGTGGCCAACTGGAACCGACTCAGACTCAGTAACATGATGGGTCTGGAGACACATGTTAGCCAAACCAGGCAATGGCAGCAGGTACCCTTCACTGAGGAACAGCCATGGGCCCAGGTGGGCTTGTAAATTCAGAAGTCTGATGATCACCATGAGTAAAGACTAGTTTTAGTTTATTTTGATTCTTATACGGGTGGTGGCCATTGCTGCTAAGGCCAGCATTTGTTGCCTATTCCTAACTGCCCCTTAATCTGAGGGTCTTGCTAGGGCAGTTAAGAGTCAACTCCTTGACTGTGGAACTGGAGTCACATGGAGGTCAGCGCAGGTAAGAACAGCAGGTTCGCTTCCTGAAAGGACGTGAGGAAACCAAATAGGTTTCTATAACAGTGAATGAAAGTTTCACAGTCAGCATCACTAGACTCCTTTTTCAGTTCCAGGCTTTTATTTGAATTAAACTCTACGCGATGTTGTAGTGGGATTTGAACATTATCATTAGCCTTGGCCTGTGCATCATTACTCCAGTGATGTTACCATCACCATCTCACCGAACCAACATTTTTTCCTCATGTACAGAAGATATCTTCCTGCTGAAACTGGCTTCATCCAGAGGCGACCTTTTCAATCTCCTGAATATCTTCCACAGGTGGTGGGTGCCCTGTTGAAACAGGCATTCTCTCTGCTATTTGCAATATCCTGAGTCTCTAAGCCAGCCAATTTCACTTTGACCATGTCTGGAATAAGCATAGAACAGTACAGCTTGGGAATAGGCCCTTCAGCCCACAATGTCCGTGCTGATCAATTATGCCATCCGAAACTAATCTCATCTGACAGCACAGGTCCATGACCCTTCACTCCTTGCCTGGTCATGTGTCCATCTACTTGCCTCTCAAATGTTGCTAAAGTATCTGCATCTACCAACCTCTTTTTTTTCAAAAAAACTTTGCTTGCACAACTTTTTAAAAAAGTTTCCCCCTCTCTCCTTAAACCAAAACCCCAGTAATTCACATTTCCACTCGGGGTTGGGTGGGGGTGGAGGGGGAGGGGAAAAGACTCCAACTATTCACCCTATCCATGCCTCCCATAACTTTTACATTCTTCTAACACGTCACCCCTCATCCTCCAATACTCCAGCGAAAACAATCCAAGTTTGCCCAACCTCGCCTTTGTAGCTAATTCACTTCAATCTGGGTAATAGCGTGGTAAAGAGCTAACAAGGTGTGGAGAGGGATGAACACAGCAGGACAAGCAGCTTCAGAAGATGAAGGGCCTAGGCCCGAAACGTCAGCTTTCCTGCTCCTAAGATAGAACATAGAACATAGAACAGTACAGCACAGAACAGGTCCTTCAGCCCACAATGTTGTGCCGACCATTGATCCTCATGTATGCACCCTCAAATTTCTGTGACCATATGCATGTCCAGCAGTCTCTTAAATGATCCCAATGACCTTGCTTCCACAACTGCTGCTGGCAACGCATTCCATGCTCTCACAACTCTCTGTGTAAAGAACCCTCCTCTGACATCCCCTCTATACTTTCCTCCAACCAGCTTAAAACTATGACCCCTCGTGCTAGCCATTTCTGCCCTGGGAAATAGTCTCTGGCTATCAACTCTATCTATGCCTCTCATTATCTTGTATACCTCAATTAGGTCCCCTCTCCTCCTCCTTTTCTCCAATGAAAAGAGACCGTGCTCAGTCAACCTCTCTTCATAAGATAAGCCCTCCAGTCCAGGCAGCATCCTGGTAAACCTCCTCTGAACCCTCTCCAAAGCATCCACCTCTTTCCTATAATAGGGCGACCCAGAACTGGACGCAGTATTCCAAGTGCGGTCTAACCAAAGTTTTATAGAGCTGCAACAAGATCTCACGACTCTTAAACTCAATCCCCTGTTAATGAAAGCCAAAACACCATATGCTTTCTTAACAACCCTGTCCACTTTGGTGGCCATTTTAAGGGATCTATGTATCTGCACACCAAGATCCCTCTGTTCCTCCACACTGCCAAGAATCCTATCCTTAATCCTGTACTCAGCTTTCAAATTTGACCTTCCAAAATGCATCACCTCGCATTTATCCAGGTTGAACTCCATCTGCCACCTCTCAGCCCATCTCTGCATCCTGTCAATGTCCCGCTGCAGCCTACAACAGCCCTCTATACTGTCAACGACACCTCCGACCTTTGTGTCGTCTGCAAACTTGCTGACCCATCCTTCAATCCCCTCATCTAAGTCATTAATAAAAATTACAAACAGTAGAGGCCCAAGGACAGACCCCTGTGGAACCCCACTCACCACTGGCTTCCAGGCAGAATATTTTCCTTCTACTACCACTCGCTGACTTCTGTTGCCAGCCAATTCTGTATCCAGGCAGCTAAGTTCCCCTGCATCCCATTCCTCCTGACCTTCTGAATGAGCCTACCATGGGGAACCTTATCAAATGCCTTACTGAAGTCCATATACACCACATCCACAGCTCGACCCTCATCAACTTTTCTAGTCACATTCTCAAAAAACTCGATAAGGTTTTTGAGGCATGACCTACCCCTCACAAAGCCTTGTTGACTGTATTTGATCAAGCCATGCTCTTCCAGATGGTCATAAATCCCATCCCTCAGAAACCTTTCTAACACCTTGCAGACGACAGACGTGAGACTTTCTGGTCTGTAATTGCCAGGGATTTCCCTATTTCCTTTCTTGAAGAGAGGAATTACATTTGCCTCTCTCCAGTCCTCAGGTACGACTCCAGTGGAGAGCGAGGATGCAAAGATCTTCGCAAGTGGCGAAGCAATTGCATTTCTCGCTTCCCAAAGCAGCCGAGGACAAATCTGGTCCGGGCCTGGCGACTTGTCAATCTTAATAAGATGCTGCTTGTCCTGCTGTGTTCGTCCATCTCCACACTTTGTTATCTCGGAATCTTCAGCATCTGCAGTTCCTATTATCTCTGATACAATATCGTGGTGAACCTCTTTTGCATCCTCTCTAAAGCTTCCCCACTTTAGTGAGGTGACCAGAGGTGCAGAATCTGCAGTCACCTGTTGTCCTATCTCAGTGAGATTGTATGCAACCCACTTTCATTCTATGTGAGAGAATCTTTATTACGAGCAGCCAGTAAATCTCTGCTAAAAATATGTAGACTCTGTACTTCAATTTACTGATTAGGCTTGATACTGTCCTTTGCTCCTGTGGGGCAATATGTTCACTTCATTACTCGTGCTATGAGAGTATTGTTCCTTTATTGGTATGGATCCTGTCACTTGGTCTGATGTCTCTTCTTTCTAAAATAAATGAAATGCCATGTTCGATGTAAACTTTTTCCTTCTCAGCATCTGACGTTAAACTTTCCTTTTGCAATGTCCTGGGCATGGTCCCCAACTGAATAACTTCAGATAAAAGACTTGCCAATAACTCTCTCAAAGTTGCTGATTTTTTGCCATCAGAATTTTCACCACAGAATCATAGAATTCCTACAGTGTGGAAGCAGGCCACTCGGCCCATCAAGGCGACACTGACCCTCTGAAGAGAATCCCATCCAGACTCTGATCCCCTACCCTATCCCTGTAACCCTTCATTCCCACCTAGCCTCCACATTCCTGGAATCTACGGGCAACTTTTCATGGCCAATCCATTTAACCTGCACACCTTTGGAGTGTGGGAGGAAACCAGAGCACCCAGAGGAAACCCATGCAGACAGTTACTGGAGGCTGGAATCAAACCCGGGTCCCTGGCTGCTGTGAGGCAGCAGTGCTAATGTTCTTCAGTGATGATGGGGCTGGAAAACATTTCTGCCGAGCCAATGTGGTCACAGCTTCACCGATGGGTCATGAGGTCTTCCATGTCTTCAGAGAAGCAGTCCACACAACATTGACTAGTCTCTGGCTCAGTGAATGCTGATCCTCAGGTATCCCCAATTTATATGATATCCATCCAGGATATCTTCCCAAAGGGATGCCAGAATAACCAGCCTCCAACAAACTCCACAAAATCATCTATTATTGGGAATTTGCAGGAGATGGCATTCCCATGGCATTTGCTGCCCTTGTCCTTTGAGATGGAAGTGGTTGTGGGTTTGGAAGGTGCTGCCTGAGGGTCTTTGGTAAATTTCTGCAGTGCATCTTGTAGGTGGTACACACTGCTGCTACTGAGTGTCGGTGGTGGAGGGAGTGGGATGTTTGTGGATGCGGTACTAATCAAATGGGCTGCTTTGTCCATGTTCTTGAGTGTTGTTGGGGCTGTCACTCATCCAGGGCAATTGGGGAGTATTCCATCATTCTCCTGGCTTGTGCTTTGTAGATGGTGGACGGGCTCTGGGGAGTCAGGAGATGAGATATTCGCTGCAGTATTCCCAGCTTCTGGCCAGCTCTTGCAGCCATTGTGTTTATGTGGTGAGCCCAGTTCCATTTCTGGTTAATGGCAACCCCCAGGATCTTGATAGTAATGCCGTTGAATATCAAGAGGTGAAAGTTAGATTGTCTGTTACTGGAGATCGTCATTGGTTAGTATTTGAGTGGTGCAAATGTTAGCAGCCACTTTCCAAGTTAAGCCTGGGTATTGCTGCATTTGTTAGTGCTCAAAATATGTGTTTGACAACCAGCTGGATCCTCCTGCTCTGGCCCCCTTCAATGCAGTGATGACCATTGGTGACACACTCTTGGTCATTCTTCAGTTCCTTTCCTATTGTGATTGTGACATACCTGGTAACACTCTCTTATCAACAGCTTGGAATAATTCTCTTATGCCAACATAACTAATCTTGATGCCTTCTGTCTTCTGTTTGAGTTCCGCCATGCGAGTAATTTACCCCCTGAAATTTTCCAATGGTTGTCTCTTGACCAGTTGTTCCTCAACAAAATGTTTTTGACCTATTGTGCCATCACTGGCTGTATCTGGAACAGTTGCAATCTGACTATTGCTTCTTGGTCAGTTGATAATTGACTGTAACAAGCTCATTCCACTGTTGATAATGATTGAGTTTAGGACTCCCATTCACATAAATCCCTAACGCTCCTAGGTCTGTTTCCATGGTATTGAGATAAACACAGAGAAAGTCATCAGGTCTGGAAGCATCTGTGGAGGGAGAAACAGAGTTAATGTTTTTGAGACTAGTATGACTCTTGTCTTTTTAGAACAGAATACAATTGGTTTGATTTAATGTGGTTATGTGTACCTAAGTACAGTGAAAAGCTTTGTTTTGTGAGCAGTACAGGCAGATCATAGCAAACAGGGGCTTACGGATCACAGAGCGATTAAACAGAGCGAGACATGCGGGTTACACTGCACAGGAGATGCACAAAGCGAGATCAACATTAACAAGATCAACGTCACTTGAAATTAGAGAGTCCATTCAACAGTCTAATGAAAACAGGGAAGAAGCTGCTCTTGAACCTGATGGTGCATGTTCAATCTTCTGTATCTTTTCTCTGGTGGAAGAGGTTGTAGCAGAGCATTACCCGGATGGGATGGGTCTTTGGTGTCGGCAGCCTTTCTGTGGCAGCGAGCTGTGTGAATGGAGCCCTGATGGAAGAGGAGGTTTTGTGTTGTAGAGATCTTTGTGGTACACCCTGAAGCTATACTTCCTCGAACACGTAATTACAAAGTTTTAAGTGGTAGACAATGTATCTTCTGCTGTGGTGTGCAATCTAATATCATAGTGGCACTCGCTCCTGTGTCAAGCTTAAAACTAGAGAGATGTCCAATGATCAATATTATCTTGCCAAAACTCTTGGTTTGGATCACCTGTTCTCCCTGAGGAGTACCTTATTGGCTTTACTTTTATTGACGCCTAGCTAGCTTTGTTAACCTCTTTGTATTTAGTAGCAGTTTGACATTTACTGTAACTGCGTCCTACTTCGACACACTTCCTGGAAGTGACTAACTATTATACAGAACCAGCATTTGTTGTCCAGTCACTGGGCACTATTAGTGTCTGGTGTCTGTCGCACTCTCTGTCCTGTCTGCTCACTGCCCTTAGGGTTTCTGTACCTTAAGAACTGAATGAAATTTGTTGGTCTCCTGCAAAAAGCCTGATCCACTCCAATACAACTGAACTTTGTGGCTGCTGGGCTTCTGATTCACACTAACCCTCCCTGGGTTCAATTCTTCTTTGGCCTGTGATTAAATCTCACAGGCTCCTCAACAATTCTGTCTCTTCTCCGTGCAGACTTAAAAATCTCCTTGTTTGTCTTGATTCATTGCTGTCATGTGTACTGAGGTGCAGTGCAAAGTGTTCTATTACTTGCTTTACAGACAGATCGAGCTATATAAGCACATCAAGGTAACAGAACAGAGTGTGGGATACAGTATGGCCATACCTTTCACTGATCTGTAAAGATTATTAATGAAATAATTTATGAAAACGGAACCCTTCTGTTTGAGAGAGATAATAGGAACTGCGGATGCTGGAGAATCTGAGATAACAAGGTGTGGAGCTGGATGAACACAGCAGGCCAAGCAGCATCTCAGGAGCAGGAAAGCTGACGTTTCGGGCTGAGACTGATGAAGGGTCTAGACCCGAAACGTCAGCTTTCCTGTTCCTAAGATGCTGCTTGGCCTGCTGTGTTCATCCAGCTCCACACCTTGTTATCCCACTCCTCTGTCTGATCTTACTTTTACAAGAATGCTATTTATTCTAAAGGCTACAGTAATTGTCAAAAGCTTTCAGAACATCTTCCCCAGTCTCAGTTCCTTCTTTTTACCTTGACAAGACAAGACACCATCTGCTGTGGTCCCAATTCAGTGCAGAAGTGTATTTGCTTGTTCAGCTTCTGATTCCAGCCACAGCCTAAAATGAATCCCATTTTTTCTTTAATTGATTTCCATGGATGATTCACACTCTGAGATGAAAGTACCACTCCTTATTGCCTTACAGCTTCTTCTCCGATAAGTTCCACTCTGTGCAGTCTTAAACTGCAATAAAGGCGGGAAGGATTTATTAAGTAATAGAAACTCATTCTGCAGCCTCAATCAGCCAAGTTTCTACTTTCATTAAGTTACATTAAATGACTTGTGGCTCTTGATTTTCCTTGTCTCTCCACGGTACCTACATACACTGGTGGCAACAGTCACTCTGAGCCGTGCGTACTTTGTCTATTTCTAACCTCTTTGCCTGTAAACGTGACTTTTTTCCCCTTAATCCACAACAGGTTTCAACTTTACTCAGAGATAATGGGAACTGCAGATGCTGGAGAATCCAAGATAATGAAATGTGAGGCTGGATGAACACAGCAGGCCAAGCAGCATCTCAGGAGCACAAAAGCTTCAGTGATAATGGGAACTGCTCCTGAGATGCTGCCGGGCCTGCTGTGTTCATCCAGCCTCACACTTTATTATCAACTTTACTCAGTGTCTGTTTTGCTCTGTGTGTGAACTTCTGCATGGGACCACTCCTGTGGATCATCAACATGCAACTGATAACCTCCAAGTGTGACTTCTAGCTCCCGTTTGCTTCTGCACTCCTCTCTTACCAGGTCTGAAATTTTTTTTAACCACGGAGTGTAGATTTCGTCCTGTTGAATATTGCCAGATGCTGCTCTTCTGCAGGCTGCTGCAGTGTTCAGCTCCCTCTGTCAGCCTGGCTGTTTGCCTGTCTGCCTAAATCGCCTTCCTAAAGCTCTGCTGAAAAATTTCTTCAAAGCTAACCTGGAATCCTGATCACCGCTCACCACGTCCTATTGATCTTCACCTCAGTCTCTGTGGTAAAAGAATGTTCGAGTGATTCGATGCCACCATCCTTCTTTGTTTTAAAGCCATTCATAACCATAGGTGTCACTGGCAAGGCCAGTATTTTAATTCCCATTTGTAATTGCCCAGGACGCAGTTACTGCTGGATCACATTGCTGTAGGTCAGGAATCGCAAATGGCCCAGGAGAGGTAAAGGTGGCAGATTTCCTTCCCTAAGGGGCATCAATGAACCAGATGGATTTTTTTTTCTTGGAAGACAAGAAAATACCGTGCAAAAGGGGACAGACTTCGCACAGATCTAGCAGCTCAAGACTGGGCATCCACGAGGTGCTGCAGGCCACCAGCAGCAGCAGAATTGTACTCCAGCACAATCTGTAACCTCATGGCCCAGTGTATCCCCCACTCAACCATCACCATCAATAGCCAGGGATTCAGCCCTGATTCAATGGAGAGTGCAGGAGGGCACGCCAGGAGCATCACCAGGCATACCTGAAGATGAGGTGCCAACCTGGTGAAGCTCTAAACAGGACCTTGTGCACACCAAACAGTAAAAGCTGTAAATGATCCCACAACCACCCGAGGGTTGCAGGAACAGCAACTCATATTCCGCCTGGGAACCCTGCAGCCCAATGGTATCAATGTGGACTTCACCAGTTTCAAAATCTCCCCTTCCCCCACTGCATCCCTAAACCAGCCCAGTTCATCCCCTCCCCCCACTGCACCACACAACCAGCCCAGCTCTTCCCCCCCACCCACTGCATCCCAAAACCAGTCCAACCTGTCTCTGCCTCCCTAACCGGTTCTTCCTCTCACCCATCCCTTCCTCCCACCCCAAGCCACACCCCCAGCTACCTACTAACCTCATCCCACCTCCTTGACCTGTCCGTCTTCCCTGGACTGACCTATCCCCTCCCTACCTCCCCACCTACACTCTCTCCACCTACCTTCTTTACTCTCCACCTTCGGTCCGCCTCCCCCTCTCTCCCTATTTATTCTAGTTCCCTCCCCCCATCCCCCTCTCTGATGAAGGGTCTAGGCCCGAAACGTCAGCTTTTGTGCTCCTGAGATGCTGCTTGGCCTGCTGTGTTAATCCAGCCTCACATCTTATTATCTTGGAATCTCCAGCATCTGCAGTTCCCATTATCTCCAACAGATCGGACCTAATCTCTTGTGAGTGATGATGGACAATTGAACAATTCATTGGAGGAGGATGCTCCACAAATATCCCCATCCTCAATGACCATGCTCTCCTGCCAGCCATTTATCATCCTGACTTGGAAATAATAGCTGCCACTGGGTCAAAATCCTAGAATTCTTTCCCTAAGGTCTCTGTGGGAATATTTATAGCACATGGACTTGCAGTGGTTCAAGAAGACAGCTCATTACCACTTACTCAAGGGGCAACTAGGGACTGGCAATGAATGCTGGGCCCAGCCAGTGATGCCCATGTGCCACGAGTGAATAATTTTAGAGTGTCAAAATGCAAGACTTTCTTTTTCTCTCCTCAGAGTTTGAAAGTTTATGGGGAAAGGTGCTACACAAATACAAGCTTCTCCTTCTCCCGCATGAATCAGAAAGTCATGGAAATTTTGTGCAGGCAATCTCAGTGTGGTCCTGAGGCAGCACTAGATTGCCCAAGGACCTGGTCCAGCTTCCGCACTTGTTACAAAGATGTAGATCCTTACAGTGTGGAAGTGGGCCATTTGGAATGAGCTCACCCAAACCTATTCCCTTACCCTATCCTTGTAGCCCTGCATTTCCCCATGGCTAAGCCACCCAGCCTGCACATCCTTGGACACTATGGTGCAATGTAGCAAGGCCAATCCACCCGAACCTGCACATCTTTGGACTGTGGGAGGAAACAGGAGCACACGTGTAAAATGTACACCACCAACAGCCAAAATCATCAATGCAGTGAAGTTGGTGAAGGGCTAAATAGTGGCAAGGACACCAGCGAGAACGTGGTTCCTCATACCTGACAAAATAAACAGACCCTCAGGTTAGCATCTGATCTGAGACACAGCAGCAGGGAAAAGCAGGAAGTGCCAGATGGGATTGTGTGTGCTCTACTCCAGCATTCCTTTCACTGGGGACAGAAAGGATTGTGCTAATCACCCAACCAACACCGAGACCCCCATCCCCACCATCCCGCACATGTACCCCATTCCATGAGGACATCACCCAAACTATTCACTCAGTGGAAATATGATAACACAAAGCCCCCCACAAATTGATATTGCAATTATTTTCTCAAGAACACCATTTGAACACAAAACCTTCCTAACTCTCCAATGGTTACTCCTGCGTGTTTGATTATAAACACTGATGCAGAACCAATATACAATATAACTTAGTTTCTGATAGTTTAACAACGCCGGTCAGATGAAGTTCATTTTGAGAGTACCTTTGACCCCAGCTCAATAATTCATACAGTTATTGCAATTAGGTACTCAATATCTCTGATCAGATATTGGTATGATCATCTCCCCGACTATAAAAACATAAAACACAGCTTGCTAACTCAGCAAACCTCAGTCTTACTGTACACTATGGGCAATTTCCCATGGCCAATCCACCTAGCCTGCATATCTTTGGACTGTGGGAGGAAACCCACGCAGACACAGGGAGAATGTGCAAACTCCACACAGACAGTTGCCCGAGGCTGGAATTGAACCCGGGTCCCTGGTGCTGTGAGGCTGCAGTGCTAATCACGGAGCCACCGTGCCACCCCGTTACAGGGGGATGAGGCTGGGGGAGAATGCTCTGATGCTCAGTTTGGACTTGTTGGGCCGAAGAGCCTGTTTTTACACCATAGGGATCCAACCTATGATTCTATAAGCTTCCCCTACAGTGTCCCAAAAAAAAAAATCAGTCTGACATTTGTATCTTAAATATATCATGGTCAGACTTTCCAACTGCCCAACTCTAACCCCCATTGCCTCTTGAAATGGGATGTAAATGGGCTATGCCCTGTGCATTGGTCTCCTGAAACTTGGCTGAAATCACCCAGAAACCTCATGTGGCAGGCCCTTGATCATCCTTTGGAAGATCCTTCATTCTGATCAACGTGGATTGATTTTGTCTGAGTTCTCACCGCAACCACTGATCCAACAACAAAACTCTATCAATCCCTTCTGCCCACCTGTACTGTGGGAAATTGGCAGGATCAAACAGATATGGAGAGGATGGAGGTGCACAGGAAGGCAGTAATCTAGAGAAGGTCTTGAACCTCTGTCAGAGGATATGAATCTTTGAGTCGTCATGCATTCAGATTCCCACCACCCTCTGGGTAAAAAAAGATTTTGCCCCCATCTCCTCTAAACCTCCAGCCCCTCACCGTAAATCTATGGCCCCTGTTTGTGAAATCCTCCAAGGACAGAAGACCCTGTGTGGATAGGATGTGGGGGTACAGATACCCTGGATAGGGTGTTGTGGAGGCAGATACCTTGGACCTAGGTGTAGAGGCAAAGATACTCTGGAGAGTGTAGGGGGCATAGGTACTCTGGAGAGAGTGTGGTGGGGTGAGTGTTGCTGAAGTGAGTTCATTACTTAAGACATAAGCTCCAAATTGGCAACCTGGCTATTTAAACTTTCCAACCTTGTACTTCTACTTCCAGAGGATACCATTGCTTAATCCCTTGTTACAATTATGAAGTTTGTAAGATTATTATAAAGGGCTTGGTCTGTTTTACAGGGAAGAAAGTGCAAAATATATTCTGCTTGGAGCCTGCCTCTAATCAGCTCATTAGCAGATCCTGAAATTCCCACAATCCTGGGGAGACCAAGTTGAAAATATGCTTCCAATGGCCTCTTCACTTTGGAAGGTATATGGGTGGTGTTCAGTTTTACAAGCTACAACAGGGAGGGAGACAGACCCAAAGAAATTGGAATTAAAAAAGCAAAAATTGATTAAGGCCTGCAGGCTCCCGCTGATTTTCGGAGATTAGTTCTGGTGGGAGTGGGAGAAGTGGAATCCTAGTTCGGATTTAGCTGCTACTACTGGTGGTGGGTTTAGGAAAGATGCATAAGACTGAAGGAAGTTTCTGGTGATGCGTACTCACAAATGTGAAATAGGAATATGGGAATCCATGTGAATTTGTCAACAACTGTCCTCTGTAATAACAGTAATTCTACAAGGAATGTAATGGACAATAGTGTAAAGAGTGAACGTTGCTCTCTACAAAGCATAGGTTGCTATAAAACAAGCTGATGCTTAGTCAGTACTGTTTCTGTGTGATTTGTTACAGTAAGTGTTTTAAAAGATTATTGGGTCATTGTTCTGCCCAATGACTGGGAGTTCAAATTTATTTTTAAAGTTACTTGCCTCGAGGAAGATTTTCGTATTAAATGGTACATCATTAGATGGTCACAAGGGATCAAATATATGCTATCTATACTGATGGCTAGAAGGGATTGTAGATTGTAGATAAGAATGTAGGTTGAGAAGGTTACAAAAATTCAACAAAGAAGCTATAACCTCTAAGCATAAACTTTGTGAGTCAGCAAAGATTTGGAAGATAGAATATAATATGGACAAATGTGAACTTCTCTAATTTGGTAAAAAAAGAACAGAAATATATCAGAGGTAACACGGTGTAGAGCTGGATGAATGCAGCAGGCCGAGCAGCATTAGAGAAGCAGGAAGGCTGACATTTTGGATCTAGACCCTTCGTCTAAAAACTTTGTTAGACAGTCCCTCAGGAAGAATGATCTGATCTATATGTGTCAAAGAGCAGGTGACGACAAACCCCTGCAGTATTAGTGGAATAGGAGATGTTTATATTGTGATGTTCACAACAGGAACAGTGAACATTGAAGCCCATTAACATATTTAAAATCTGTGAAAGTTTAAGCTCTCAGTTTTGTAAGTATTCATGTAAGATGACTTCACAGTTCACCAGACAGAATCGAGCAGGATCTGTAAGTCAAACTTATAATTTTAATAGAGAAGAATTACTTCTCTGCAGTTGAATCACTAGAAGGTGTTGGGAGTATTGAGGCTGGTTGGCTCGCTGAGCTGGTTTGCCGTTCCACAGACGTTTCGTCACCGTACTGGGTAACATCCTCGGTGCAGCCTCTGATGAAGTGTTTTCCCGCCTGGTTTTTAAACTCTGGGGTCCATTGCATTGTGTTGGAAGTAGTTTGAAAACTTCACTTTTAATATTTTTCCAAATTGTGTTCTATATTTATACAGCTTGCTTTTTTATTTATTTCTTCTCTTCAGACAGCACCTTCCAAGCCCACAATCACTTCCATGTAGGAGGACAAGGGCAGTAGACACATGGGGAACACCACTCCCTCCAAGTTCCCCTCCCAGCCACTCAATGTTCTGGCCTGGAAATATATCACCGTTCTTTCACTGTCCTGGAATTCCTCCCTAAGGGCATTGTGGGTCAACCCACAGCACATGGAATGCAGCGGTTCAAGAAGGCAGCTCACCCCCACCTTCTCAAGGGGGCAATTAGGGACATGGCAATAAATGTTGGGCCCAGCCAGTGACACACACACATGTCCTGTGAGCGAATAGAAAGAAATTTTATTGTCAAAATCAGCCCTCACTGAAAGGATGTTCCCGAAGTATGTGAATGGATCCACATTGCCCAGAGAGTAGGGGAGTAATGCTGTATGGTTGGGGGCAGGCTGTAGCCTTTATCTTCCAGATGTTTAAAGGGAGGCCCCTTCTCTTCCAACACCCTGAATACATTAGTGATGGCTTGGAGCTCAGCCCTGGATTTTTGTATTGAGCTCACTGTGGCTTCTACACAGCAAGGTGGGCAAGAAATCCACTGACAGATATAAAGGGAAAATTCATTGTGTTATCTCTGACTCCAGCATCGGCAGGTCATACGTACGATGAGAGACAGCTCTCTCTCCCCACCAGGTCTCTTCAATTTATCATGTTTGGTGGTGATTTGCACGAGAAGCAATGCTCCAGTAAATCACAGCGCAACCTCGAGGAGCAACATCTCATTCTCCAAGCGGGCACTTTACAGCCTCCTGGTCTTAATATTGAGTTCAACACCTTCAGACTGTGAACCAACTCCCACTCCTTCCCATTCTTTTAGCTTTGCTTGTTACATACTCTGTCACCCTCCTTCCCCAAGCCCATCCCAGTGGGACTGCCTGTTCTTCCCAGTCTGGCAGTTAGGCCCACCCTTATGCTGCCATTCTCACATTACGCTCGCTTTAACTGAACTATCAGCACCCTCTCTCCCCCAGCACTGTGCCCCACCCCAACACCCACTGTTGCATAAAAGCTGTCCCCCACTCACCCCACACTCACACTTCACACCAGCTCTGATGAAGAGTCATCCAGACTCCAAACGTTAGCTTGCTCTCTCTCTCTCTCTGTGCATGCTGCCTGTCCCGCTGTGATCGGCTGCATTTGTTGATTTCAGTACGGATCCCAACCTCTGTAGTAATTTGCTGCTATCCTAGGGCTTCTGATTTCACTCTGTTACGGGTTAAGAAATTTACAGCCTTTCAGTTAGTCACTGTACCGCAAATGACGGGGGTACATGGGGATAGGGGTAGTGGAAGTGAGAGTAAGGTAGCTTCATAAATTGTTAAACTTGGTGATTTCAATTAGATGTGCCCAGCCTGTGCTGCCTTGGTTGGCCCTTATCTGCTCCATTCTCTCGCACAGTACACCTTTCAAACTCGCTTTTCCCTTCTGAGGACATCTGCAGCATATTGAAGGCGAGCTCGAGTTTGCAGTAAACAACACACACACCCACTTCTGAATCTGGAAGCGAAGGGCTCACGTGATTTTGACATGGGGACACAGCGCAGTGCCCAGCTCTCAGTTTCTGGCAGGGTAACTCTCCGTCCTGGAGGCCCAGTAGAGGGGGAAGGATGTGCCAGAAGCTCTCTAGGCAGGACTGAAGGCTCCAGGCCATTTTAACAGAGTTAAAGAGCCCGGGCTGAGGGCTTTGTGTTTTTGTTTCGTGGCTGTCAGGTTTCCCCCTGAAGCTGCATCCACCCAAGCAATAATACAGTGAGGCCTTAACCCTTTGAAGGCCCGAGGCAACAAAAGCCAGGGAATCTTGGGCTCCTTATCAACAACAACTCGCATTGATGTGGCACCCGGAACATCCTGAGCCATTTTCCCCCAGGCTGGTGCCCACGTGGGCCTGGTGACAAATATGACGGTCAGATCGGGAGGTCTTAAAAGAAGAAAGGGCGCAGGGAGTGAATTGGAGCACTCGGGCCCAGGGTGTTATAGGCACGGTGGCCATTGGTGGAACATCAGGATGGTCAAGAGATCAGACAAAGGCAGAGACCTCTCAGGGTGATTGCAAACGGGGGAGACCTTTGAGATAGAGAGGGGTGGTACCATGGGCGGGTTTTGAAACGATGAGTTTTTTTTTAATTAGTTGAGCCACAGCAACTCAGAGAGCACAGAGCTATGAGTGGGTCAGGGCCTGAGGCGGGCTAGGACAGAGCCATCTCGTGTGAGTATTACCATGTGCAGGATGTGAGCATCACTCGCTGGGCCAGCATTTATCACGCAGCCCTCGCCTCCAGAGGGCAGGTAAGAATCAACTTCATTGCTGTGAGTCTGGAGTTACATGTAGGCCAGACTGGGTAAGAATGGCAGATTTCCTTCCCTAAAGGATGTTAGTGAATTAGTTTCCACAACTATTGCAATTGACAAAGTTTACATGGACGTCACTAGGTGACTGTTATTCCAGATTATTATTGAACTCAAATTTCATCATTTGCCCAGTGCCATAAGAGGAGGTGATGGCCTAACGGTATTATTACTGGACTGTTAACCCAGAGACCCAGGTAACATCGTGGGGACCCAGGCTCAAATCCCACCACGTGGAACTTGAATTCAGTAAATATCTGGACTTAAGAATCTAATGGTGACTGTGAATCCATTGTCAATTGTTGGGAAAAACCCATCTGGTTCACTAATGTCCTTGAGGGAAGGAAACTGCCATCCTTACCTAGTCTGGTCTACATGTGACTCCAGACCCACAGCAATTTGGTTAACTATTAACTGCCCTTTGGGCAATAGATGGCCAGCAATGCCCTCCTCCTGCGAACGAATAAAGGAAAAAAACGATGTCCCCAGAACATTCATGGAACCAAAGTCATAGAGATCTACAGCACTGATCCATAGTCCATTGCGTCTGCATCAGTCAAAAAGAACCATCAAACTATTCTAATCCCAATTTCCAGCACTTGGCCTAAAGCCTGTATACCTTGGTATCACAAGTACACATCTAAATACATAAAAATATAGGAACAGGATCAGGCCATTCAGCCCTTTGAGCCTGTTTTTCTTAAATATGATGAAGTTTTCTGACATTAGCCTGTGGATAATACTACTACACCATCACTTCCCATTATCTCCTGCTTCCAAACAGCTTTGGTCCCTTAATTAGTCCATGCCCCACTTTCTGTCCATCTGACTTGAAGCAAACAGAAGTTTTAAGTTGACTAAATGGTTCTTTGTCAAAAACAGAGCTGATCTCAAAAATACTGAAGGGGCATAAGCAATTCCACATCGCATTCCCCACTTGTTTCATGGCCCTCCAGGATTTTCTCTTGAGTTTTTCCCACATCAGTGGTTTAGGGATTCACTGTTAATTCCTGCAGCATGTGGGAAACTTGAGCTGTGATACAGGGAACAACGTTTCCATTTTCCAGCACCTACCCCCCCCACCCCAGGCCTGAAGCTAGACTAGTGTTCACAGCGCAACAACAAGGGAGCGATAAACTGCTGGAGATTTTACCTTCTGTACCAGGACTGATAATGAAAGAACCTGTGACATTGTTTCAAAAATAGTGGGGTGGCTTATCGGGGCATTTTGGGCCAAGATTCGCCCCTCAACCACCGCCAAAAAGATGGCCTTTGTGTGAAATGATACATTTTGGAGGCTCAGACGTTAGCACTGCAGCCTCACAGCGCCAGGGACCTGGGTTCGATTCCAGCCTCGGGCGACTGTCTGCGTGGAGTTTGCACATTCTCCCCATGTCTGCGTGGGTTTCCTCCCACAGTCCAAAGATGTGCAGGTTAGGGTGGATTGGCCGTGCTAAATTGCCCGTAGTGTTCAGGGGTGTGTAGATTAGGTGGGTTCAACACAGGGAATGGGTCTGGGTGGGATGGTCTTTGGAGGTTCAGTGTGGACTTAATGGGCCAAATGGCCTGTTTTAACACTGCAGGGATTCTATAAAAAAAGATGAGGCTGGCTTGGACAGCAGTGCAGAGTGACACCAGCAGCACGATTAATTTTGAGTGATCGCTGTCACATGCACCATGATACAGTGAAAAGTGGTGTTTTGTGTGCTCTACAGGCAGAGTGCATCAGGGTGAAGAACAGTGTGCACAATACAGTATTACAGCTGCACAGAAGGAGCAGAGAGAGATCGAAATTAACATTGGAGAGATCCATTCAAAAGGTCGAGGCCCGAACCTTTAGCCTTCCTGCTCCTCTGGTGCTGCTTGGCCTGCTGTGTTCATCCAGCTCTGCACCTTGTTATCTCAAATCCTGCACTGTCTGTTTGGGAGGATATGGACCAAATGCAGGCCGGTGGGGATAGTTTAGTTTAGGATTACAGTCAGCATGGGCTTGTTGCACTGAAGAGCCTGTTTTTGTGCTGTATGACTCTATGACTGACGTTACCATAAAAGATTTTCCTTCTCACCTTTCCCCTCACCTGAGGCATGGTGACCCTCAGGCTAAACCATGACCTAATGGGAGAAAGCATTCCTCAGATTAAAACATTACCTGCCAACTCTAATGGAAGAGAGGTCCTCTGGAACTATGCCTTTGAGAATACAAACTGGGAGAGTTCTAAGCATAAATCATCAAGGGTGGCAGAGCAGTTAGGAAAGGCGCCAGAGATTTAGAAATTAAAAAAAACAGTGATAGAGAAACTCAGTAAGTTTGGTAAGATCTGACAAACAGAATTAATGTTTCAAGTCTTGTGTTCTGAGGAGGAATTGTACTGGAGGAGCTCTAGGGCGATGGATAGAACTGTTCTCCTTGGAGAGAAAATTGAGAGATTTTATTGAGATGTTCTAAATCACATGGGGCCTGACCAGAAAAGGGGAATGTATTCCCACTGACACAGATTAGGAAAGGCAGCAGAGAGATGGCAGAAAAGAAAGTTTTCATTTTCAAGCAGAGAGTTCCAAAGAAGGGTCATAGCAAACTCAAAATGTTAACTGTTTCTTTCTCTACAGAGGCTGTCAGAGCGTGCCAAATTTTCTCCAAATCTTATGTTTTTATTTGAAGCAATCACAGTGCCTTTTTTTTTTACCCACTTTTATTTAAACGAATGGTCAGGATCTGGAATGTGTGGAATGAGGGGGGGTCTAGGCCCGAAATGTCAGCTTTTGTGCTCCTGGGATGCTGCTGGGCCTGCTGTGTTCATCCAGCCTCACATCTTATTGTCTAGGATCTGGAATGTGTTGCCTTCAGAGGAGTGTGAAGGGAGGGTTAATTGTGGCATTCGAAAGGAATCGAATTATTGTTTGAAGAGATAAATTCTCAATCCTGTAAAATTTATATATCTCAAATGTTCTTTCTCAAGGGTAGAACATGTCCCGTTTCTCTAACCTGTCTACTTTTTTTTAAAGTGAGATGTGGGTGTCGCTGGCTTGGCTAGCATTTATTGTTAGATGTCCAAAGTTACATGACACCCACAGGTTTGTTTGAAATCACAAGCTTTTGGAGTGCATGCAGTGACAAAGGGGGCTGTGCCCCAAAAGCTTTTGCAATTCCAAAGAAACCTGTTGGGCTGTAACCTGGTACTGCGTGACTTCTGACTCTGTCTAGCCCAGTCGAACGCTGGCTCCTCCACAAATGGCCGTCAAGACAGGGTAGTGATCTTTACTTCACCAGGCTCTCAGAGGGCCAGCTCAGGCACAAGGAATTGAATGATCTCCTTTTGAGCTGTAAGCCACTTGACAGCGATCACATTGCTGTTTGTGGGAGCTTTCTGCGTCATTGCCCTGTCTCATCCACTTCGTCAGCTGCAGAGCATTTGGGAACGTCTGTAAAAGGTGCTAGGAAAATGCACATTTTGTTCTTTGGGCTGAAGTGGCTTTGTGAAGCAATGGTCAGGATTTTTTTGGAGTCAATTCTCAGCCTCTAGTTAAAACTGTCAATTGGAGCCTATCGCCTTTTGTTTGAGCTCCTATCAAATAGTTAATGGCAGGACTGGAGTCACATGCAGGCTGGCCAGGTGGGCGTACAGCATCCCTTCTCCGTGGGACGTTAGCAGGTCAGGGGAGGCACTACCAGCTGGTATTATTGTTAGACTGTTAATCCAGAGAACCAGATAATGCTCTGGGGACCTGGGTTTGATTCCTGCCACGACAGCTGGTGGAATTTGTTCATTCCAGATATTTATTGAATTCAATGCAATGATGACCGTGAATCCATTGTTGATTGTCAGGAAAAACCCATCTGGTTCACTAATGCCCTTTAGGGAAGGAAACTGCCATCCTTACCTGGTCTGGCCTACATGTGGCTCCAGGCCCACGGCAATGAGGTTAACTCTGAACTGCCCTCTGGGCAATTAGGGATGGGCAATAAATGTTGCCAGGCCAGCGACGCCCTCATCCCGTGAATGAATAAAGAAAAAAAAAGTCAAGTTTTCATTTTAGATGTTAATTATCATAAAAGCAAGATGTTTCACTTCCTCTTTTTAGTGTCAGGTTTCAAACTGAAAAGTTCTGACATTCTCAGTCCTGTCTGAGGCACCATCCATTATTCCAGAACGTGCGCGCACGTGCACACACACACACACAAATCAGACTCCTTGTTCAAAAACATGGTAAAGAAAGTTTTTTTTTACTTTTAGGAAGAATCAACAAGAGAGGGGAGTAAAGTTGCTTTACTCAATGGGGGACACATCGCCCCAATGGGCAAACCCTGCTCTGTACAAACCACCTCCCAGTCACACAGCATCAGATACAAAAATAGGCACAAAAATAATATATACCAACTCCCATTTTCCAAAGTATTAAAATCTTTAATTACATTATATATAAGGCACGTGATCTATTTCAAGGCAAGATTAGCTCTACACTGCTCTCAGGTGGAGGCAGCTGGAATTACAGTCGGGCAGCCCCCACTGGGATCTCAGTTGGCCCCTCCTCACAGCCCCCCAAGCACCCTGCTCGAGGGGGATCCTAAATTCCCAGCTAGGTGTCAACTCAAAGCAAGGTCAAAGGACAAATAGGATTTGGGGTGGCCCAGGAACTGGGAGCCTCCGAATGTAGGGAAGTGATGTCAAATGGGCAATGGGTGTTTGTGACCCCGGGGTATATTGATGGAGGGTCTTTCCTCAGGATGTTAAGACACTTGCTCCAATCCATCAAGGTGAAAGAGCCATTCCTCACCCTCCCTTTATTTTTACCCCACCCCTCAGGCAAGTGTCATCTCCTGGCATCCACCTCCTGTGACCACCCACCTTCCCAGCAGTGGAGTGTCAGTGAGCTATTCCATCGTGATGAGCATCACTCTGGGACAAGAACGTCAGATTCACCCTTTCAAAGGGCTGCCCTGAGGGGTGACGGGTGTCACTGGCTCTATCCAGTTCTCCCACTGGTCGGGATTCCTGCAACCCAGAAAGTGAACACGCTGCCTTTGTGCGAAGGCATCCCCCCCGGATCAACCCCCTTGCTCTTGGTTCATCGCACCCACCCTTCTGTGTCACAGTCTCTGGCCTGCCTCAAAGTAAATCAAAATCACTGCAAAAATTCTAAACAACTACAGACGCGCACACACACTGTCTGCGAGCCCGGGACTGAGATCTTACGTTCGTGGCACGCTGCTGTGTGTTAGCTGCCTGAGGGTTGAGTCAGTATTTTGTTTGCTTCCCCCCACCCCCCAAACATGGGAGAGAGGGGCCACAAGGAGCAGCTGCCGAGAGAAAAGGAGTGGGAGAGGACTTCATATCAGAGCTTCCTCATCATGCTGTGGGCTTAGGACATCCACGCTGCGAGCCCTCCCTGATGAAGTCCTGAAGTGCCCCCCCCCCCACCCCTGTCACTACCTCAAGCCTACAGCCTGCTGGTAAGGCCATCCTTCACCAAACACACACTCTGCTCTGTCCCTCTGAAAGCTCAAGGTCCTTCTGGGACCTAGAGGTTCTACAAGTGGGAGCCCACACTCCACTTTGTGAGCGAGCAGGTGTTCAACCAGGTGGGGCATCGCCCAATTTTGAGATCAATTTGACCCAACCCACCTCACCTCTGTGCGGTCTCTGGGAGGGAGAGGAATGACAGGCCCTTTCAACTGTACACACACACACCAGGGAGCGCACAGCCCCATAACCACAGCTCAGGGGCAGAGTGAGGAGCAGCTTCTGCAAGTGTGGAGGTTTGACTGCCTGCAGGTCCGGGAGAGCTGGGACGGTGGGGGCAAGGCGGGTACTGGGGGATGGGGAGAAGCAAGAGAAGTTGTGGTTGGTGGGGGGGTGGAGGAAGAGAGAGCGAGCAAGCAAAGGTAGGGGGTTGAAGAGAGCGAAGGTGGGGGGAATAGAGGTGAGGGGTTTGGGTGTGAAGGAGAGAGTAGTGGGACAAGTGTCACACTTATGAAAATACAAGGACTGGGCACAGCCATGTTCTAGCCCTGTCAGGCCACCCCTTAACACAGCCCAGACCACCAGACTAACCCAACGTCCCGACAGACTGGGCCCTGCTTATTACTGTGTGAATTTACTGCGACCCCCAATCATCCACTTAATCATTTTGAATTATAAACAATTAAATTGAATTGAATTACCAAATGAAGTAGATCAGCAATTTAACTAAACTGTATTGATTAGTTTAAATTGTTTAAACGGGTGATAATTTTGCACAGTGTCAAACTGCACAGTGTAAATACAACCAGAACAAGTGGGTCATGTACTCCCCCCGCCTCCCGGCTTCGGTGGGAGATCAGCACCGAGACCCCAACTACAGGGGCCATCGGGATAAAGGCCAACAAATCCCATCATCCTCAGGGACCGGGGTGGGTGGGGAGTGTGTGCGGGAGGGGAGAGGGACAACTCGTTGCCTCAGGGAGTGGTCGGGGTGCAAAGTTGCAGATGATTTTGAGGGGAACAGAGGGGTTTGGTGATGGGGTGAGGGGATGTGGGTGGGGCGAGGCTGGAAGCAGGAACATCATGTCTCTTATAGCCCTCAGCTCGATGCGGTGCTGTACACGGTACAGATAGGCGATGGGGAAAAGGATGCTTTAAGCTGGCCCTAATCAGTAACTTGTCACTGCCTTTGGTGTTTACAGAGGTCTCTAATGGCCACAGTGAAGCAGACAGCAGGCTGGCCTAGCCCATGGTCTGGGATGGGGAGGTGCAGTGTGTCTGTGTAATTGAGGCACCAGTTAATGCCATGACACCCTGCTGGCAGGAAGAGCCTGGCTGCGATTCCCACCATAGCCGAACAGCCGAGCAGGGGTACAAAAGAGGCTCTCACTCACTCCAACATGGGCTGGGAGATGTGGAAAGGTGGGGGGGGGGGGGGGAGGGGGAAGTCTCTCCACGTCACCACACAGAATTTATCATTTGCATCTGAGGTCCAAACAATGTGCTCCAATTGGGAGGGAGTTCCTGAGTTTCTGTTCCTAGCTGGCTCGTCATGGCCAGTACCGAGAATGTGTGCGAGGGCATTTCGTTGTTGAATTTTTAACGTGGAATTTAGCAGAGTCTAGTTCCTGGGAAAGAGGCCAGCCTCAATATTAAACACATGTGAAGCCATAGTGCTGATCCCAGGACTCTGTTCCTCACAGACTCCACTCGCAAAACAGTCACCCCATCCCTTCACCCCCGTCACTGTGCCCCGCAACTTCAGAGATCCTCCATAACTATCATCTCCCTGTATCCCCATCCATCCTTCCTTCCAGCTGTTACTCCAGGTGATGAGTAAGAGTGAGATATTGAGAGGGGTGAGATTAGTAGAGGTGGTAAGTCAACAGTCCTGCCTCCCTCCCCACATACACCTAACAGGGAAGCAGGAGTGTACATCAGCCCCAGGCATGTCTCTTCCCCATACCCTCCACCACCTCTGCATTAAACATCACCTTCTAGAGCTCAAATGGACTAACCTTCTCCTCAGTCTGTATTAGTTCGAGTGAAATCTTTCTAACAGTACAATGATTACAGAGGGAAAGTCAATCATCTCACACAGTGCCCTCCCAGCTCGTTGCTCCCCACTGGCAGGGCTGGATGATCAGCTGTGGAAGGCATCGCGGCTGACCTTCCATCCCCAGTAAGGGGGTTAAAGGAAGGGTGGAGGAACAGGACAGAATGATGGCCAAACCAATGGAGGGGATTGCTTGAAACCGCACGCGCACCCCCCCCCCCCCCCCCCCCCCCCCACAAGCTGCAATCCACACAGCCACACCACCCACATCCTCAGGTTCACCAAGAGCAACACAGTGTAGATGAGAACATGTCCAAATGTGGCAGGAACCAGCCCTGATTTCTGTTAAGTGCAGTGCGGTTGGGAGAGAGAGCGTGAGAGAGAGAGAGAGAGCGTGAGAGAGAGAGCGTGAGAGAGAGAGCGTGAGAGAGAGAGCGTGAGAGAGAGAGCGTGAGAGAGAGAGCGTGAGAGAGAGAGCGTGAGAGAGAGAGCGTGAGAGAGAGAGCGTGAGAGCGTGAGAGCGAGAGAGCGAGAGAGCGTGAGAGCGAGAGAGCGTGAGAGCGAGAGAGCGTGAGAGCGTGAGAGCGAGAGAGAGAGAGCGCGTGAGAGACAGCGCGATGAGAGCGAGCGCGAGAGCGAGCGCGAGAGAGCGAGCGCGAGAGAGAGAGCGCGAGAGAGAGAGCGCGAGAGAGAGAGCGCGAGAGAGAGAGCGCGAGAGAGAGAGCGCGAGAGAGAGAGCGCGAGAGAGAGAGCGCGAGAGAGAGAGCGCGAGAGAGAGAGAGCGCGAGAGAGAGAGCGCGAGAGAGAGAGCGCGAGAGAGAGAGCGCGAGAGAGAGAGCGCGAGAGAGAGCGCGAGAGAGAGCGCGAGAGAGAGCGCGAGAGAGAGAGCGCGAGAGAGAGAGCGCGAGGAGAGAGAGGGAGCGTGAGAGAGAGAGAGCGTGAGAGAGAGAGAGCGTGAGAGAGAGAGAGCGTGAGAGAGAGAGAGCGTGAGAGAGAGAGAGAGCGTGAGAGAGAGAGAGCGCGTGAGAGAGAGAGAGCGCGTGAGAGAGAGAGAGCGCGTGAGAGAGAGAGAGCGCGTGAGAGAGAGAGAGCGCGAGAGAGAGAGAGAGAGAGCGTGAGAGAGAGAGAGAGAGCGTGAGAGAGAGAGAGAGAGTGTGAGAGAGAGAGCGCGTGAGAGAGAGAGAGAGAGCGCGTGAGAGAGAGAGAGCGAGCGTGAGAGAGAGAGAGCGCGAGAGAGAGAGCGAGAGAGAGAGAGAGCGAGAGAGAGAGAGAGCGCGAGAGAGAGAGCGAGAGAGAGAGAGAGCGCGAGAGAGAGAGCGCGCGAGAGAGAGAGAGCGCGTGAGAGAGAGAGAGCGCGTGAGAGAGAGAGAGCGCGTGAGAGAGAGAGAGCGCGTGAGAGAGAGAGAGCGCGTGAGAGAGAGAGCGCGAGAGAGAGAGAGCGCGAGAGAGAGAGAGCGCGAGAGAGAGAGAGAGCGTGAGAGAGAGAGAGCGTGAGAGAGAGAGCGTGAGAGAGAGCGTGAGAGAGAGAGCGTGAGAGAGAGAGAGAGAGCGCGCGTGAGAGAGAGAGAGCGTGAGAGAGAGAGAGAGAGCGTGAGAGAGAGAGAGAGAGAGAGCGTGAGAGAGAGAGAGAGACCGTGAGAGAGAGAGAGAGAAAGAGCGAAGAGAGAGAGAGAAAAAGAGAGACTGTCTGTGCGTGCATGTCACTTGCACACCCCTCCCCCCCCAGCACTGCAGTAAGGTGAACAGCCCTCATTGTTCACTGCTCTCCCTCTCCACGAAGAAAAGGCACGCAGGGTGAGAGGAGGCATGGCTTCACCCAGAGTGGAGTTGCTCCCCAGCCCCTCCTCAGCGTGGGTGGGGTGGGGAGGGAGTGTGTTGGTGAAGGAGCAGGAAGATCGAGATTTGTCCAACTCCAGGACACGGTCCATTCAGGGCGTCTCTCAGTGCTACCTCGACTGGTGCTCCTGCAGCAACTTGAAAACATCCTCTTCCTTCGACAGTCTCTCGAAGAAAGGGATGAGGTCCAGCAATTCAGTGTCAGACATATCATCAAACCACGAGGCAATGGGCACCTGCAGGAAAAAACACTCCGTCAGAAACTCCACCTCACTCCGAACCCTGCAGGAGGCGACCATTCGGCCCGTTGATTTAACACTGGCCCCATTCACTCACCCCAGTCTACAGCCCTTTCCTCTTTTACGTGGAGAGATTTACAATCTAAAATAACTATCCAGTGCCCCTCTTGAATGCTTCAGTTGAAGCTGACTCTCCCACATTTCCAGGGCAGTGTATTCCAGACCCCGACTATTCGCTGGGTGAAAATGTTTTTGTATCGCCCTTGCTTCCTTTCCAGTTCATTCTCTTCCTGCATCCCTCACCCCCTCGTTCCCTTCTTTGTCCATTGCTTTGTTATCAAATTATAAGACTGTGGTCTGTCAGAGGCCATTCAGTCCCCTTGTGGGTGTGCTGGCTACAGTATGCACTTCGCTCCCTGCTTGCTCTGCCCCACTGGGGTCAACTTGTGGTTCAGCTGTGGCATCGTCAAAGTGACAGATTAAACAATTTTCACAGGCGGTACTAAGGTCCTCATTCTGAAGAAGTTATCCCCTACCCACCACATTTAACAAAACCTCAGGAACAATTCAATTCCTACAGCAACTTCTCAGTTTCAGTGGTTTTGTTTCCGAGTGTCCAAGCTACACCAGTGCCACAGGGCCACAGCAAGCTACCTAGACCAGCACCAGGATAAGGACTGGACCAAACCCAATAGCCCCATTTTCTGAAGAAGCGTCCCAACCCAAAACGTCAGCTTTCCTGCTCCTCTGATGCTGCCTGGCCTGCTGCATTCCTCCAGTTCCACACTGTGTTATCTCTGACTCCATCGTCAGCAGTTCCTACTATCTCTCATTTAGCCTCAGGGCCGTGTTCCACCATTCGACCGAGGCATGGTCAATCTACAAGAGATTTCATTTCCCTTTTTTCCTCCCCCGTAACATTTCCTTAACATTCAAATCAGGTTTAACATTAATATTTGATCTGGCATTCCAATTTTTCACCGTACTTTGTGAGAAAGGGTTCCCTCAGTTCATTCCTGAAAGGTCTGATGGCTCTTGTAGACTTGGCCTCCTGAGCCTAGACCCCAGGACCAGCAAAATCATCTCATCTCACGTTAGACCAACATCACACCCAGGCTGGAAGCAGCTGATCGCTGCATATGGGGTTTTACTGTGCACACAGCTGCCTTTGGGATTCTGTGTCACAGCTCGCACCTTATTCCAGCCTGACAGCATTTTGTTGGCCATGCAACACTAGACCTGAGGGCAGGAAGGAGGCCATTCAGCCCCTCGAGCCTGCTCTGCCATTTGATACAATCATGGCTCAGCTCACCTCTGCCTCAACTCCACTTTCCTACTGAACTCCCCAGAACCCTTTAAACTCTATCTCCTCCTCAAATCTGCTCAATGCCCCAGCATTCACCACGCTCTTTTGGGGGGGGGGGGGGGGGGGGGGTAGGGAATTCCACCGATTCAGGTTTCTTCGGGAAGGTTTGATTTTAAATTCATTCACAGGATAAAGGTGTCAGTGGCCAGGCAGCCTCTTTAATTGCCCAGAGTCAGCCACATTGGCTGTGGGACTGGAGTCACATATAGACCAGACCGGGTAAGGATGGCAGATTTCCTTCCCTGAAGGGTACTGGACAGCCACATGGGATTTCCCTGACAATGTATTCATGGTAATCATTAGATTTTTAATTCCAGAATCTTGCGGATTTCAAATTCCACCATCTGCTGTGGCGGGTTTTGAACTCGCTGGGCCTGGATTAACAGTGCAGCAATAATACGACGAGGCAGCCCAGTGTCTCAAAGGGTGCTATAGAAATGCGGGTGTTTGTTTGTGGAGAGCTTTCCCCTCAGCGCTGCCCTGCACCAGGGCCAAAGACACGGCTCGAGACATTGGACCCACGGGGGTAGGCTACCTACAGCATTGTTAGGGTGGAAGACGTAGGAAGCCGGAGAGTTATCGACGATGACCAGATTGTTTAAGTCCCGCCCTAACCGGCTCAGGTCCTTGACATAATTTCCTTGATGGAAGACACAGGATTCGCGGAAGAGTCGGGCCCTGAACGCTCCCCACTTGTCCAGCAGGTCGGCAACAGGATCTGCATACTGCAACAAGCAACAGAAACCAGGGTCATGTTAAGGCCAATGCTCCCGTTGAGTTCCTGAAGGAACCATTCCCCAGCCCCAAACTCGCCCACCCTTATCTTAACAGGTGTCTAATTCTCTCCTTGGTTCCTGTGCTCACTAACATGGGAAACAGGAGTGGGCCACTCAACCCCTTCAGCCTTTTCCACCATTCAGTGAGCTTCAGTGTGGCCTGACTCCATCGACCTGCCTTTGGCCCGTCCCCCTGAATCCTGTCGTTTAACAAAAAAATTATCGATCCCAGATTTAAAACTAACATCTGATCCAGCATCCACTGCCATTTGTGGAGGGAAGCTCCAAACCTCTCCCTCCCTCTGTGTGTAGAAGTGCTTCCCAACATCCCTCCTGAACGGTCTGACCCTCACTCTCAGGCTATGTCCCTAGTTCTAGGATCCCCAACCTGTGGAAATATTTTCTCTTTACCTGCCCTGTCTTTTCCTGGAAATCCCTCGAGACTTTGACCAGATCACCCCTTAACCTTCTAAATTCAAAACAGGCCTCACTTGTTCAATCTCTTCCTACAGCTGAAGTCCAGGATTCATTCTTGTAGTCCAAGGCTGATATATCCTAAAGTACTTCAAGTGAGATCTAACCAGGGCTTTGTATAACTTCTGCATCCTTGTATTATAGTCTTCCAGGTACAAAGGCTGGCATTTCATTAGCTCTCGATTACTTTTTGCACCTATTCTTGACATTTTAAAGATTAATGCACCTGAATCCCAAATACCTAACCCACACAGCAATTGGTAATTAGATTAAATTAGATTCCCTACAGTGTGGAAGCTGGCCCTTCAGCCCAACATGTCCACACCGCCCCTTGAAGCATCCCACCCAGACCCATCCCCCTATAACCCACACACCCCTGAGCACTATGGGCAATTGAGCATGGCCAACCCACCCAGCCTGCACATCTTTGGACTGTGGGAGGAAACCGGAGCACCCGGAGGAAACCCACGCAGACACGGGGAGAATGTGCAAACTCTGCACAGACAGTTTTCCGAGGCTGGAATAGAACCCGGCTCCTGGCGCTGTGAGGTTGCAGTGCTAACCACTGAGCCACCGTGCCGCCCCAAATGTTCGCCTATGCTTTTAGGCCCCCTACAGGCTCTCATCTCTTTCATTACGACTTCCTCCAGAGGTAGATACTGGTGTAGGGGTAGAACAGATCCCGAATGCCTTGGAGGCATGGGTTCGAACCACACCAGAGCAGCTCAAACAGCTCATACAGCTAACCTTTGTTAATGGTGACTGTGAAGGCCTGGGATCAATTCTGACCTGGTCAAGGTCGGTTAAAAATTTCATATCTTGCAACGAATCTACCTCTGGGAACAGTTAGGTCTCTCCTCTCACCCCAGAATTCACCTATCAAACCATTGTTGTAATCCCTCAAAGTCAGGTCCAACCTTCTTTAGGAGGGCCCTTGTGCTGCAGTGCTAGCATCCCTATCTCTGAGACAGCAGGCCCAGGTTCAGGTCCAAACTGCCCGAGAGTGTGCACGTCATAGAATCTCTAAACAGTTTAATTACAAAAAGCAGTCTGCTGGAGTTGCTGCACTCGTCCGATTCGGGTCTCTTACCCACCTTCAGATTTCCATCCCTACACCATCACACGTATATCTCCAAATTTCTTGGGTACGTCCTCTCTAACTGTGCCTTCCTGTTCCCCTCTCCTCATAGAACACAGAACAGTACAGCACAGGAATGGGATCTTCGACCCACGATGTTGTGCCGAACATGAGATCAAATGAAACTAATCCCTTCTGCCTGCCCTTAGTCCATATCCCTCCATTCTTTGCTTATTCCCGTCCTTATCTAAAAGGCCCTGAAATGTGACTATTGTATCTGCCTCCACCACCCTGGGCAGCGTGTTCCATTCTCGGTGTAAAAAACTTGCCCCTCGCATGTCCATTCCCCTGTCTCACGTTAGATGTACTTCCCTCCTAGTTTGATACAGGTCAGCCCTGGGAGAAAGATTCTGACCGTCAACCCTATCTCTACATCTCAATTCTCCTATTAATTCTCCCCTCAGCCTCTGCTGCTCCAGATGAAACAGCCTGAGTTTTTCTAGCCTCTCCTTATAGCTCATACCCTCTAAAACAGGCAGCATCCTGGTAAACCTCTTCAGCATCCTCTCCACATCCTTCCTGTAATGTGGCGACCAATACTCTGGGTGGTGTAACTGAAGTCTAATAAAGCTGCAACATGGCATCCTGATCCTTGTACGCAAATCCCTGACCAATACAGAGAAGCATACTGTTCGTCCCCCTACCACCGTATTTACTTGCGTGGCCATTTTCAGGGAGCTATGGGCTTGAACTCCAAGATCCCTCTGTACATCCAGCTTCAACATTTATCATAAAACCAACTTCTTTGACCAAACTTGCAGTCGGCTGAAATCTCATGTATCAATAAATTTCATTTGACTAACTCTCCTGAAGCACCTGGTGCTGAGGGGAGCACTCTTCACACAAGGTCATTGCCTCAAAGGGCTTACACGAAACGAAAAGATCACTTTCCACCCTGCCTTATCCCAGAAAACCACCCAATTTTGAAAAATGGGACCTTGCACCCAGAGGGACATGGGCAGCATGGGGGAAGTTCACAGTCACAGAGTGATGGGGTGGGGAGCAGGACTCACCTTGGAGAGGCTTGCTGTGAACAGCACACACTCAAAGAGCTCACCCATTCTCCTCAAAAACTCATCCACGTGGGGCCTCTTCAAAACATACACCTGAAACACAAGATGGCGCTGGTGAGCCAGAGGCAGCCTAGAGTGAACAATACATACTGCGCAGCCACGATGGGCTGAATGGCTTCTCTCAGACTGCACCATACACGGCTCGGTAACAAAGCATTAGGAAGAGATGGAAGGGGGTGATATTTTATGGGGCGGGGGTTGGCGAAAGAGGTAAGAAAGAGGGGGGGATAGACAGAAAAGAGAGCAAAGAGGGTTGAGAGCACAGAAGAGAAGAAAGGTGCAAGAAAAGGAAAAGGAGGATGAGCAAAGGAGAAAGGAGAGTGGACGAGGATAAAAAGGGGTGGGAGAAGGAATATTCTAATGAAAGATCCTGATGGATCTAGCATTTAGTGTGTCACTGATGAATGGGGGGGGATGGGGGTTTCAGTCAAGAACACTGTTCTGGGTGAGAGTCTAGGTCTTTGTTAATGCCCCTTCAAAAGTCACAGCAATGACACATTAACAGTGGAAACTGTCTCACAGCCCTCAGGGACAGCAGGAAGGCGACGGGCAGATCGGAGTACGAAGTAGTAGCTGGGTCCTGAGCCAAGTAGTCAAGGACAGGCCAGAACCTGACTGACAGCCTATCCTGGATTACTTGAATCGAGCCACAGCTTTCAGCAGATCTCCAGCCTGTGATGAGTTTTGTTCAGTTGAAGATCAGGTTCTGCCATTGCTCCTAGTCAGAGTCCAGCTCCCCTGAGGGAGACTCACTGGAATCAAACACCTACATTTCGGAATTCCTCACGGAGTAGCAGCCTGTAAGTTTGACTCTCCCCGTGAGCAGGGTTATCAGAAGTGTTGACACAATGGTGAGAGATCTAGAGCCTTTCATTGCTGCAAAGCACTGTATTTTCCTTACTCCCACCGCCTCGCCAGCCCCCTATCTCCAGGGCCCCAACTGATTTTGTAACACAGACCTCAGTAAAATTTTAAAAAAAGTCTGTTTTACCAGAACGTGCAAAAACCTGTCACAATAGGTGAGTAATTGAGGGGCGATTATGGTTGAGGAACTCGGCGATGAATATTAGATGCAGGAGAAAGAAATGCTGGGGTTGAGTGCTGACCAATCCCTGGGATCAGCCAGGTCGATATTCCGAGATATAAAACAGATGGCTGCGGGGGTAACCTGAATGGTAAAGCTGCGATAGTCCTTCTCAACCATAGGCTGCTTTCTCATTACAGAGAATCCACTGGTGACGGTTTAACCAGAGGGTCACCGTGCTTCAGGTGAGAGGGAGAGGTTGAGGAGGAGAGTCCCTTCACGGGAACCTCAGCCACTCTTTGGGCCTCACTCAGCACTGCAAGCCAGCTGTCCAGGTAAGTGAGCTTATCAACCTCAGAAAGAGGGGTCTGGCCAGTCACACCCAGACCTTCCAGGAATGGCCCAGAGTCTTCAAGAAATCAAAATCAACCACGTGAACACTCCTGCTGTGTGCAGCCCTGGAGAAAAAGTCATGGGGTCAGTGGCATTAATCCTCTTTAAATGCTTCTCTTTACCAGGTATGCACAAAAAAAAATTGAACTCAGAAAAGAAACATCTAAAAGCAATAGATTCAGTGATAGTGGGAACTGCTGATGCTGGCGAATCTGAGATAACGAGGTGTGGAGCTGGATGAACACAGCAGGCCAAGCAGAATCAGAGGAGCAGGAATGCTGACGTTTCGCGCCTTGATCCTTCTTCAGAAAAAAGAAGGGTCTAGGCCCGAAACGTCAGCTTTCCTGCTCCTCTGATGCTGCTTGGCCTGCTGTGTTCATCCAGCTCTACACCTCGTTATCTCTAAAAGCAGTAGAGTGTGAATGCTGAAAATCTGAAATAAACAGAAGAGAATGTTGGAAAGACTCAGCAGGTCTGGGAGGATCTGTGGAGAGAAAGAGACAAGTTAATGTTTCGAGTTCAATAGGATTCTCATTTTGAAGAAGCACCGACTGTTAGCTATGAGTGATAATGGGAACTGCAGATGCTGGAGAATCCAAGATAACAAAGTGTGGAGCTGGATGAACACGGCAGGCCAAGCAGCATCTCAGGAGCACAAAAGCTGACGTTTCGGGCCTAGACCCTTCACCTAGGCCCAAAATGTCAGCTTTTGTGCTCCTGAGATGCTGCTTGGCCTGCCGTGTTCATCCAGGTCCACACTTTGTTATCCTGACTGTTAGCTAACCCAGTTTTATTGCTTTCCAGTTAGTGTAGGGAGGCAGTGCGTTATCAGGGTGGGTGGGTGGATGATGAATAGGTAGTATGAGGAGCATAAGTCATGTGATGAAAGCTCCAAGAGTCCTTTCAATCAATCACTGTTGGCAACACCATGACCAATGTGACCACCAGGCCGCCAATGTGCCACTTCTCGCTCACCAGGATGTTGCCCGGGATGGGGCGTTTCGGCGATGAGGAGTCACTGGATAAGCTTGTGTTGTTTTCTTCAGAGCAGAGAAGGTTGAGGGGTGACCCAATCGAGGTGTTAAAGATTATGAGGGGCATGGGCAACGGGTATAGAAAGCAGCTGTTCCCTTAGTCAAAGGATCAATAACAAGGGGACATCATTGTAAATGAAAGGCAGAAGGTTCAGAAGGGATTCGAGGAAAAACACTTTCACCGAGAGGGTAGTCGGGGGTCTGGAAAACACTACCTGGCAGGGGAATTAAGACCCGAAACCTCAACTTTTAAAAAGGTATTTGGATGAACATTTGAAATGTCATAACATTCAACATTATGGGCCTAGTGCAGGCAAGTGGGATGAGTGAAGGCAGTGATAGCGTGGGCTATATTTTCAGTAGTACAGAACTGACAGGCTGAAGGGTCTCTTCCACACTCTGTGATTCTATGATTGTCCCTCCGCCTTTGCCCTTCGCTCTACTTTGCACCGAAATCCCCCAACTACCTCTTGCCACTTTCGTCACTTTCTCCTGCTGTTTGCAGAAAGAACTGACCTTGCTTCAAGGAACTCCCTATGTTAGGGGCAGGATGCACTCAATATTCAATTCCCTCGCTTCTCAAACTGTTCCAGCAGATTGGAAGTTGGCAAATGGAAATAAAATGCAACAGCTCTTTGAGAAGAGGACAGAATGTTAGCTTGATGTCCAATCATTGGGAAAATGCTGGAATCTACTCCTAAGGTACTGCTTAAACAGTGAGCAGAGAAAATTTTGGTGCAATCAGACTTGGTCTTTTGCACAAAAGGAAAATCATGATTGGCAAATCTAATGAAAAGATGAAACAGCTCTCAATGTGACAGCGATCACTGGCTATCTCCTTCAGTCTCAGTGTACACTGTCATACCTCCTCTGCATGACTCACTGGCCAGTGGGCAATTCTCTGGTCAGACAGTCTACAGATAGATGACCATTGTCCATCCATGACCATGCCTGAGCCAGCTCAGACTTTGCTGGTAGAGCAATGAGTGTATGTGGTGGAATTAGCACAGTCCAGGGCCTCCGAGTTGGTGACCTCGTCCTGCCAAGTGATACTGAGGAAACATCAGGGATAGTAAACATAGAAGCTTTTCAGCTTCACCCCTGCCTAGAATTTGTTTTCTAGATCTCATCACCATGGAGGAGTGAGCTGAAAACACAGAGGCTTGGTAAACTTGTAGTCTGGTGATCTCACTTGTACTGACTTGTAGTCAGTTTGCTGCGATCCCACACTCTCTTGCTCATCTTGGACTTACCAGCTGCAGCTTTCGTAGTGCTCGAGTTAGTTTCAGGATCCAGCAGAATATTAGTGATCATGGAGTTTATATGCGTAAAACTATCAATAACCTCCACCATCTCATTGTTAATGCTGATAGATAGTGACATGGCAACAAGACTGTAACATGTATCTTCCTGATGCTGATGGTCAAACAGGTGAGAGATGGTCCAGTTGATATAATATACTTGGATTTACAAAAGGCATTCAATTTGATGCCCTGTAAATTATTATTAGAAAAGACAGGGGATTGGAGAAATATATTGGCATGGTTAACAGATCAAAAACAGAATGGGATAAAACAGGTATTTTCAATTCAGGTTGTGACCAATGAAACGCACAAGGTTCTGTGCTGGGACCTCACCTGTTCATCATTTGACAGGATTTGGACAAAAGAGACAGAGACTAATATATCCCAGTTTGCTGATAATACACACCCAGCCAGTGAGAACACAAAGAGGCTGCAGAGAGAGATATCATATACAGTCAGGTTAATCAAGTTGCCAAAAACTCAAAGAATGAACTACAATCTGTGGGGGGGGGAAGAGGTTTATCGCTTTGGTAGTACGAACTTAAACAAGCAGAATTTTTTTGATAATGGTGAGAAATTTGTAAATACTGATATTCACTTGACTGCACTTGTGTAAGGAACTCAAGAAACCAGCGAGCAATGTGAACTAAACAAGAGAATATGTTCTACGATGATGGCCTTTACTGTAAAGGCATTGGAGAAGATGAATAAAGGAATATTACACCAATCGTACGCAGGCTTCCAGGAGACCACACCTCAGAGAGAGTCTGCAGTTTTCGTCCCATATTTGAAGCAGCATCGAAGACTGTCCAGAGCAGGCTTACCAGAGTGGGCCATGGGATGGTAGTGAGGGGTCAAGGACAGTGGGTACATCAGCAGTGAAACTGAAGGAATTTGATCCATTGGCATCATGCACATGGGCAATGGTTAGGTCCACTGGGATCAGGTACAGTGGGGAAGGGGCTAGATCCACTGGGACCGGGTACCATGGGGTCCTGTGCAGTGGGATATTAATAAACAGTTTCTTTAATGACAATTTGAGTGTTACACGGTCGTTCCTGTGGCAGGATTTGAAACCAACGTCCATCACACTGCCCAGGCTCAGGCTGACGATATCAATCTCTGTGACCATCACACTCCTGTCACCAGTCCAGCTGCCCACCTGCGCCAGGAGCGAGAGCCCATCTTGCCGTTTCTCCCATCCCGTAACGTCACAGACTCTCACCTGATGTACGTTGCCATCGATCTCCACGGGGATGATGAAGTCTGCGTTGCTGACTGGCTGTTGGGAGGGAGGGGGGGTGGAAGGCAGCATTGAATCAGGAAGCTGTGTTCAACCATTACCCCCCTCCCCTCCCCCCCACCCACATTACCTTACAGCAGGCTGTCCCTCACTACTCCAAATCATCAGCCCTCTGCCCCCGTATGCCACGGCTCAATCATGGAGTCTACAGCACAGAAACAGACCCTTCAGTCTGAATCGCCATTGGTCACGCACCTGCCTGACTCAGAAACTTATTGGACTTTGGACTTCTCCACTAGCCTATTCAACAAATTGTGATTGTGATCTCAACTCCCGTGTCGACACAGCCCTGACTCACCACTCCTTTCTGTATCAGATATCCAGCAAACAGAGCTTTGATTTAAATCAACACAGCCTCCACTTTCCAGTAGGGAAGGGAATTCTGCATTCCCGAGAATTGTCCTCATTTCTGTCTGAAAGTGGAGGACATCCTTCTTAAGTGATGCTCCTACCTCTAGTCTCTCACACAAATAAGAAATACTTTCCCATGCCAGACTCGGTCAAGCCCCCTTAGGATCTAACATATTTCAATAAGATCACCTTTCATTCTTCAAAACTCCAATGGATCTAACCCCTTCAAACCTTCCTTCATAAGATAAGCCCTGAATGAGTCAGCTGACTCTTCCTTCCTCTGCTCATAATGCAGTTGTATCTTTTTCAGATTAAAGGTCAAACTACACATAGTACTCCAGAACTGACCTACAGAAGGCCC
Source organism: Stegostoma tigrinum (assembly GCF_030684315.1). Taxonomy (NCBI): domain Eukaryota; kingdom Metazoa; phylum Chordata; class Chondrichthyes; order Orectolobiformes; family Stegostomatidae; genus Stegostoma; species Stegostoma tigrinum. Next base: position 102,608,406 of record NC_081360.1, read on the forward strand.
TGCGCAGCTGGGGTAAAACTTCCCTATTTCTATTTTCCATTTGCCTTCCTAATCACTTGCTGGATCTGCAGAGTAACTTTGAGAGATTCACGTCCCAGGTCACCCAGATCTCTCTGCACTGTGTAGCTCTGCCATCTCAAGCCCCTCCTCAGAGTCCCACAAGCCAAGTGATACAGGCTGCTACTCCTAGGGTTATACTGAGGGAGGGTTGCACTTCCAGGGATGTCAAATCTCAGATAACAAGCTAAAACAAGCCCCAACTAAATCTTATTCAATGTACATCATTCGGCCTGATCATTATTCCAAGAGCAGGGCATTTCTCCCTAGTGATCCGACCAATATTTATCTTCCAACCAACATCAGGAAATGAACAGATGACCTGGTCTTTATTACTTTGAGACTTGAGGAAGCTTGTGGCTAGAACATTACTGTCTGGTCAATTACGATCTGAAGCTCAATAATGTCCATAATTACTTAAAAAGAGACAGATGGTACCAGTTAATTACAATCAGAGAAAACGGGAACTGCAGATGCTGGGGAATCTGAGGTGAGAAAGTGTGAAGCTGGACGAACACAGCAGGCCAAGCAGCATCTCAGGAGCAGGAAAGCTGACATTTCGGGCCTAGACCCTTCATCCGAAATGGGTGAAGAAGGGTCTAGGCCTGAAACATCAGCTTTTGTGCTCCTAAGATGCTACTCGGCCTACTGTGTTCATCCAGCTCCATACTTGGTTACCAGTTAATTACACACAGGTATTACACACCTCTGCGGACCCTCTTGTGGCGCAGCGATAGTGTCCCTACCCCTGGACCGAAAGCCCCAGGTTCAAATCCCACTGGCTCCAGAGGTGTGTAATTTCATCTCTGAACAGGTTGATTAGAAAAATAGGTTAAATTTTAAAACATTATAATTAATGTTGGTTGCAAAAGGAGCTGAAGGATTGAGTGGTCAATAAATTACATCCAAAGGGAAGGAGCTTTGGTTGCCGTGGATCCAGATTGAATGTGCTGAGTTTTCGAAAAAGAAATGATTATTGCCAAACAAAGCACTATGAAGTAAAGTCTTTATGTCAGCCTGAGCATCTAAAAAGGTGTTATGGAAATGCAAATTCATTTGTTTGGTTTTGGGGAAGGGGGTGTAGTGAGGATTGGCCTGAAAAGTCCACTCCAGCAATCGTAAATTGATTTCCTCGATGATACATTGAGTAAAACTGAGGATAAACAGACATGCAGGTGTCCTTTACTTCAGCAGCCTGTTTATAAAAAAATGATGGAAGCCATTCGATTAGTTTGTTGGGGGGTGGGGGGGGGGGGGGGGGGAGGGTAGGGGTGGTGTTGAATGAGACTAAACCTCCTCGAAGTAGTGGGAATTCCATATTCACAGCATTCCAGGGACCCTGCAGCCCATGTATTGGGGCATGGAAGAAGCAAATGATGCCCCCATATTCAGGACGGAGGACCCCCCCCCCCCCCCCGCCCACCCCCGACCCCACTCAGCAGCGTAAGTACACATTTGCAAGCCCTGACCCCCCCACTGAGTTACACTGGCTCTCCCCTTAACAAGGAGTGGGAGAGGGGTTTTTGGAGAAGGAATTCCAGAGCCTGGGATCGGGAAGCTGAAGGCGCGCTGCTAATGGTAGTATGATGGGAATCAGGAGATGGGCAAAAGACGCCAAACTGGAGGGGTTACTGCTGCCCCACTTGAACTAAGATGGTGATAAAATAAGAGTCATTCAACTCCGCAATCCCCCCCCCTCCACCCTCCCCCACCCCTCCACCTCACCAACAAGCAGGAAAGAATGGGAACTGGGGTAGAATAACTAATATTTTATCATGGCCTCCCAATTCTTAGCTTGTAGGGTAGGATGGGATCACCATCACAGGGTCGCCCACCCTGGAGCGAACCAGTGACCAAGAACCCTGAAGCTTTCCGAGACCCAGCTGCGCACGGAAATTGTTAGGACCCTGACTGACCACAGGGGTTTCTTTTAAAATTTATTCATTCGCGGGGTGAGGGCATCACTGGCTCAGGCAGCATTCAGTGCCCATCCCTAATTGCCCAGAGGGCAGTTGAGAGTCAGCCACATTGCTGTGGGTCTGGAGTCACATGGAGGCCAGACTGAGTGAGGATGGCAGTTTCCTTCCCTAAAGGGCTTTAGTGAATCAGGTGGGTTTTTCCCAACAATCAGCAATGGATTCACAGTCTCCATATAATATCTGGAATTAAGAATCTAATGGAATTCAAGTGCCGCCATCTGCTGCAATAGGATTCGAACCCAGGTCCCCAGGCATTATCATCTGGGTCCCTGGATTAACAGGGCAGTGATTATGCCACTAGGCCATGCCTCCCCCCCCCCCAGCAATTCCCATAAGTGGTCAAACCCAACTCACTCAGACATGGCCCAAGGCACGATGATGATAAAGCAGCGGCAATGTCACTGGGCTAGGAGTCCACAGGCCCAGGCTAATGGTCAAGGGACGTGGGCTCAAACCCCGCAGCTGCTGGTAAAATTTAAATCCAACGATCCACATTAAAAAGCAAACAGACTGTTGATTTAAATAAAAACTCACCAGTACTCATTTGGAGAAGGTATGCTATCATCCTTACCCATCTGGCAACAAGCCACATGGTCAGCTCTCAACCAGACTCTGTCATGCTGGGTCATTCCATTCAGTTCAAGGGCACTTAGGAATGGGCAAAGTAGAAATGAGAATAGAGAATATCCCATAGGGAGGGAGACTGGGATCCGTTGCTCCAGACATGTGTTATTGGGAGGCCATCCTACACTCACCATGTACCAGATCCCAACCTGTAACAAGGTGCCAATGTACTGGGGAGGAAGGAGTGGACAGCGGAAACAAAACAAACAAATGACAAAATGGGGAGAAAGTAAAACATTAACACACCTTAAACGAACTGTGAACTAAAGTCTCATCGAGGTCGATCACAACACATTTCTTCCCACTGTCCTGAACCTTCACTTCTGGCAGAAGGTGGTGGTTGACGGGAGTCTGTACGCATTAGAAGAAGAGACAAGAACAGATAGGCACGCACCCTGCTGAAGCTCATGTTAAAGGATGCCATACAGTAAGCTAATCAACAGCAAAACCATGCCAGGCGCACAGCACACAAGGAGATTCCAGCCCGCTACCAGGGACAGCAGACCCAGAGCAGTCCCCCTCAGGTCAGGAAAGAGAGCAAGTTGAAATATCCCCCTGTAGACCTACCATTCCTCATCCAACGCTCTCCAGCACAACCACCCACCAAGATCCTTCCATTTTCCAGCATCCCTCAGTTTTCCTACAGGTTTACAAGGATGAGAGGTAGGTTACGAGGAGTGGTTATACAAATGAGGACTTGTTTCTCTGGAATTCAGAAGGTTAAGGGGTGATCTGATCAATTAACAGGAAAAGACAAAGTAGATAAAAATAAACTATTTCCACAGGTTGGGGACTCTAGAGCTAGGTGCATAGCCTGAGAATCAGGGTCAGACCAGTCAGGAGAGATGTTAGGAGGGAGAGGTTTGGAGCTCCCCTCCACAAATGGCAGTAGATGCTGGATCAGCTGTTTGATTTAAATCAGAGGGAGATGCATTTGTGTTATGTAAAGTTTTTAAGGGATACAGGCCAAAGGAAGGTAGATGGAGTTAGGCCACAGATCAGCCTTGAACTCATTGAATGGAGAACAGGCTTGAGGGGCTGAAGGCCCATTCCTGTCCTTTTGTTCTTATAATTGCTCCTCTAGAATTCTGACCCCTAAGCCTCTCCTTCTCTCCCTCTTCTGCCACATTTACAAAATAAAACTACCCCCTCACTTAAACTTTGGGCCAGCTCCTCATTATGTGGCTCAGCGTTAATTGCTTGACGATCCTGGCATTGGCTTACAGCAGTAAATGTACCACATGACTGCAAACCGTTCACACCTGAGAATGGCCCAAATTTGATGCTGATTTTCCAAGGGGTCCTTCTATTTCTCTCCCCCTCGTGTTTATCCAGTTTCCTCTCAAATTCATCCCACCTCCACAGCTCCCTGTGGAAGCAGGTCCCACAATTTCATTGCTAGCTGAGTAAACAATTTTCTCTTGGACTCCCTGTTGGATTTAGCAGAGGCTCTCAGATCGACGTCTGATAAGTTTCCAGTCTTTCACAAGTCAAAAAAATCTGTATCGCTGCCCTTTCAAACCACCAATTCCAGAGATGAGTTGTAGCCAACTCGGAATTTTAACACTCTCTCTCTCTCCCGCTCTCTTCACAGATGCTGCCAGATCTTAAAGAGCCCTGTCAGGACACCTTCTATCCAGCTTTGTGGGAGTTTTTTTGTCATTGTGAAGTAATTGAGCCTCTCCGTTCTAAAACTATCTCCCTGTGAGATGCCCTTTCCTTCCTGCAGCAGTCAAGGTATTAATCAAAAAGGACCTCCTCTAGACTTTTCATTCACGATGGGTCCGTATCTAATGTAAAGCTTAGCGGCCAGAACAGTCTCAGTTCTTCCTACACTGAAAAATAATCTGCAAAAAGGACATATTTCTAATGGCGCAGTGTAAACAAACAGGCCACTGCTTGTACAATTCAACCACTTTTAAAATAAAAACAACTAGAGGGATTAACGGGGAAAGTTTGCGGAGGTTTCAACATTTCCTGCTCTGCTTTCTGATTATCGCTACTTTCAGATGATGCTCCCCCCCCCCCCTTCCCCTGCACCAGCCCCTCGAGATTGCCCTCAGCAGGCCCCACATTCCTTACATACTGTTTGCCTTGCTATTTTGTTTTTGAACTAGGAACTGTACCATATTGATTGACAATGTATCAGCACTGCCACCTTCTGGCAGAGGCAAGGAGAACGGGTCAGTGAGGGGGTGGGAGGGGTGGGAGCAGTGGGATTCCCCCCCCTCCCCCCCACCACAACCCAGCAGATTCAGGCAGCTCACTATAAATGAATGAGGTTTCTCCAATGTTAACCCATAGTCTGTCGGACCAGGAGCGGGAGGAGGCCATTCTGCCCTGCTGTGCTGCCTTGGGTTAGATTCACGCTTTCCACACTGTGCCCATGTCACACCATTCTCAACACACTCACCCAACAAACTCTAGCAGTCTAAACGGACAGCTATTAATTAATCCAGAGACTCGAGTAATGATCTGGGAACCCGGCTTTGAATCCTGCCATGGCAGATGGTGGGATTTGATTTCCATAAAAACAGAAATCTGAAATTAAGAGTCTAATGACCATGAATCCATTCTCTACTGTTGGAAAAACCCATCTGGTTCACTAATTTCCTTTAGGGAAGGAAACTGCTATCCTCACCTGGTCTGGCCTACATGTGACTCCAGACCCACGGCAATGTGGTTGACTCTTAACTGCCCCCTGGGCAATTAGGGATGGGCAATAAATGCTGGCCTAGTTTGCAATGCCCTCATCCCGCGAACAAATATTTTAAAAATGCTGGGGTACATTCAAGACTCCTCAATCTATCCACCTCTCTTCCCCTCCCCCAAGCCTTCCTCCTCCTGGGTACATCCCCAGGAGAGGTCTTGCCATTTCAGACTGAAGTTGGGGTGGGAGGTGGGGGCGGGCGAGGTGTGAGTGTCTCTTCTCTCCAAGGGGGAGGGGTGAGGTTGCTACCCAGAGGGCCGCGAGCTCTCAGACCTTGGGTGATTATGAGACTGGAAGCTAGGACTAAAGGAAAAGGGGAGAGGTGCTGGAACGAAGGAATGGCAGGAATCTGCCATAATTAATTCTAGTGGTTCACCTTTCCCCCAGTCCATTACGCCTGTACATGCCTGAGTGACACAGGTGGGAAGGCCTGTGCTCAGGGACTGATAAAGTTACTGTCCATAGCCACACTGATGGGAAACACCCATCCATCAGGAACTGGAGTCATGGTCTTTGAGCTTGGAGAGCCAAACACTGCCAGTGTGGTGGGCATGGGCATACTTATAACTGTAGCCATCGTACTACGCTGTGTAGGATCAGTGTAGAGTAAATCTTCCCCACTGCCTTTTAGATACAGGCAGAAGGGGAGTTTGGCATCATGTTCAGCACAACACTGTGGGCTGAAGGCCCGTTCCTGTGCAGTACAGTTCTATGTTCCCGTGTTGCCTTCGCATTTCCCCAGCCTGGTCCACCTACAGCATGAGTATACCGATGGGTAAACACTCTGACACTACTGCCTGATTCCTCCTGGATAGCTGGGTTACATTTCCGATGCTCACGAGTTTCCTAAACCTTCAGGATGACCACTTTTTGGACACAATTCCTCCTCTGCCTCACCCTGTTCGATCTCTCTATTCAAACAAGAAGGGATCCACTCTCAAACAGTCTCCTCCTGACCCAGGCTCCAGGCAGTGCCCAGTACTATACCCAGGCTCAGGTCAACCTGCCAGCTACGCCCTCTACCGTGAGCCCCTAGCCCTAACCTGTTTTAAGATTACTTCTGCCTGGTTTAAAAAGGTCTCAGGAGCTTTCCAATTGGTTGCCGACGCCCCAAACCTAGACCGAAAGGTCAACATCAATTAGAACCAGCAATTCAAGCTTGGAAGAATTTACCATACTACAGGCCATTCAGCCAGTATGCTGGCATATGCTTTGTCACAGCGCTCTCCAAATGGTCCCAAACCATTACAGTCACTTGTTTCTTGTCAGAAATGTATTCTGTTCTCCCATTTGGGAGTTACTGGTGAATCTGCTTCCTCTGCCCTCCCAGGTCACTACAACTCCCAAACTGAAGAAACTTCTCCTCCCAACCGTGGGTTCTATTGGTGATTTTTTTTCCCCTAATTGTGCCCCTGAAAACAGTTTACCCTTGTTTACACACTTAAAACCCTGTCGATTTGGAATACAAGCTTGTTACTGCGATCACTGTGGGCCATCTAAAACTCCTTGGTTCACACACTGGCCTAGGCCAATGTAGGAAGGCCAACTCTGACCCCTACCCTTGTAATTACAGCCACCAAGAGGGGGCTTCTTTCCCAGGCCCTCATTCTGTCCAACATCCCATCCAGCCAGGAAAAACGAGGTGCCATATTTAAAACAGAGAGCAATCTCCTGATTCCAACTCACTGGGAATGGAGTCACTCGAAGGGGTCACTGGATGTGAGAATGATCTAAATTCCTTAGCTTAGACCATAAGACATCGGAGAGGAAGTAAGGCCATTCGGCCCATCAAGTCCACGCCACCATTTAAATCATGGCTGATGGGCATTTCAACTCCACTTCCCTGCACTCTCCCCGTAGCCCTTGATTCCTTCTGAGATAAAGAATTTGTTGATCTCTGCCTTGAAGGCATCCAACGTCCCGGCCTCCACTGCACTCCGTGGCAATGAATTCCACAAGCCCACCACTCTCTAGCTGAAGAAATGTCGTCTCATTTCAGTTTTAAATTTACCCCCTCTAATTTTAAGGCTGTGCCCACGGGTCCTAGTCTCCCCGCCTAACAGAAACAACTTCCTAGCGTCCACCCCTTCTAAACCATACATTATCTTGTAAGTTTCTATTAGATCTCCCCTCAACCTTCTAAACTCTAATGAGTACAATCCCAGGATCCTTAGCCGTTCATCATACGTTAAACCTACCATTCCAGGGATCATCCGTGTGAATCTCCGCTGGACACGCTCCAGGGCTAGTATGTCCTTCCTGAGGTGTGGGGCCCAAAATTGGACACAGTATTCTAAATGGGGCCTAACTAGAGCTTTATAAAGCCTCAAAGCTTGATACTGTTTATTCTGCTTCAGACCCAGCCAGAGGCAAACTCACTGAGGTCAAGTCACGAATTTAAGGCATCAGGGAATGTTGAAGGATTGTGCCAGATTAAGGATAACCAGGAATCACGGGGATGACCGCTCAGAGAAGCGGGATAGTCTGGGAACACTGCCTTTGCTCCAGGGAGCAGTGAGCCATGGGAATGTGGGGCTGGGTACAGGCTCTCTGATCCCTACTGAGACAACGCTCACCCGCAACATTTTGAAAATTTAATGCTTCCACGGCGATCCCCCGTGCTCCAGGTAACCTCCGGGACCATGTTCCCGTCACAGTGGGGAGTCAGGGATGGATTTTCCAGAGCTGTGTTCCCTGGGATTTCTCTCCAAGTAAGAAGGAGAGTGAGTGTCATATCTTTATCCCCCCCACCACCTCCCCATTGGTCCCATCCCATTCCATCTTTAATGTCCTTTCCCTTCCTGCTTCGCTCCCTCATCCCCCAATCCCCGCCCCTCTATTACCGTCCTATCCGTACCCTTCTGCTACTCTCCCTCTTGCTACGCACCCCACCCTCCACAGATGCCTCCACCCACGGCCCTCTTCCTGTCCACCCCACAATCTCCTCCCCACTCCTACCCAGGCCCTCAGAGGGCTTCAATTCAGTTGTATCTGAGCCTGTGGGGTCGGGTAAGTAGCTCACTAACCAATTTACACCGCACCCCCATCAAGGCCGCTACCGTGCCCCCCCAGGGGTGGGCACGCACTCCCCCACCAGCCCTCCCCTCACCATACCTGGGTGGTGCTGTTCTTGCTCCCGGGTAGCTGTGATGTGTTGTTTCTGTTGCTGAGGGCCTGCTCACCGTCATCCTCACCGTGTGCGAGGCAGCAGAAGATCGTGCGGAGGATACCGCGCTGCCGCAGTTTCTTGCTGGAGATGGACAGGCGACCTGGCAGAGGGCAGAGAAATTCCCGGAGTTAGAGAGGTGGGAATGGCAGCCATTCTCAAATACAGCAAGGACAGATCGTCTGAACGTACGGTGCCCCCGGTGGGGATCTGTGGCACTGCTGGTCAACAGGCCCACTTTGTCCAGAGTGCATCACAATTAGCAAATGTAGAAAACAGGAGCAAGAGTAGGCCATTTGGCCCATCGAGCCTGTTCCATCTTTCAACACGATCAAGGCTGTTCATCCAACTCAGTCACCTGTTCCCACTTTCTCCCCACACCCACTGATCCCTTTGGCCCAAAAAACTGCAGCTAGCTCCTTCTTGAAAACATTCAATGTTTTAGCCTCGACGCCTTCCTGCAGCAGAGAATGCCACAGGCTCTCCACCCTCTGGGTGAAGGCATTTCTCCCCATCTCAGTCCTTAAATGGTCTCCCCGTGTCCTTAGACTGTGACCCTTGGTTCTGTAATCCCGAGAACAAAACACTGCCCCTACAGGTCAATCTGCAACACATCAGCGACAACACAAATACACCAATTGTAAAGTGCTTGAGGTGCTGAGAAGGTCTGAAAAGCACATTATAAATGCAAAGCTTCCCTTTTTTTAAAAAGCCAAAATAGCCCAGTTTGGAGGACTAAACTTTTGGTCATTCCCCTCACCCGAGGCACTGTCAACTGTGCCTACTGGGTGACACACCTAGCTCCTCTGAGGGTTCAACCCAGGCCCATAGACATAGGCACACATTCCAGGCTGGCACTGAGACAATGCGCCACTGCCTGGGGTTGGGGCCAGTTTCAGATGAGCTGTTAAAACAATGCCAGAGCCACAGGCTCCAGTGGGCCTGAAAGACCCCAAGGTGAAGGCAAACAGGGAAATGTTCTCCCCACGGTCCTGAAGTCAAAGCCCATCTATCGACAAACATCAGACAAGAGCAGGGTTAGTCTCTCACGGAGCTGTGGGACCTGACTGGTGCGAACAGTGGCTCTCTCACATTGAAGATTGGCAGCAAAGCACCCGAGAGGTGCTATACCAATGAACGTCCTCACCTTCCAGCACTGGCCTATGTAGCTCCCTGCCCTTCATTATTCCCCGTCCTTTACTCACTGTATCAGGCTGGCATTGTAAATCTACACCCAGCCACCATGCCTCACCTCGCCTCATGCACTCCCCCCACCAAATAAAAACAGACATTTTGGTGGAGAGAGGCCAGCGCATTCAATGTTACTCCCTGGCAAGGTGGGACGGGAGCGGAAGGATGACTCCATGATGTGAAGACCCTCAGTCTAGTCCACAGCGTCAGGTGACAGCCTCTCCCCTCTCCTCATTACAGAACGATTTGTTCACAAAGGTGGTGGGCTGTTTGGAGTGGGGGGGGCACAGTAATGGGGCTTGACTCGAGTGTTTGTTCTAACCTGGGCGATGACCGCTGTGTCAGCCCGACCTGAGGCACAGTGGACTCTGTGCATATTCAACAGGTTGGGCCTTTGATCCCCTGACTTTGCAGAAACTGGTGTCACACTGGGGCCTCTACCCCACCCCCTCACTCTCTGACCACGGCTCGATACAAAGCAAGCTAGAGGGAACTAATGGGGCGCAGGGGCAGGGAAAGGCACAAGACAGGACGGGACAGGTTCCAGGCCTACGTGCTGAGACACACACTACAGCCTGGGAACTGTGTCAAGGTCCATGGGCCGTGTGCTTTACAAACAATGTCCTGAAACGTCAGCCTTCCTGCTCCTCTGATGCTGCTTGGTCTGCTGCGTTTGGCCAGCTCTGCACCTAGTTATCTCTACTGTGAAACAGGAGTGTTAAAGGCGCTTGTGAGGCACATCAGAAAATGAAGTGGTGGTTAGACTAAAATATCTGCCCCACCCGCCCCCCCCAAAGTTTGGCTCTGCCTGAATTGCTTCCCCCCCCTCAGGCTGTATAGCTGACAGAATCTGTCAATATTAAACTCCATTACAATCACTGAACAAGTCACATACTACAGAACATTAGTGAGGCCCTCTTCTGGAGCACAGTGTACAATTCTGGTCACCCTGCTAGAGGAAGGATGTTATTAAACAGAACAGAGTTCAGAAAAGATTCACCAGGATGTTGCCAGGGCTGGAGGGTTTGTGATATAAAAATAGACAGGAAGGCTGGGACTTTTTTCACTGGTGCGTAGGAGGGTGAGGGGTGACCTTATTGAGGTTTATAAAATCATGATGGGTATGGATAATGGTCTCGTCCCTAGGATGGGGGGAGTTCAAAATTAGCGGGTATATTTTCAAGGGGAGAGGAGAAAGATTTAGAAAAAGGACTGTGGAGGGACAATTGTTTTACGCAGAGAGTGGTTCGTGCGTGGCCTGAACTTTTTCAGGAAGTGGAGGAGGCTGGTACAGTTACAACATTTAAAAGGCACCTGGAAAAGTTCATGAATAGGAACGGTTTGGAGGGATATGGGCCAAATGCAGGCATGTGGGACTAGTTTAGTTTTGGAACATGGTCAGCACAGACTGGTTGGACCGAAGGGTCTGTTTCAGTGACGCAATTGCAAATATTATATGATACAAGTTGAAATATTTTTGTAATTTTTCTTAAATTTTACAGACAAAACATATTTTTGAAAAACGTTATTCTTCATACCATTTGTACAGCATGGAGGCCAAAAGCAAGGAAGTGACAGTTAATGGCAGGGCCCTGAGCAGCATTGATGTACAGAAGGATCTTGGGGTTCAAGTTCACAGCTCCCTGAAAGCAGCCATGCGAGTAAATAGGGTGGTAAGGAAGGCATACGGCATGCTTCCCTCTATTGGTCAAGGAATTGACTACAAGGATCAGGATGTCATGTTGCAGCTTTATAAGACATACTTAAGAGAATTGTGTTCACCACATTACAGGAAGGATGTGGGGGCTTTGGAGAGGGTGCAGAAGAGGTTTACCGGGTTGCTGCCTGGACTAGAGAGTACGAGCAAGAAGGAGAAGCTAGAAAAACTCAGGTTGTTTTCTCTAGAGCAGCAGAGGCTGAGGGGAGACTTGACTGAAGTCTATAAAATTATGAGTTGCATAGATAGGGTTGACGGTCAGAATCTTTTTCCCAGGCTTGAAACGTCTAAAACAGGTGGGCATGCATCTAAGGCGAGAGGGGCAAGTTTAAAGAGATGTGAGGGGTGAGGTTATTTTTAAAAAGCAGATAGAGTAGGAGGAGTGTGGAACGCACTGCTGGGGCGGTGGAGGCAGATACGATTGGGGCATTTTTAGGGACTTTTAGATGAGGGCTTGAATATGGAGGGATGTGGACCAAGGACAGGCAGAAGGGATCAGTTTAATTTGGTGTCATGTTTGGCACATCATGGGCTGAAGGGCGTATTCCTGTGCTGAGAGTTTAATGTTTTAAAGCTTTATATTTAAAAATTAATTAGGCTTCAACTGCAGGAAGGCTTTAGAGAGGGGAGACAGAGGGAGCTTTATCAGAATGGGACTGGGATGAGAGGTGTGTATTGTTACAAAGAGAAGGTAAATGAAAGGGATTTAACAGTAGGGTTCAAAATCATGAAGAGACTTTAATGACATGATAAGAAAAGTCTAAGTCCGGGATATATTGGCCTTGGAGTAGCGGGTAGGGAGTAGAGAGAGCGAGAGGAGCAGGAAGAGATCGAAAACAATTTAAAGCTGGGTGGGGCTGTGTTCAGGAACCCGAGGGTCAGAGAAAGAAGATAATTGTCAAAAGGGCAACAGGAAGCAGAATTCTCACTGATAAAAGGTTGTTGAATTCTTCCTGAAAAGAGCAGAGGAAACAGATTTAATGATAATCAAAAGGATATTTTGAGAAACCATCGAAAAGGAGAAATTTACAGGGATTTGGGGAAAGAGGGCGGGGAAATGATGGGACCGTCGCCTCAAAACAGACAGCAGAGCAGGACAGGCCGAACGGCTTCTGGCTCTGTTGCCTTATCCTCACGTAGCCATCATGTGTAACTCCCTGATTGCTTGCACTGTCACCTTGAGCATGGAGGGTGAAGGCTCAAATTCCAAGACAGGCAGTAAATACTGTGATTCAGCAACGCCCAGAGAACAGCCGGTAAAACCGAAGGGGTATTGCATCGACACAGCAACTGTGATGGGCTGGAAGTGTTACACAGCTTGCCAGAGGCAGCTGGGCACAGCTCACTGCCTCCCTGCACAGGAAGCGGTTGTGTGCACCTGTTAATGGTTATCAAGCCTTCATGTTCACTCATGGCCTGCTCCCCTGACTTTATGCCCCCTCCCACCCTGCCAGACTGTACTCCCTGCTCCAGCAGGTGGGTTTCCCACCGTGAGAAAACGGCAGAGGGCCCACTGTGCCAAGTTCACCCGACACCGCACACCCCTTCACTAACTTCTGCTGTGGTCCTGTGGCTGTGCCCAGGCTCCTCACCAGATAAACGGCGCCAGACAGCTGGCACACTGTCAGCAGCCCCCCGCACGGGACCAGGGTGAATGGGGTTGGGAGGCTCTGCTGGGGTTTCTCCTGAAATAGGACTCCAAGTTACCCTGGGTGGGCAACAGCCCGCGTTTGGAGGGGAGAGTCCGACAAAATACTGTCTGCCAGCAAACAGGAGACGCTGGAACGGATGGAAAAACTCTGTTACTGGCATAAATCAGCCTCTCAAAAGGAGCGGGAGGGTGAGCTGTGACATTGGGGTGGGATCAATAATTCCTGGGAGCAGGGAGCAGGAGGCGTGGCTGGAACGGAGGCTCAGCAGAATTGGGCGGTGAGCGTGGAACCAGAAAGAGGGCCGTGCAGAGATATCAGGGAGGGCCGAGGGAGCACGTTACGGAGATTGGGACAGGTCTGCACACAATGGCGAGAATTTAGGAATCGAGCTGTGGCAGGAGGGAGCTCAGGGAGGGTGGATGCACCGCCGGGTGTAATCAGTAAGGTCCTGGAAAGGCTGGAGACAGGAGCCTTCACAATATTTCAAAACTTTTCACACGAGCAGCGTACAAGCTGATGGGCCTGTGCTCTTGTAGTGCAGTGGTACTATTCCTACCTCTGGACTAGGAAACCCAGGTTCAAATCCCACCCTCCCCAGACACATACAACACCCTCTCTGAACAGGTTAATTAGAAGAGACCCACAAAGTTATAACCCCAGTGCTGGCAAGTGGGATTCAAGTAGATGGCTGTCTGATGACAGACACAGACATGATGGGCCGAATGGCCTCCTTCCATGCTGCAATACTTGGAGTCTACAGGGACTGCAGTGGTGAGGACATGATTGTATGGGATACACGTCTTTCCACACTGCCGGCTGAATACCCTTGGGTCCCAGGCCTCTGCATCACTGAGGGTTCGGACCCACCTCGGGGACAGCAGGATGAGTGAGTTCAATGGAATGGCGAGGGGCCCTCTGCAGACAGACTGACACAGAGTCACCAAATGTCTCTCCACTCTTACCAAAGGAACTTGCATTTGTATATCACCATTTCAGGGTGGCCCAGATGCAGCACATTGCTCTTATTTCGTTTCAAACACTAACACCCTGCACTGTAACCGAAGTAACATGGCAGCGAGCAGATAATCAGCTTCAAGGGGGTTTCAGTTCCGGGATTAACATTAACTGTGAACGTATGAATCAGGATTAGGAGCTGGCCATTTGGCCCATCCGGCCTGCTCAACCAGTGCCACGGTGTGGTTGGGGGGTGGGGGGGGGGGGGGCGCGGTGTTAAACTCAGGCAAGGGGAAAGGAGCTGGGAGGGAAAGTCCTTTGTGGTAAGCTCAGCTGCTGTGGGAATTGAACCCACACACTTCACGGCACTCTGCACCGCAAACCAGCCATCTAGCCAACTGAGCTAGCTGATCCTAGTAATCCTTCTCTGAACTGCCCTCCAATGCAGTGACATCCTTAGACAAGGTTACACACAGCCCTCTGGGTGTGGTCTCCGCAATTCCCTTCCAGTTTATGCCTCAGCTCCCCTGCTCTTTGCAATCAATTATAACATTCTATTAGCTTCCCCTCCGTATTCGCTGAAGGACACAGAAGGCAACGCCCCTACTTCTCTTCCAAACAACAGCCACGGGAGACCCACCTGAGAGGGCAGGCCTTGGGTTAACACCTCAAAGATGGCATTTCCACTCCCACTGTCTCTCTGGTTCGGTGTCACCCTGTGTTTGATGACACCACTGTCAAAGCACATCAGGGTGTTTTGCTGCTGTGTGAGGCACATACAAGTTATTGTCGCTGGATGTGGCCTCAGTGCCATCAGGCCCGTTAGCAATCTGACGGGATAAGGGATTGGGCTCAGGGGCTGCTGGGTTTCCTCGTCCCCACCCATCCTTCCTGGTGGATAACCGTGATATGAGAGAGCCTGGGGAGAAGCCTGGAGAACATTCTGTCACACTGCAGCATAAGTCAAACAAGTTGCAAAAGGTGCATTGAAAGCAGACTGAACAGTAACTTTAAGCAGCACTCTCAATATTACCACCATCAGCTGCCCCCAGGGCAGGGACAGCGCAGGGTTACATACAGAGTAAAGCTCCCTCTACATAAGACATAAAGAGATGGGAGCAGAGTAAGTCCATTCAGCCCATCAGCTCTGCTCCGTCATTCAATCATGGCTGATGATATATTTCTCAACTCCATTCTCCTGCCTTCTTCCTCTTACTAATTAAAAAACTCTCTCTCTCTGTCCTAAAGGCACTCAATGACTCATTCTCACAGCCCTCTGCAGCAATGGGTCCCCCAGATTCCCCCTCCCCTGGCTGAAAAAACTCATCTCAATTCTAAAGGATCTGCCTTTCATCCTGTAGCTGTGCCCTCATGTCCTGGTCTCTCCTCCTTGTGGAAACACCTTTTCCACATCCACTTTATCCAGGTCTCTCAGCATTCTCTAAGTTTCAGATTCCCCCCTCCTCCTTCTAAACTCAAGTACAACCCCAGCGTCCTAAACGACTCCTCATATGATGAACCCTTCCTCCCTGGGATCATTCTTGTAAACCTTCGCTGGGGCCCTCCATGGCCAGTACATCCTTCCTTAGATACAGGGAATAAAACTGCTCCCAATATTCCAAATTCAGTCTGACCAGAGCCCCACACAGCCTCAGCAGTACATCTCTGCTCTTCTATTCTAGGCCTCTTGAAGTGAATGCTAACATTTAATGTTTTAACAAAGATCTGTAGCTTGGGTTGCGGTTGGTTCACTGAGCTGACTACAAGCTTCAAAATCTCCCCTCCCCCTACTGCATCCCAAAACCAGCCCAGCTCGTCCCCGCCTCCCTAACCTGTTCTTCCTCTCACCTATCCCTTCCTCCCACCTCAAGCTGCATCCCCATCTCCTACCTACTAACCCCATCCCGTCCCCTTGACCTGTCCATCCTCCCCGGACTGACTTATCCCCACCCTCCATCCCCACCTACAGTCACCTTTACTGGCTCCATCCCTGCCTCTAACTTGTCTTGTCTCCTCTCCACCTATCTTCTCCTCTATCCATCTTTGATCCACCTTCCCCTCTCTCCCTACTTATTTCAGAACCCTCTTCCCCTCCCCCATTTCTGATGAAGGGTCTAGGCCTGAAACGTCAGCTTTCCTGCTCCTAAGATGCTGCTTGGCCTGCTGTGTTCATCCAGCTCTATCTACACTTTGTTATCTAGTTTTCAAACAAATATTTTGCCTCCCTTCCAGATGACACTGTCAGTGCCGTGTAGCCTCTGTTGAGGCGCTGTGGTTCTGTCCTGCTCTGAATTTAGCAAAGGAGACACTTGCCACGTTACTGGACAATCTGAAAACACAAACTTCTAATGAAACCGTCAGCAAGGTCTAGATGCTAAAATTACTAGATCTACACCTTACCACACACTTCATTTTCAATGGCCAAGTATAGGAACCGCATGGGTTCACCCACCTCGGGGCTCATAGTGGGAGCTGTTATGTAAAGAGTGGATCACACAGCCCCCGCCCAGATGCAGCCTAAACTATGGGCCAGGTACGTGGACAATACCTTTGTGATCATTAGCCAAGCAAAGGAAGAAGAAACACACCATCCTATTATAGCATGTTCACTGGGATCGAGTTCACCTGGGAAGAAGAGAGCTCCCATCTTGAAATGTAATGGTGGAAGAAATGAATGAACGAACAAGTGAATCTTTACCAGTGTGTGTACACACACACACACACACACACAAAATCCTGAATTACCACAGTAAACACTCCAGCGTCCACAAACAGAGCTGTATCAAGACTCTGTTCATTTAAACAATAACTCACTGCGATACCCTAGATTTGAGCAAAAATGAAGGGGAACCCCTGAACAGAGTCTTCACAAACAATGGATACCCCAACAGCTCTGCCCACCAATCAAACACCAAGGGGACACTGTATACCCCAACACCCTGGCCAGCCTACCCTATGTTAGAAACATATCAGAACTGACTACAAGCCTCCCACGACATCTTGGAATAAGGCTAGCACACAAAATCAACAGTCACACTTCACCAGCTACTCTCAAAGGCAAAAGAACCCATACCCACAATGAGCAGGATAAATATGATATACAACATATCATGCAGCAACTGTGAGAAACACTACACAGGACAGACAGGAAACTCTCCACCACAATCCATGAACACTAACTCCCCCTCGTTTCAATACGCACCGACATAGGACATCAACTAGATCACTAATGCCCTTTAACACTCTGATGTGGAGCTGATGTCGGACTGGGGTGGACAAGGTCAGAAATCACACTACACCAGCTTATAGTCCAACAGGTTTATTCGAAAACACACGCTTGTGGAGTCTTACACCCAGGTGTTAGTGAGAGAGGTTGTATCCAATACAGAATTTATAAGTAAAAGGTCAAAGGGTCACACCAGTGCTGAGAATGTGCTAAACAAACCTAAAACACTTAAATCTTTAACCAGTTAGAAGGTTATAATTGATTAAATACGTATATGTAAATCCCCAACACCAAGACACAAAGTGGCAGTACTAGGAGCAGCAAAACGAAAGCAAGCACGGGAATTGCTGAATGCAATGAGCAAACATGTTGAAATAGACCACATCTGCATATCACTACGGTACAAAACCAGAAACAAGACTACTTCCCATTGTAGACCGGACCATATAAACTCGGAACGGGACAGAACAACAGCACTTCATCAGAGGCTACACAGCACTGACAATTCCACCTAGAAGGGAGGTGAAGTGTTTGCCTGAAAACCCAGCCAGCTCAGCAAACCAAGCCACAACTTGAACACTTAACATTACATTTGCCATCCTAACTGCCAATTGAACCTGCATACTAACCTTAGAATCCTGAACTAAGATTCAAAAGTCCCTCTGTGCTTCAGATTTCCAAAGCTTCTCTGTACCTAGGCAATAATTTATGGCCCTATTCTTTTTTAGAAAAGTATAACCTCACACTTTCCCACTTGTTTTCCATCTGCCACTTCTTTGCCCACTCTCCAGGCCTGTCCAAGTCCTTCTACAGCCTCCCTACTTCCTCAACACTAACCCATCTCTCCACTTATGTTCGTGCCATCAGCACTATCCCTATCAAACACTCCCAGAACAGGGACAGCACAGGGTTAGATACAGAGTAAAGCTCAATCCACTATTATTAAAACAGAAAGTAATGCTTCCTCTACTTTTCTAAACAATATGTAAAGCTACATCTACTCTACCACCTTCAAACACTTACAGGACAGCATCAGCACAGAGTTAGATACAGAATAAAGCTCCCTTTTAGGCAATAAGGGATAGGAACAGGAGTAGGCCATTCAGCCCCTTAAGCTTGTTCCACCATTCAATTGGATCATGGCTGATCCGACATGCCTCACGTTCACTTTCCTCCCCCTTTCCCCTCAATCCTTGATTCCCTGATGGATCAAGAATCTATCTCAGCCTTAAATATACACAAGGACTCTGCCCCCACAGCTCTCTGTGGGAAGGAGTTCCAAAGGCTCACTACCTTCAGACAGAAGAAATTCCTCTCCAACTCAGTCTTAAATCGCTGCCCCTTTATTCTGAGATTGTGCCCTCTGGTCCTAGACCTGCCCACAAGGGGCAACATCCTCTCAGCATCTATCCTGTTGAGCCCTTTAAGAATCCTGCACCCTTCAATGAGATCACCTCTCATCCTTCTAACCTTCAGGGAGTAGAGTCCCAACCTGTTTAGTCCTTGCTTACAAAGCAAACTCTCCACACCAGGGATCATCCTAATGAACTTTCTCTGAACTGCTCCAATGAAATAATACCTATAGGAGCTAAAACATCTCACAGTGCTCCAGATGTGGTCTCCCCAGAACCCTGTGCAGTTGCTGTAAGACTTCCCTACTCCAACCCTCTTGAAATACGGGCCATCATTCCATTCCCCTTCCTGATTCCCAGCTGCCCGTGTTCTAGCTTTCTGTGTTTTGTGCTCCTCCATCCAGTCCTTCTGTGAAGCAGCTTTCTGCAGTTTCTCTCCCATTAAATAACATTTTAGTGTTTTGTTCTCCCTTCCAAAATGAACAACTTCACAATTTCCCACATTATACTCCATCTGTTCACTTATTTAACCTATCCATAAAACTGTTTGCATCTGTCTCTCAGCCTGCCTTCCCCTCTATTTTTGTGTTTTCTGCAAGTTTGGCTGTGGTGCATTCACTTCCTTCCTCCAAGTTGTTAATACATATTGTAAACATTTGCAGGCCCAGCACTGATCCCTGTGGAACCCCAGCGCCAACCTGAAAAATAGACCCTTATCCAAATTCACTGTTACCTGCCCAATTTTAAAACGAAAATAAGGCTTCCTCAACATGCTCTCATCTAACAATCCCAGCATAGGTACAGCACGGAGTTAGACAAAGCTCACTCTATATAACCAACTCCATTACATCCATCAAACACTCTCAGGAGTATAAAGAAATCTTAATTGGTTTTTAAAAAAGTTAACAACATGCCATCACTTTCAACTCATCTCCTGTGGCCAATTTGCTGTCATTTAGTCTGCATAGGATAGGCCACTCAGGGCCAGGACTGATACAAAGAGGCACTCTGAATGTTGTTTTCTCTCACACAATGTGTAATGCCCAACCATAAGGGTGAAAAGGAGACGAAAAACTGACGGGCCACAGAGACTGGTCCCTCTCCATCAGTACCAAATTACCCACGGAGCCCTTGCAAACACACAGAGAACTAACAAATCTCCCTGACTCTGTAAGGAATCAAACACTCACAACTATTGTTTTGTATGTTTACACAGAAACACACGCAATGTTACATTGATCAGCGTAGAGAGATGAACTAGCAATGACTGTTTTGTGCTGTGTTTCCCCCACACAGCACCAGTTGGGGAAAACCCAATTTGCAGGGTATCGCAAAGCTAGCAAAACAACATGGAGAATATATACAACACCATTCTCCAACTGACCAGTCCATAGAGGGATCTGGAGGAAGCATATGGACTTGATTAATACAGTGCGGGCAGGGACAGGTCTGTCCCAGTATGACGCTGGGGGACAGTACTGGCGGGGAAACATTGTAGGGTCATGACGTTATACAGCACAGAAACAGATCCTTTGGTCTAACTCATCTGCGCTGACCAGGCATCCCAATCTGACCTGAGATAATGGGAACTGCAGATGGAGAATCCAAGATAATAAAATGTGAGGCTGGATGAACACAGCAGGCCAAGCAGCATCTCAGGAGCACAAAAGCTGATGTTTCGGGCCTAGTCCCTTCAGCAGAGAGGGGGATGGGGAGAGGGAACTGGAATAAATAGGGAGAGAGGGGGAGGCGGACCGAAGATGGAGAGTAAAGAAGATAGGTGGAGAGGAGAGTATAGGTGGGGAGGTAGGGAGGGGATAGGTCAATCCAGGGAAGACGGACAGGTCAAGGAGGTGGGATGAGGTTAGTAGGTAGGAGATGGAGGTGCGGCTTGGGGTGGGAGGAAGAGATGGGTGAGAGGAAGAACAGGTTAGGGAGGCAGAGACAGGCTGGGCTGGTTTTAGGATGCAGTGGGGGGAGGGGACGAACTGGGCTGGTTTTGGGATGCGGTGGGGGAATGGGAGATTTTGAAGCTGGTGAAGTCCATCTTCGGTCTGCCTCCCCCTCTCTCCCTATTTATTCCAGAACCCTCTCCCCATCCCCCTTTTCTGATGAAGGGTCTAGGCCCGGAACGTCAGCTTTTGTGCTCCTGAGATGCTGCTTGGCCTGCTGTGTTCATCCAGCTCCACACTTTGTAATCCCAATCTGACTAGTCCCTTTTGGCAACATTTGGCTCATATCCCTCTAAACCTTCCTACTCATTTACCCATCCAGATGAGTTTGAAATATTGCCATTGTACCAGCACTCACCCCCTCCTCTGGCAGCTTGTTCCATACACACACCAACTTCAGGTGTAAAAGAGTTGCTTTCCAGGACCTTTTGAAAGCTTTCCCTTCTCACCTTAAGCCTATGGCCTCTAGTTTTGGACTCCGCCCATCCTCAAAAAAAGACGACCATGGCTATCTACCATATCTATGCCCTTAAAAGGTTCTGGAGTAATTCGTAGCTTGGGGTGTGAGTGTTGAGGTTGGTTGGCTCTCCAACCTGGTTTGTTGTTCCGCAGACATTTCGTCACTGTGCTCCGTAACATCCCCAGTGCAGCCTCTGATGAAACGTCGGTGTATTTTCCTGCCTGGTTTTTAAACTCTGGGGTCCATTGTGATGGATTGCCTCAAGTCCGGGTTTCCTCCATAGTGGAACGTCTATGGGGTCGAGTTCAATGTGTTTATTAATAGCCTGCTTCATGATGGAATGCCATGCTTCCGGGAATTCTCATGCTAGTCTCTGCCTAGCCTGTCCCAGGATTTTGGTGTCGAAGTCATGGTTCTCCTTGTCCATGTGGATTGAGATGAGTGACACAAAGAACTGGATCAGGAGATGCCTACAGGAACAGCATCAGAAAGATTCCACATGCCCAACACACTCATCACCCCACCCTACATCAGGGACACATCAGAACTCACCACAAGACTTCTACGACTGCTGGGCATCAGAGTGGCACACAAGCCCACGCCAACGCCAATGCTATGACAAGTGCTCACCCGAACTAAAGACCCACTCTCCACCACGGACAGGACCAGTGTCATCTACAAGATCCCTTGCAGTGACTGCGAGAAACATTACATCAGAGAAACAGGAAGGAAACTAACAACGAGAGAACATGAGCACCAACTGGCTACAAAAAGACACGACCAATATTTACTCATCTCAATCTGCATGGACAAGGAGAACCACCACTTCGACAGGGACAAGAAGATCCTGATACAGTTTAGGCAGAGACAAGCATGAGAATTCCTGGAAGCATGGCACTCCACGAAGCATGGCACTCCACGAAGCATGCTATTAATAAACACATTGAACTCGATCCCATATACATTCCAGTACAGAGGAAACCCGGGCATGAGGAAATCCAACGCAACGGACCCCAGAGTTTAAAAATCAGGCGGGAAAACACACCGACGCCTCACTGAGGATGTTACCAAGCACGGTAACAAAACGTCTGCAGAACTACAAACCAGCTCGGTGAGCCAACCAACCTATACCCTTAAAAAATTATAAACATCTACAGGGTCATTCCTCAGTCTCCAATGGACCAGGAAGAAAAGCCCCAGCCTATAATTCAAAGCCTACAGTGCCAGCAACATCATTATAAATCTCTTTCTGCACCCTCTCAAGTTTAGCAACAACTTTCCTTTACAAGGGCAACAAGAATTATAAGCCAAATTCCAAATGTGGCCTTACCATGCAGAACAGTGTGCAGGAACGTTCTGGGCTGAATCTGCATTTTCAATTTTTTCATGTCTTGTTTGAGCTCTGCCAGGATAGCAACACATTTTTGTACTGTCTGTCACTGAATGACACTGGGGTACAGTACCGGTGGGGGCTGGGGTGTCACTGTATAACACTGGGGTACAGTACCGGTGGGGGACAGGTCTGTCGCTGTATAACACTGGAGTGCAGTACCGGTGGGGACAGGTCTGTCACTGTATAACACTGGGGTACAGTACCGGTGGGGACAGGTCTGTCACTGTATAACACTGGGGTACAGTACCGGTGGGGACAGGTCTGTCACTGTATAACACTGGGGTACAGTACCAGTGGGGACAGGTCTGTCACTGTATAACAGTGGGGGACAGTACCGGTGGGGACAGGTCTGTCACTGTATAACACTGGGGTACAGTGCCGGTGGGGACAGGTCTGTCACTGTATAACACTGGGGTACAGTACCGGTGGGGACGGGTCTGTCCCTGTATAACACTGGGGTACAGTCCTAGAGGGACAGGTCTGTCACTGGGAATGAGACTTAAACTTCTTCACTCTGTTGTGCCTTTATCAGATTACAGTATTTCCCAACAGTTTGCAGTTGTTGATAACCGTCCCTGAGAGTGCATTGCCCTCCTCCACGTTGGCCCTTCAGGATGTGCTATCGGGACTGGATCAGTAAACCGTGCAGACGACACAGAGCACCGTGGATAGATCTCCTTATAGTAACTGCAAAAGCAGAATAGTCTCTGATCTTTGGTGGACACAGATTAGCACCTTCTAATCACCCTGTTGTGCATCTGTGACGTGTACAAACTCTACAGTTAACAGGCCATTCAGCAAAAACTGCCACACCAGCCTCAGGCCAAGACAGCCTTCTGCACCCTGCAGGGAGCAGCAGATACATGGAAACACCACCCCCTGGAAGTTCCCCTCCGAGCCACTCGCCATCCTGACTTGGACATATATCGCTGTTCCTTCACTGTCACTGGGCCAAGATCTTGGCATTGCCTCCTTTAGGACACTGTGGGTCAACCCACAGCACACGGACTGCAGCGGTTCAAGGCAACAGCTCTCCACCAGATTCTCTGGGGCAATAGATTCTGGTCCAACCAGTGACACACTCACCCCATGGACTAACAGTCAGAATCAAAGAGATTCTCAGTTCCTCTCTGTCACAATGCAAAACAACTTCACAGCTACCAGGGGAGAGGAGGCGACTGGCAGGACGGGGGTTGTTACATAGCGGTCAGACCAACTTTACTCTTCACCCTCTGGCTGGAGACTCTGAGGCCAACACTCTCTCCCGAATGTTTCTGCACACTTTCTGACTTGTGCCTCCGCAGGGGCTGGCCTGCATTTATAGAGCACCTTCAGTGTAGAAAGCCCATCCCATAGCACTGCAGCAGGAAATAAGCGGGCAGGGAGCTGAGGGAGAGGATATTGCTTTCCTACACCTTTGATGCTGCCTGGTCTGCTGTGTTCATCCACTTCACACTTTGTTATCTATATTCTGAGGAAGTTGTCTAAAAGCTGTACGTACAAGAAGTTAAATAAAAATTGACTTTGGAGCAGTAGGACTATAAATCAGGCTTACGGCTCTTCAAACCAGGTCCAACCCTAATTCAATCATCCTGCCTAACCCCACATCCCTCAATGTGTTTAGTGTCGAGAAACCTACCAAGCTTGAACCTACCTAGAACTGAGCGTCCAATGCTCCCTGGGGTAGGGAAGTCCAAAGATTCACCACTCTCAGAGTGAAGAGATTCCTCCACAGTTCACTCCTAAATGAGCTGCCCTAATCCTGATCCTTTCCTGCTTCTGGAATCACCAGCCCGGGGAAACATCCTTCCTGCATGTTCCCCTTCCAGAATTTTTGCAAGTTGCTATGGGATCACCCATCATTCCCCTAAACTCTGAGAATGCCAGCCCAGTTTTGTCAATTTCTACTGACAGGAATATCTTGCCATGCCAAGGATCAGCCTGGTGATCCCCTGCTAAACTCCCTCAATAGGAGACAGGCCCTTCCTTAGGGTAGGGAACTTGCATTTCTGTTACACCTTCCATGGCACCTCCCACAGTGCTGCACAGCCAATGAAACATTTTGCAAGTGTAAACAGTGTTGAAATACAGGAAACAGAGTGATCGGTTTGCACACAGCAAGCTCTCACAAGCAAAGTGGTAGAGATTGGATAAACTTACTTCAGCAATGTTGTTTGAGGGATGAATATTTGTCCACTAAATGGGGTGGGGAGGGCTAGGTGGACTTCCCCATTGCTCTCTGAAACAGCTGGGCACAGGATCTTCTCTGGCCATCCCAGGGAGAAGGTGCTTCCTCTGTTTACCTGAAAGATGGTGCCACTGACAGTGTGGCAGTCCCTCTCTCACTCCTGGCACTGAGTGCATAGACTGAACCATAGCATGTGGACACTCACGACTACTCACATTAAACATGAAGCAAGCGCAGTGGAAGATATGGTGGTTCAAAAACAACATTGTAAAAGCTGTTGGGTGCAAAAACAAAACAGTTCCGATAATACCGAGGCATCAGACCAGGTGCTGAATACCAAGCGATGGTGACTGGGAAGTCACGAGGAGTGCAGGAGCAGGGTGCTGTTGCCAGAGGAGCTGGTCTGTGCTTCAGGCTGTACCCACGGCACATTTGCCAGCCTCACTGCACCCCCCTCCCGACCATTCACATCACTGCAGAGTCCTACCCTCTGCCTCCCCTTCACCAGCTTCCCGGATGGGGGGGGGGGGGGGGGGGGGCAGTGCCCACCACTTTCTTCCCACTTGGAGAGGCCACAAGCCCCATTCCCAGAGGCAGTGCCCGCGACCCTGAGCGTTAAAGGCGCAAACACAGAGCTCAGGGGATTCCCGGCTGAAAACAGAGCAGAGCGGGCAGATGTGTATTTTGGAAAGTGGAGCTGGTTGTGACTGGGAGGCGGGTTCTGCAATCTGTAGCTGTGCCGAGGCTCCCCCCCGCCACCTTCCCCCAGAAACGGCAGCAACAGCAGCGGGCTCAAAAAAAACACTGACACACCCACCAAGGCAAGGTCCACTCAACACAAACATCCGCTCTCCCTTCAACGGGCGGGGGGGGGGGGGCTCAAAAAAGATCCCACACAGTCCTACCTGATCAGCCTCACCCTGAATGAGAGGGAGAGACATTGTTCCAAATGTTGACATTTTAAAAATAAACAAGGCTCCCGGGGTCCGGAGGGAAGCTGCCTCTCCTGCCCAAAGTAAGACTTGGCTTCACGGGGCGGCGTTTTTCTCTCCCACCCTCCCTTAATTCTAGGGAGGGGGGGGTACTAGTTGTGGGCGAGAAAGAGGGGAGGGAAAACAGACAGGATGAACAACATCTTCAATAAACACAGGGCTAGACTCTTTTCCTGTTGTTTTGCTTGCAATAAGAAAGGATAGCAGCCCCTTCCCTTCCCTTGGTCTGACCCCAAGTACACCCGCACCCCAAAAATAAAAACGTAAAGGAGCGAAACAAGACAAAACCACATGAAATTACAATTCGGAGAGAGAGAGGAGACACAAACAAAAGTCCGTCAAGCGCTGGCAAGAGAGGGATCGCTACAATGTTGCGGTCGAGTTTGTTACAAAGTTTCTCTGTTTAGACCACAACAATAGGGAAGGAGATACAATGTAACTCACATCGATATAACGTTATGAAATCGTTACCTTTCTCTCGCAGCGGCGTTCTTAGCTCCTCTTTGCTGACTTGTGTGATTATAGACATATTGTCCATCAGTCTTTTTTTTGGAAATACGAATTTTTTTCCCTCTCTTCCCTTCCCCTTTCCCCCCTTCCCTCCGTTTTCTTTAAAGAAAGGTGCTTTTTTTTTCAATGGAGGAGGGGAGGGGGGGAAAGGAAAGAGAGAGAGAGAGAGAGGGGAGGGGGGGTTCAGGAGCTCGATCTCAACATGGAAACCTTTTCCTCGTCAGTTTCGAAGCACGAAACTAACAAGCATCGTCAGGCTCGGTTTCAAGGCGGCCCGCCGCGCAGGGACTCAGCCTGAAGTAGGCGGCCGCCTTTCCAAGCGCAAGGCTCGGCTTCCGAGGGCGGTGGAGTCCGTCCGTCCGTCCTCCCTCGCTCACACTCACTCCTTTCCTCGCCTCACTACCGCCTCTGAGGTTCGCCTTCCCCAAACTCCGCTTTCTTTGCGGTAAGTGTTTGCGTGTGTTGCAAGAAAAACAACAAAAAGTTTCGAAGCCTTAAACACACACATACACATACACACTCCCCCCCGAGGTTGTTTTGATGGGAGTTGGCATAGATGGGGGGGGTGGGGATGGGGGGGAGCCTAGAAACAGCAGCGCTGGAGCCTCAGGGTTAGGGACCGTCCGCAAAGCACGCTCGCTGGCTCGGAACAGCAAAAATTATTGTTCCCTGACAGCAATCGCAGAAAGCAGACGTACTTTGGAGAGGTGCACATTTGGTGCTACTATTTAAAAATAAAACCATGAAGGCGTACAAAGACTATTCAGCCATCTTGCCTGATGTATTGGCTCACACACAATTCCAGCACCCCCATTCTCCTGGAGCCATCTTCTCCGTTCTTTTATTATTAACTGTTTCTCACTGATCCCTAGTTGCTCTCTCGCTCAACAGGCAGCGTGCTTTGAGCAAACAGCGCTTCTTCTGCAGTCCTGAAGGAGTGCTGCCCTGTCGGAGATGCTCTCCTCCTTCAGATGGAATACTTGATTTGAGGATCTGCTCAGCCCTCTGGGAGGGCGTTAAGAGATCCCTCGGGCCCAGATCAGAGAAAAGCAGAGGAAACCTCTTCTGCACCAAAATTCATCTGGTAACTGGGAGTTTGTTTGTATAGATTGGATTTTATGGGTGTCTATAGTTAGGCCCAGTATTTGTTACCCGTCCCTAGCTGCCCCCTTGAGAAGGTGATGTGAGCTGCCTTCTTGAACCTCTGCAGTCCATGTGCTGTAGGTTGACTCACAATGCCATTAGGGAGGGAATTCCAGGATTTCCAGAGGCAGTGAAGGAATGGCGATATATTTCTAAGAGAGGGTGGTGAGTGACTTGGAGGGGAACTTGCAGGGGGCGGTGTTCCCATATATCTGCAGCCCTTGTCCTTCTAGATGGAAGTAGTTCTGCATTTAGATGGTGTATACCTAGGCACTCCCAGTGCAGTCAGGGATGCTGTCTTTTAAAGGCAACATTAAACTAATTTGCTCTCTCAGTGGGTGAGAGAGAGAGACCCCTTAGCCACTAATTTGAAGAGAGGGTGATTTTTCTCTCGTGACCTGACCAATAATTACCCATCAATCAGCATCACTGCGATATGGATACTTGGGTTATTCCTGTTTTTAGAAGCTTGCTGTGCACAGTTTGTCACCAGGATTCATATCTAACAAAGTGATTAGCACTGGCAATGGAAGCATTCACCAGGCTGATCCCAGGTATGGAGGAACTGTCTCATGAGGAGGGGCTGAGTAGATAGGGTCAGTAATTTTTGGAAAGTAGAAGAATGAAAGGTAACCTTATTCATGTAGACAAGATTTTTAGTGGATTTTTCTTCATTCACAGGGTGTGCATGTCAGTGGCTGGGCCAGCATCTATTGCCCATCCCTAATTGCCCAGAGGGCAGTTTAAAGTCAGCCACATTACTTTGGATCTCAAGTCACATGTAGGCCAGACCAGGTAAGGATGGCAGATTTCCTTCCCTAAAGGAGATCAGTGAACCAGATGGGTTTTTCCCTCCTCTGATGATTGACAACAGTTTCATGGTCACCATTACACTGTAAATTCAAGATTCTTCCTTTACATTGAATACAAATTACACCACCTGTGATGGTAGAATTGAAACCCAAGTCCCCAGTCATTCTGGATTAATACTAAACAAATAAAAACAAAAGAACTGCAGATACTGTAAACCAGAAACAACAATAGAAATTGCTGGAAAAGCTCAACAGGTCTGGCAGTGTCTGTGGAGAGAAATCAGAGATAATGCTTTGGGTTGAGTGACAATTCCTCAGAACTTCAGTCTCTGAATATTTTTGCTTCTTATTTGCAGAATCTTCATTTCTTTTGGTTTTTGTTAGGTTTTAATGAGGGTAGTTCCAATTACTGAATTGATCTATTTGAGGTATTTTCAAATTAACCTGGTCAGGGATGTTATTAGAGCAGGTGGGACATGAGCCAAGGCCTCCTGCCTCAGATGGAAAAACATAATCACTGTCCTACAGTGCCCCAAAGATGGGCTTTTCAAAAAATGTTAAATAAGACCTGAATTTTATTAATTGACTTTATGTTTGTTGCAAATTTCCAGCATCCACAGTATTTAATGCTCTGGGGATGCAGGTTCCAATCACACCTCAGCAGATGGTGAAATCTAAAGAATTCTAGAGAAACTCAGTGGGTCTGACAGTGTCCGTGGAGAGAGAAACAAAGTTAATGTTTCGAGTCTGATGACCCTTCTTCAGAATTATGAAAATGTATCTTGTCATGCTCTGAAAGCGCTGGCCAATTGGTGCATGAATGATAGCAGATCTGTTAATCTATTAAAAATACTGGTAGGTGATGACCTAATGTTGTTAGCTCTAGGCTGTTAATCTGGAGACTGAAGGTTCAGGGTTTGAATGTTGCATTACAGATGATGGAATTTGAATGAATAAATATCTGGAATTAAGGCTGTACAAGAACTTAATCTATGGTAAATGTGAATTCATTGTCGGTTGTCATTAAAAACCCATCTGGTTCACTAATGTCCTTTGGGAAGGGAAAGCTGCCATCCTTACCTGGTCTGGCCTACATGTGACTCCAGACCCACAGACACTGTGTTTGGCCTTTAACTCCCCTTCCTGGGCATTTAGGGATGGGTAAGAATTACTGGCCTAGCCAGTGATGCCCAGATCTTGTGAATGAATTAAAAGGCCCTTGTGGTACAATGGTAGTGTCCCTAGCTCTGGGCTAGAAGACAATTGTTCAAACCCCACTGACTGGTGGTGAATCTGTGGAACTCATTGCTACAGAGGACTGTGGAGGCCAAGTCATGGGGTGTATTTAAGACAGAGATACATAGATTTTTGCTTAGTAAGGGGATCAAGGATTATTTGGAAAAGGCAGGAGAATGGTGTTGAGAAACATCTCAGCCGTGATTGAATGGCTGAGCAGATTTGATGAACTAATTCTGCTCCAAAATCTTATGGTCACTTCAGAGTGTATCAAAGTGTGCCTGAGCAGGTTGTTTAAAATATCCACCACTTAGTCTCTGCCTTGGTTCACTTTACCACAATGGGGGTGTTGGGGGGTGGTAAGAGAGAGAGTGTTTGCCCACCAGAGCTGTGTGGTGTTTTCAGCTCAAAAGCCTCCCTACTTCACAAGTAGGTTCTCCCTGTGAGCGAGTCCCACTCCCATTCCGAAGGACAACCAGACAGGGAGAAATTCAATCAGAGATAATGGGAACTGCAGATGCTGGGGGAATCTCTCTCCCACTGCAACTGTCTTGTAATCTCTTTGGCCTTGAAACTGCTCAATCTATCTTTGATCCACCTCCCCCCTTCTCCCCCTATTTATTTCACAACCCTCTCCCCCTCCCCCTTTTCTGATGAAGGGTCTAGGCCCGAAACATCAGCTTTTGTTCTCCTAAGATGCTGCTCGGCCTGCTGTGTTCATCCAGCTCTGCACCTTGTATTCAGGGAGAAATTCAATGGTCAGTGAGGTGTAAGGCTTTAGTTAGGGGGAGAGATCAAAAAGCTGTTAGCACTCCAACAGACAAAGGTTGAGAGAAATAAAAGCAGGAAATGTTGGAAAGGATCAGCAAGATCTGTACATCACACCCCTCATGAAGCTGAAAGTTTAACTCTCCGCGGGTGCTGCTTAGCCTGTGAAGATTCTCCAGCATTTCCTGTCTTTTATTCAGATTTCCAGCATTTTCTATAAGAACTAAAACAGAAGGAAGCCATTCACACCTTCAAGCCTGTACCATCATTTAATACCATTGTTGAAGATTGTATTTCAGTTTCAACTCCACTTCCCTGCCCACTCTCCATAACCTTTCAACCCATTGGTAATTAAAAATCTGTCTATCTCCTCCTTAAATTTACTCAACGCTCGTCTGGTACCTGGTCGCCATGACATTGCCTTTGTGGAATTTGACAATGAGGTCCAGGCTAGGGCAGCAAGTCACACGCTCCAGGGATTCAAGATCACACAGTCAAATGCAATGAAAATCTGCTTTGCAAAGAAATGAGGTGTCAGGATGATTGAACTGGTTATTTCGGGCTTTATTTTCAAAAGCTGTTGTGTTTTATTTTCTAAATTGTGGGGTAACTGGCCTGTTACCCTCTGAGGGAGTGAATTTCACAGATCTATGACACTTTGACAGAATTCTCTGTTTTAAACCTGCTACTCCTTATCCTAAAACTATGACTAAGGAATATTAAGGTGATTTTAAGTAATTGAAATGATGAGGTTCTTTATTAAAGACCCACAATAACAATTTCCTGGGGTTGTCATTGACCAGAAACGCAACTGGATTAGCTATATAAATACAATGACTAAAAAGGGCAGGTCAGAAGATGGGAATACTGCAGTGAGTAACTCATTTCCTGACTCCAAAAGCCTGTCCAGCATCTACAAGGCACAAGTCAGGAGTGTGATGGAATACTCCCCACTTGCCTGGATGAGTGAAGCCCCAACAACACTCAAGAAGCTCGACACCATCCAGGACAAAGCAGCTGCTTGATTGGCACCACATCCACAAACATCCCACTCCCTCCACCACCGACACTCAGTAGCAGCAGTGTGTACTATCTACAAGATGCACTGCAGAAATTGTCCAGAGCTCCTTAGACAGCTCTTTCCAAACTCAAAAGATGTGAATTAATTGGAGACAGTGCACAAGTAATTTACAGTATGGTTGAAGGAATGAGAAACTTTAGTGATGAGGAAAGATTGAAGAATTTGGGACTGTTCACGTTGGAGAGAAGAAGGCTGAGAGGAGATCTGATGGAGGTTTTCAACATCACCAGGGATTAGATGGAGCAGATGGGAAACTGTTCCTGATCATAAAAGAAACAAAAATGAGAGGGACATAGATTTAAATAAAGCCACAGAACCATAGAGATGTACTGCTTGGAAACAGACCATTTGGTCAACTTGTCCATGCCAATCAGCTATCCTAAATTAATCTGAGATAACAAGATGTAGAGCTTGTTGAACACAGCAGGACAAGCAGCATCAGAGGAGCAGGAAGGTTGACATTTTGGGCCTAGACCCTTCCTCAGAAATGGGGGCGGGGAAGGCGGTTCTGAAATAAATAGGGAGAGAGGGGGAGGAGGATAGAAGATGGATAAAGGAGAAGATAGGTGGAGAGGAGACAGATAGGTCAAAGAGGCGGGGATGGAGCCAGTAAAGGTGAGTGTAGAGAGATAATAAGGTGTAGAGCTGGATGAACACAGTAGGCCAAGCAGCATCAGAGGAGCAGGAAGGCTAACTTTTCAGGCCTAGACCCTTCTTCAAGGGAGAATGTACAGGTCAAGGGGGCGGGGTGAGGTTAGTAGGTAGGAGATGGGAGCGGGGCTTGAGGTGGGAGAAGGGGATAGGTGGGAGAAAGGACAGGTTAGGGACGCAGGGACGAGCTGGGCTGGTTTTGGGATGCAGTAGGGGAAGGGAGATTTTGAAGCTTGTGAAGTCCACATTGATACCATTGGGCTGTAGGGTTCCCAAGCGGAATATGAGATGCTGTTCCTGCAACCTTTGGGTGGCTTCATTGTGGCACTGCAGGAGGCCCATGATGGACATGTCATCTGAGGAATGGGAGGTGGAATTGAAATGGTTTGCGACTGGGAGGTGCAGTTATTTATTGCGAACCGAGCAGAGGTGTTCTGCAAAGCAGTCCACAAGACTCTGCTTGTTTTCCCCAATGTAGAGGAAGCCACACTGGGTACAGCAGATGCAGTATACCACATTGGCAGATGGGCAGGTGAACATCTGCCTGATGTGGAAAGTCTTCTTGGGGCCTGGGATGGGGGTGAGGGAGGTGGTGTGGGGGCAAGTGTAGCACTTCCTGCGGTTGCAGGAGAAGGTGCTGGGTGTGGTGGGGTTGGAGGGGAGTATGGAGCGGACAAGGAAGTCATGGAGAGAGTGCTCCCTCCAGAAGGCAGACAAGGGTGGGGATGGAAAACGTCTTTGGTGGTAGGGTCAGATTGTAGATGGTGGAAGTGTCGGAGAATGATGCGTTGGATTCGGAGGTTGGTGGGATGGTACGTGAGGACCAGGGGGATTCTGTTTTGGTTGTTATTGTGGGGGTGAGGTGTGAGGGATGAATTGCGGGAAATGCAGGAGACACAGTCGAAGGGGGGACGTTGCAGTCCTTGAAAAATGAGGCCATCTGAGATTTTCGGGAGTGGAATGCCTCATCCTGGGAGCAGATGCGGCGGAGGTGAAGGAATTGGGAATAGCGGATAATAAGGTGTGGAGCTGGATGAACACAGCAGGCCAAGCAGCATCAGAGGAGCAGGAAAGCTGACATTTTGGGCCTAAGAGTCTAGGCCCAAAACATCAAGCTTTCCTGCTCCTAAGATGCTGCTGGGCCTGCTATGTTCATCCAGCTCTGCACCTTGTTATCTTGGATTCTCCAGCATCTGCAGTTCCTATTATCTCTGGGAATAGGGGATGTCATTTTTGCAGGAAGGTAGGTGGAAGGAGTTGTATTCTAGGTAGTTGTGGAAGTCAGTGGGTTTGAAATGTATATTGGTTTCCAGGTGGTTGCTAGAGATCCCACCCCCTTGACCTGTCCATCTCTGGACTGACCTATCCACTCCCTAACTTCCCAGCTACACACCTTTACTGGCTCCATTCCCACCTCTTTAGCCTGTCCGCTCCACTTATCTTCTCCTTTATCCATCTTCTAACCATCTCCCTCCTCTCCCTATTTATTTCAGAACCCCCCTTCCCCTCCCCCATTTCCAAAGAAGAGTCTTGGCCCGAAACATCAGCTTTCCTGCTCCTCTGATGCTACTTGGCCTGCTGTGTTCATTCAGCACTACACCTTGTTATCTCAGATTCTCCAGCATCTGCAGTTCCTACTATCCCTAAATTAATCTATTCCCTTTTGCCAGCATTTGGCCCGTATTCCTCTAAACCCTTCCTATTCATATTCCCATCCGAATGCCTTTTAAATGTTGTAATTGTACCGGCCTCCACCCCTTCCTCTGGCAGCTCATTCCATACATGCACCACCCTCTGTGTGAAAAAGTTGCCCCTGAGGTCCCTTTTAAATAGTTCCCCTCTCACCTTAAACCTATGCTCTCTAGGTTTGTACTCCCCTACCCTGGGGAAAAAACCTTGGCCATTCATCCTATTTATGCCCCTCACGATTTTACAAATGCCTTATAAGGGTCACTCCTCAACCTTTGAGCTTCCAGGGAAATTAGCCCCAGTCTGTTTAGCCTCTCCCTGTCGCTCAGACTCTCCAATCCTAGCAACATGCTTGTAAATCTTGTCTGAACCCTTTGAAGTTTCAGAACATCCGTCCTTATAGCAGGGAGACCAGAATTGAATGCAGTGTTCCAAAAGATATTTGGAAACAACCTGTCGGGAGATGTTATGATACATAATAAAAACCGAAATAACTGCGGATGCTGTAAAACAGGAACAAAAGTTTCTGGAAAAGCTCAGCAGGCCTGGCAGCATCTGTAAAGGAAAAATAATCAGAGTTAACGTTTTGGGTCAGGCGACCCAGCATAGGAACTCGGCCCCGAAACGTTAACTCTGATTTTCTCCTTCACAGATGCTACCAGACCTGCTGAGGTTTTCCAGCAACTTCTGGTGTTTTTGTTCATGTTACGATACGCCTCGGAAGGACGTGAACCTGGGCTTTTCCCGGATTTAAAAAAAAAGTGCGAAAGGTGATGCGAGAAAAGGCATTTTCACGCAGTGAGTGGTGTAGGTCTGGAATGCACTGCCTGGAAATGTGGGGGGAGGCAGTTCAACTGAGTCATTCATGAGGATTATTGCATGAAAACAACAAGTTTTGAGTTAGCTTGTTCTCTCTGTCCGCACATGACCGTTTTTCGTAAAGATTCCAGCATCTACATTAAAATTTGCTCCTGCCCTAGGTGTAGGATGATTTTTTGACTACAGATTGCTTGTAGGGGTTATGTGGAAAAGACAAGAGATTGGCAAGGGAGGTAATGATGCTGGTTTGAAGAGATGCGATGGGCCAAATGGCCTCCTGCTGAACGGCAACTGTTGTGCAATTCTGTAACAGATTCTGTGAGCACGGTTGCGGTTCATTTTCAGATCAGGCGGTTTGTTGTGTCTCACATTGAGCCACGGTCCCTAACTTCCAATCTGTGGAATGCTCATTGGTTGACACATGGTCTCTTAAAGCACCAACGATCAGGCAGCTCTACACTCGTCAATCCATTGGAAAACAGCGAGCGTTTCAGCTCAAACAAACATCAGGGGATTGAAGTCGACCGGGGGATCTATTTGTGGGGAAAGAGAGGGATGGAAAGTTTAGGGGTAACAGGGAAACACACCCAGGTTTATCCCTGCAGCACTGGGCGGGGGAACGGGGTCAAACCAGAATTCCTGCTTCTGAGCACGATCAGATGGGAATGCTCCTCGCAACAACAGACACTTGCATTTATGTAGCACCTTTAATGTCAGACCCGGGTGTATCCCTACAGCGCTGGGCGGGGAGCGGGGTAAAACCAGAATTCCTGCTTCTGAGCACGATCAGATGGGAATGCTCCTCGCAACAACAGACACTTGCATTCACCTAGCACCTTTAACGTCATTCTTTGAAAACAAATAACCCGAGGCACTTGACAGGAATGTCTTCGGGCCAAAAAGTTTTACGATATTTAAGTCAGGTGATCAAAAGCATTGTCGAAGTGGTCAGATTTTAAGAAGAGGTTTAGGGAGGGAATTCCAGAATTTAAGGTCAGGGAAGTTGAAGGAAAATCGGGGCAAGTCAACAGGTCAGGAATGAAGGAGCAAACACCCTGCTCTGAGGGTTGAGGGGCTGGAGGAGAGGGAGGGGTGAGGCCATGGAGCTGTTTGAAAACAAGGCGAAGAATTTTAAAACCTGTAATTGCAACCTCCCGCCAGTGAAGGCACTGTAGCACCACTGCTGCCAGGACGTCATTGCACGTGACAAATTTACACAGCCTTCCTATTTGCAATGTAAACAGTGTGGTTTATATTTTCATTTCCCTGGATCAACCAATTACTTTCCCTGCTCAACCACTGTTTTAAGCTGAAAATCAATTTATGCAGAGCAAGATCCCTTAAGCAATGTTGACCGGGCTAATCCTTTTCAGCTCTATTCTTCTTTATTCCCTCCTGGGATGTGGATGCTGTTGGTAGCTATTTCGCTGTTTGAGCTTGAACTGAGTGACTTTCTGGACAATTTCAGAAAGCAGTTGAGTTAAACACATCAGGCCAGATCAGGTAAGGGTGGTAGATTTCCTTTCCTGAAAGACGTTAGTAAATCTTATGGACTTCATATCAATATCAACTTTTGTTTCAAAAGGAATGGAATATAAAAGTAGCGATGTTTTACTGTTATTATACAAGGCTCTAGTCAGACCAGAGCCAGAATACTGGCCCCTTATCTAAGGAAATACAGACTGACGTTGGAGGCAGTCCACAGAAGGTTTACAAGACAATAAAATGTGAGGCTGGATGAACACAGCAGGCCCAGCAGCATCTCAGGAGCACAAAAGCTGACATTTCGGGCCTAGACCCTTCATCAGAGAGGGGAATGGGGAGAGGGAACTGGAATAAATAGGGAGACAGGGGGAGGCGGACCGAAGATGGATAGAGGAGAAGATAGGTGGAGAGGAGAGTATAGGTGGGGAGGTAGGGAGGGAATAGGTCAGTCCAGGGAAGACGGGCAGGTCAAGGAGGTGGGATGAGGTTAGTAGGTAGGAGATGGAGATGCGGCTTGGGGTGCAAGGAAGGGATGGGTGAGAGGAAGAACAGGTTAGGGAAGCAGAGACAGGTTGGACTGGTTTTGGGATGCAGTGGGTGGAGGGGAAGAGCTGGGCTGGTTGTGTGGTGCAGTGGGGGGAGGGGACGAACTGGGCTGGTTTTGGGATGCGGTGGGAGAAGGGGAGATTTTGAAGCTTGTGAAGTCCACATTGATACCATTGGGCTGCAGGGCTCCCAAGCGGAATATGAGTTGCTGTTCCTGCAACCTTCGGGTGGCA
The DNA here is from genome assembly GCF_030684315.1 of Stegostoma tigrinum. Lineage (NCBI taxonomy): Eukaryota > Metazoa > Chordata > Chondrichthyes > Orectolobiformes > Stegostomatidae > Stegostoma > Stegostoma tigrinum. The sequence continues at coordinate 102,644,992 of NC_081360.1, forward strand.
TCATTGTGGCAGTGCAGGAGGCCCATGATGGACATGTCATCTAAAGAATGGGAGGGGGAGTGGAAATGGTTTGCGACTGGGAGGTGCAGTTGTTTATTGCGAACCGAACGGAGGTGTTCTGCAAAGCGGTCCCCAAGCCTCCGCTTGGTTTCCCCAATGTAGAGGGAGCCACACTGGGTACAATGGATGCAGTATACCACATTGGCAGATGTGCAGGTGAACCTCTGCTTAATATGGAAAGTCATCTTGGCGCCTGGGATAGGGGTGAGGGAGGAGGTGTGGGAGCAAGTGTAGCATTTCCTGCGGTTGCAGGGGAAGGTGCCTGGTGTGGTGGGGTTGGAGGGCAGTGTGGAGCGAACAAGGGAGTCACAGAGAGAGTGGTCTCTCCAGAAAGCAGACAAGGGTGGGGATGGAAAAATGTCTTTGGTGGTGGAGTCGGATTGTAGATGGCGGAAGTGTCGGAGGATGATGCGTTGTATCCGGAGGTTGGTGGGGTGGTGTGTGAGAACGAGGGGGATCGTCTTTGGGCGGTTGAGGCAGGGGCGGGTGTGAGGGATGTGTTGCGGGAAATGCGGGAGACGCGGTCAAGGGCGTTCTCGACCACTGTGGGGGGAAAGTTGCGGTCCTTGAAGAACTTGGACATCTGGGATGTGCGGGAGTGGAATGCCCGATTGTGGGAGCAGATGTGGTGGAGGCGGAGGAATTGGGAATAGGGGATGGAATTTTTGCAGGAGGGTGGGTGGGAGGCGGTGTATTCTAGGTAGCTGTGGGAGTCAGTGGGCTTGAAATGGACATCAGTTACAAGCTGGTTGCCTGAGATGGAGACTGAGAGGTCCAGGAAGGTGAGGGATGTGCTGGAGATGGCCCAGGTGAACTGAAGGTATACCGCTTTGCAGAACACCTCTGCTAGGTTCGCAATAAACAACTGCACCTCCCAGTCGCAAACCATTTCCACTCCCCCTCCCATTCTTTAGATGACATGTCCATCATGGGCCTCCTGCAGTGCCACAATGATGCCACCCGAAGGTTGCAGGAACAGCAACTCATATTCCGCCTGGGAACCCTGCAGCCATATGGTATCAATGTGGACTTCACCAGCTTCAATATCTCCCCTTCCCCCACCGCATCCCAAAACCAGCCCAGTTCGTCCCCACCCCCCACTGCACCACACAACCAGCCCAGCTCTTCCCCTCCACCCACTGCATCCCAAAACCAGTCCAACCTGTCTCTGCCTCCCTAACCTGTTCTTCCTCCCACCCATCCCCTCCTCCCACCTCAAGCCACACCTCCATTTCCTACCTACTAACCTCATCCCACCTCCTTGACCTGTCCGTCTTCCCTGGACTGACATATCCCCTCCCTACCTCCCCACCTTTACTCTCCTCTCCACCTATCTTCTTTTCTCTCCATCTTCGGTCCGCCTCCCCCTCTCTCTCTATTTATTCCAGAACCCTCACCCCATCCCCCTCTCTGATGAAGGGTCTAGGCCCGAAACGTCAGCTTTGTTGCTCCTGAGATGCTGCTGGGCCTGCTGTGTTCATCCAGCCTCACATTTTATTGTCTTGGATTTTCCAGCATCTGCAGTTCCCATTACCACAGAAGGCTTACTTGGCTGATGCCAGGGTTGGAAGGACTGTCTAATGTGGAGAGATTGGGTAGGCTGGGCCTGCACTCATTGGAGTGTAGAAAAATGAAAGATTTTTAGAGAACTTGACATAAGGAGATGCAGAAAAGTAGTATGCCTTTTGAGGAGAGTCTAGGACCAGAGAACATCATCACAGATTTGGGAGGGGGGCTCGCATATTTAAGCAAGAAATGAGGTGGAATTTCTTCTCGCAGAGAAGAGTGAATCTGTGGAATTCTTTATCACAGAAGGCTGTCGGGTCATTAAGTGTGTTCAAGGCTGAGATAGACTTTTAATCAGGAAGGGGACCAAGGGTTATGGGGAACAGGTAGGAAAGTGGAGTTGAGGATGATCAGACCAGCCTCGATCTCATTGAATGGTGGAGCAAACTTGATGGGCTACTTCTGCTTTTATGTCTTATGACCTTACAATAATTTAATGCTTACCATTACTGATAATAGCTTTATATTCCTGGTTTATTAATTCAGTTTATTGTTACAGTGTTACTTCAACCCACATCCACAGACTATTAGCCTTGGCCTCTGCATTTTGTCATGACCCCAGATCATAACCTGAGGTCACCAATGGACATAGTGAGGTTTAAATTTTAATGGTACAAGCGTATTGCTACAGTCAGACAAATGACTGTGGAGAGAGAGCTTCTGGAATGTCGTACCTAATGGGCGTGAAAGAAACTTCAAAGCAATGGATACAAAAGGGAGAACTGCATGACAAACTGAATTGCAATCTCCTGGGTGATATTCCAAACAGCAAACATAATGGAAGAAACACAGCAACCTGGAAAAACTTCTTCCGATTTCTCCATTCAAAACCACAGAAGGACAACGGCTAGAGGCCGGTTCAATCCTGGTCTGTTTGTGCTATGAGGGAGTAAAGAATAATAAAACAGAAAAGGATTATCCAGTCAATGCTGCTTGAGGGATCTTGCTCTCCGTAAATTGATTGCTGCATTTCTGCCTGAAAGCAGTGGTTGAGTATAGAAAGTCATTGGTTGTTCCAGGGAAATAGCCATGGGAACTAGGTTGTTTTCGAGCACCGGTGTGTTATGAAGGTGATCAATGAAGAGCCACCTGCTCGTCACCCCTGTACTGTTGGTAAAAGAATCTACCACTCTGATCAAGCTCTAGAACTTTGCCAGCCTGGAAACCGAACAAGATGAATTATCATGCTCTAAATGCTACTACTATCAAAAGGAAACAGGGCTAAGTATTTTAATAAACCTGTGAAGACAACCAATTGCTCGATGATCAAAGGTTTACTATTTATCTTCCTGTTGCATTTTGGAAAGACAAGTTGGGGCAGGAATTATACACTTAATTGTAAGATTCTGGGGAGAGTTGCTGAACAAAGTGACCTTGCAGTGCAGGTTCATAGTTCCTTGAAAGTGCACTCACAGGTGAGGGAGGTGTTTGGAATAATTGCCTTTATTAGTCAGTGCATTGAGCAGAGGAATTGGAAGGTCATGTTGTGAATATATATTGGTTAGGTCACTTTTTGGAAAATTGCATCCAATTCTGGTTTCCCGGCTACAGTAAAGATGTTGTTAAACTTGAAAGGGTTCAGAAGAGATTTAGCTGTATGATGTGGGAGCTGGCTGATCCCATTGTGAACAGCAGCGACCACATCTGCAGCAAGTGTTGGTTGCTGGAAGAACTCCGGATCAGAGTAAATGATCTGGAATCTGAGCTTCAAACTCTGCGGCACATCCGGGAGGGGGAGAGTTACCTGGACACTTTGTTTCAGGAGGCAGTCACGCCCGGTAGATTAAGTAACTCCAATTCAGAAAGTGTTCAAGGACAAGGTGTGACTGTAAGTGAGATAGTATCAGAGATAATGGGAACTGCAGATGCTGGAGATTCCAAGATAATAAAATGTGAGGCTGGATGAACACAGCAGGCCAAGCAGCATCTCAGGAGCACAAAAGCTGACGTTTCGGGCCTAGACCCTTCATCAGAGAGGGGGATGGGGGGAGGGAACTGGAATAAATAGGGAGAGAGGGGGAGGCGGACCGAAGATGGAGAGTCAATGGGAGAGAGATTCCCTGAGGTTGGTCCGGAGGGAGGAGGGTAACTTCTTCAGGTTAGGCATCCCTGGAAGAGGCTTCGCAGTGAGGTTAAAATAGTATCAGAGATAATGGGAACTGCAGATGCTGGAGATTCCAAGATAATAAAATGTGAGGCTGGATGAACACAGCAGGCCAAGCAGCATCTCAGGAGCACAAAAGCTGACGTTTCGGGCCTAGACCCTTCATCAGAGAGGGGGATGGGGTGAGGGAACTGGAATAAATAGGGAGAGACCCCCCATCCCCCTCTCTGATGAAGGGTCTAGGCCCGAAACGTCAGCTTTTGTGCTCCTGAGATGCTGCTTGGCCTGCTGTGTTCATCCAGCCTCACATTTTATTATCGTGACTGTAAGTGAGGCGGGTAGAGGGATTCTGAGTTCAGGAGCGCAGGAGCCTCAGCGCTTAACCTTGACCAACAGGTATGAGATTCTTGCTCCCTGTACAGATGATGAAAAGGACTGTGGACAGGATGAGGCAGCTGACCACTGCACCGTGGTGCAGAAGGCCATTCAAGAGGGGGGAGCAAAAAGACAGATAGTTGTTATAGGGGATTCTATAATTAGGGGGACAGATAGTATCCTATGCAAGCCGGATCGGGAGTCCCGCATGGTGTGTTGCCTGCCCGGTGCCAGGGTGCGGGACATCTCCGACCCGGTTGAAAGGATATTGGAGCGGGAGGGGGAGGAGCCAGTTGTTGTGGTCCATGTTGGGACTAACGACATCGGCAAAGCGAGGGTAGAGGATCTGTTCAGGGATTATGAAACACGAGGAAAGAAATTGAAGTACAGGTCCTCAAGGGTCATAATCTCCAGATTACTGCCCGAGCCACATGCCAATTGGCATAGGGATAAGAAAGTTAGGGAAGTAAACACGTGGCTAAGGGATTGGTGTGGGAAAGAGGGATTCCATTTCATGGGGCATTGGCATCAGTTTTGGAACCGGGGGGATCTGTACCGTTGGGACGGTCTCCACCTGAACCGATCTGGAACCAGTGTTCTAGCGAAAAGGATAAATAGGGTGGTCAGTAGGACTTTAAACTAGTGAGTCGGGGGGAAGGGAAAGTGAAAGAGACAGGGAGTGTGGAGTTAAATGGAACGATAAGCAACAGGATAGTATGTGTACAGGTGGATTTAAGCTCGAGGCAGACTAGGAATACAGCAAAAAGGAAGGATAGTTTAAGACATCTTGAGATTTCCAACCTCTCTAATAATGATAAGAAAGTTAGCATTAAGGCACTTTATCTAAATGCTCATAGTATTCACAACAAAGTAGATGAATTAACAGCACGAATCCTCTTGAATGATTATGATGTGGTAGGTATCACAGAGGCATGGTTGCAGGGAGTTCGGGACTGGCAGTTAAACATCCAAGGATTCACAACATATCAAAAAGACAGGGAAGTGGGCAGAGGGGGTGGGGTTGCCTTGTTGGTTAAGAATGGAATTAAATCTACGGCACTGAATGACATAGGGTCAGAAATGTGGAGTCTGTGTGGGTGGAATTGAGGAAGCACAAAGGCAAAAAAACTATAATGGGAGTTATGTACAGACCCCCTAACAGTGATCAGGACCAGGCGTGCAAGATGCACCGAGAAATAGATAGGGCATGTCAGAAAGGCAAGGTCACGGTGATCATGGGGGACTTCAATATGCAGGTGGACTGGGTGAATAATGTTGCAGGTGGATCCAAAGAAAAGGAATTCATGGAATGTTTGCAGGATGGCTTTTTGGAACAGCTTGTGATGGAGCCCACAAGGGAGCAGGCTATTCTGGACTTAGTGCTATGTAATGAGCCAGACTTTATAAAATACCTTAAAGTAAGGGAACACTTAGGAGGCAGCGATCATAATGTGGTAGAGTTCAGTCTGCAGTTTGAAAGAGAGAAAGCAAAATCGGATGTAATGGTATTACAGTTAAATAAAGGTAATTAAGGGGCATAAGAGAGGAATTGACGAAAATTGACTGGAAGCAGAGCCTAGTAGGGAAGACAGACCAACAATGGCAGGAGTTTGAGTGTAATTGAGGACACAGCACAGAGGTTCATCCCAAAGAAAAGAAAGGTTATCTGGGGTGGGATTAGACAGCCATGGCTGACAAAGGAAGTCAGGAAATATATCAAAGAAAAAGAGAGAGCCTATAAAGTGGCCAAGAGCACTGGGAAATCAGAAGATTGGGAAGGCTACAAAAACAAACAGGATAACAAAGAGAGAAATAAGGAAAGAGAGGATCAAATATGAAGGCAGGCTAGCTAGTAATATTAGAAATGATAGTAAAAGCTTCTTTCAATACATAAGAAACAAACGAGAGACAAAAGTAGACATTGGGCCGTTCCAAATTGATGCTGGAAGGCTCGTGATGGGAGATAAGGAAATAGCTGAAGAACTTAATAAGTACTTTGTGTCAGTCTTCACAGTGGAAGACATGAGTAGTATGCCAACAATTAGGGAGAGCCAGGGGGCAGAGTTGAGTATGGTAGGCATTACAAAAGAGAAAGTGCTAGAAAAGCTAAAAGGTCTAAAAATTGATAAATCTCCTGGCCTCGATGGGCTACATCCTAGAGTTCTGAGGGAGGTGGCTGAGGAAATAGTGGAGGCTTTGGTCGTGATCTTTCAAAAGTCACTGGAGTCAGGGAAAGTCCCAGATGATTGGAAAATTGCTGTTGTAACCCCCTTGTTTAAGAAAGGATCAAGGCAAAAGATGGAAAATTATAGGCCGATTAGCCTAACCTCGGTAGTTGGTAAAATTCTAGAATCCATTGTTAAGGATGAGATTTATAAATTCTTGGAAGTGCAGGGTCAGATTAGAACAAGTCAGCATGGATTTAGTAAGGGGAGGTCGTGCCTGACAAACCTGTTAGAATTCTTTGAAGAGGTAACAAGTATGTTAGGCCAGGGAAACCCAGTGGATGTTATCTATCTAGACTTCCAAAAGGCCTTTGAAACGTGCCTCACGGGAGGCTGCTGAGCAAGGTGAGGGCCCATGGTGTTCAAGGTGAGCTACTGGCTTGGATTGAGGATTGGCTGTCTGACATGACAAGGATTCTGGGATTGTACTCATTAGAGTTTAGAAGGTTGAGGGGAGATCTAATAGAAACTTACAAGATAATGTATGGCTTAGAAGGGGTGGACGCTGGGAAGTTGTTTCCGTTAGGTGGGGAGACAAGGACCCGTGGGCACAGCCTTAGAATTAGAGGGGGTAAATTTAAAACTGAAATGAGATGACATTTCTTCAGCCAGAGAGTGGTGGGCTTGTGGAATTCATTGCCAAGGAGTGCAGTGGAGGCTGGGACATTGGATGCCTTCAAGGCAGAGATCGACAAATTCTTGATCTCAGAAGGAATCAAGGGCTACGGGGAGAATGCAGGGAAGTGGAGTTGAAATGCCCATCAGCCTTATGGTCTTATGGTCTTACAAGGATGTAGCCAGGCTTGGATGGTTTGAACCATAGGCAGAAATTGAATAGGCTGGGGCTATTTTCCCTGGAATGTCGGAGATTGAGACTTATGAAAACATGACGGGCATGGATTGGGTGAATAGCCAAGGTCTTTTTCCCAGTTTGGGGTGGGAGGGAACAATTTAAAAAGGAACTTAATGGGCAACTTTTCGACACAGAGGGTGGTCTGTGTATGGAATGAGCTGCGAGAGGAAGTGGTGGAGGCTGGGACAATTACATTTAAAAGGCATTTGGATGGGCGTGTGAATAGGAAGGGTTTAGACGGATATGGCCAAATGCTGACAAATGGGACCAGATTAATTTAGGATAGCTGGTTAGCATGGACAAGTTGGACCAAAGGGTCTGTTTCTGTGTTGCACAGCTCTATGACTCCATGACTCTATGAATGACCCAGAGATAACTGTACATCTTTTAACTTATCTTGTTTGGAATAATGTCCATTTTTGATCTGTATTTGAGTTGTGTCATTATTTCTTTTTAGTAATTAATAAACTCACTCTTCTGTTGATGCAAGGAAGCATTGTGTCATGGCTTCTTTTAAAATATACATTGATTTAGTCGGAGAGAATTAAGGGAGGGGATACTTTTTAATAACAAAGTGTGGAGCTGGATGAACACAGCAGGCCAAGCAGCATCTTAGGAGCACAAAAGCTGACATTTTGGGCCTAGAGCCTATCTCTGGTACTTCTTAGATAATGGGAACTGCAGATGCTGGAGATTCCAAGATAACAAAATGTGAGGCTGGATGAACACAGCAGGCCAAGCAGCATCTCAGGAGCACAAAAGCTGACGTTTCGGGCCTGGACCCTTCATCAGAGAGGGGGATGGGGGGAGGGAACTGGAATAAATAGGGAGAGAGGGGGAGGCGGACCGAAGATGGAGAGTTATGCAGGGTTATGATGCCACCCGAAGGTTGCAGGAACAGCAACTCATATTCCGCCTGGGAACCCTGCAGCCATATGGTATCAATGTGGACTTCACCAGTTTCAAAATCTCCCCTTCCCCCACTGCATCCCTAAACCAGCCCAGTTCATCCCCTCCCCCCACTGCACCACACAACCAGCCCAGCTCTTCCCCCCCACCCACTGCATCCCAAAACCAGTCCAACCTGTCTCTGCCTCCCTAACCGGTTCTTCCTCTCACCCATCCCTTCCTCCCACCCCAAGCCGCACCCCCAGCTACCTACTAACCTCATCCCACCTCCTTGACCTGTCCGTCTTCCCTGGACTGACCTATCCCCTCCCTACCTCCCCACCTACACCCTCTCCACCTATCTTCTTTACTCTCCATCTTCGGTCCGCCTCCCCCTCTCTCCCTATTTATTCCAGTTCCCTCCCCCCATCCCCCTCTCTGATGAAGGGTCCAGGCCCGAAACGTCAGCTTTTGTGCTCCTGAGATGCTGCTTGGCCTGCTGTGTTCATCCAGCCTCACATTTTGTTATCTGGTACTTCTTAGTCTTGTTTTGATCCAGAAAATCAATGGTAGGAATGAATGATTCAAGCAGTTCATCCCTCCTCACCTAGGAGGGTGACCATTCAGGGTAAGAGGGGATATTTTCACCAAATGACCCCTTCTCCTAAAGTGACATTATTTGTGGTATTGAAATTGGCCAGGATGAACGGAGAATTTCTGTTCTGTTCCTCCGAGGCAAAAACTGGACCTCTCTGACAATGCAGCAGTCCCTCAGTGTTGCACTGGGAGTATCAGCCTGGAACATGTGTGTGTATCACTGAACTGAAATCACTATGAAAAGGGCAGGCAGATGAGTAGATGGGACAGGGTTGCCTTGTTATTAAGAAATGAAATTGAATCAATAGTGAGAATTGATATAGAGTCAGAAGGTGGAGAATTTGTGTAAGTAGAATTGAGGAACTGCAAAGGGAAAAGGACCCTAATGGGAGTTGTGGGGAAGAAAATAAATCAGGAGAAATAAAAGGGATGTAAGAAAAGCACTTTTACAATAATCATGGGGGAGTTCAATATGGAAGTGGACTGGAAAAACCAGGTTGGTAGCAGAGCCCAAGAAAAGGAATTCATGGAATGTCTATGGAGGATTTCTTGGAGCAGCTTGTGATACAGCACACGAGCAAACAGATTGGGTTTGGTGATGTGTAATGAGGCAGACTTGATTTGGGGAGCATAGGGCAAAGGAACTGAGGGGACAGTGACCATAACATGATAGAATTGACCCTACAGTTTGAGAGGGAGAAGCTGGAATCAGACGTCACTGTATCAAAACTGAGTAAAGGTAATGAGAAAGACATGAGGGAAGAGCTGACCAGAATCGATTGGAAGGGGGACCTGAGCAGGGAAGATGGTGGAGCAGCAAAGGCAGGTGTTTCTGGGGCTAATTCAGGAGACACAGCAGGAATTCATTCCAAGGAAGGAGAGACTAGCCTTGCCAGCCATGTTTACCTCATGCTGTCTCGGGAGGGCAAGCTAACATGGCTGATGATGGGGGTCAGGGATAACATAAAAGTGAAAGAAAAATGTACATAATGTGAGGATTGGGAAGCCTTTAAAAACCAGCACAGTATGTCCCCACACCTCCTCCCTCACCCCTATCCCAGGCCCCAAGATGACATTCCACATTAAGCAGAGGTTCACCTGCACATCTGCCAATGTAGTATACTGCATCCACTGTACCCGGTGTGGCATCCTCTACATTGGGGAAACCAAGCGGAGGCTTGGGGACCGCTTTGCAGAACACCTCCGCTCAGCTCGCAACAAACAACTGCACCTCCCAGTCGCAAACCATTTCCACTCCCCCTCCCATTCTCTAGATGACATGTCCATCATGGGCCTCCTGCAGTGCCACAATGATGCCACCCGAAGGTTGCAGGAACAGCAACTCATATTCCGCCTGGGAACCCTGCAGCCATATGGTATCAATGTGGACTTCACCAGTTTCAAAATCTCCCCTTCCCCTACTGCATCCCTAAACCAGCCCAGTTCGTCCCCCCCCCCCAACTGCACCACACAACCAGACCAGCTCTTCCCCCCCCACCCACTGCATCCCAAAACCAGTCCAACCTGTCTCTGCCTCCCTAACCAGTTCTTCCTCTCACCCATCCCTTCCTCCCACCCCAAGCCGCACCCCCAGCCACCTACTAACCTCATCCCACCTCCTTGACCTGTCCGTCTTCCCTGGACTGACCTATCCCCTCCCTACCTCCCCACCTACACTCTCTCCACCTATCTTCTTTACTCTCCATCTTCGGTCCGCCTCCCCCTCTCTCCCTATTTATTCCAGTTCCCTCTCCCCATCCCCCTCTCTGATGAAGGGTCTAGGCCCGAAACGTCAGCTTTTGTGCTCCTGAGATGCTGCTTGGCCTGCTGTGTTCATCCAGCCTCACATTTTATTATCTTGGAATTCTCCAGCTTCTGCAGTTCCCATTATTTCTGAGAGTATAACTATGAAAGCAATAATTGTGGGGTGATGGAGAAGATGAAATTTGAATTAGAATTAGTTTTAATTTCACATGTATTCATGAGTCAAATGAAAAGTTTACATGTTACCACTTACAGCTCCATTTTAAGCACAAGTTACCTAGGTACAGACTCTTATGTACAAAAACTTTCGGAAAAGAAATGAGAGAAATACAAAATTTAAAAGTCTAGCATTGCAGACCATCGCGCCTTCTCAGGTACAAAAGTACAAAATCACAGGAATAACTTAGATAAATAAATAAATAAAACTTTCTGAATAACAGTCCTTCCAACCCAGTCCGTGCTGGTCCCCACTCTGTGTCCACCCTGTGCTTCACCTCCAGGCAGTGCTAGGGCTCATCTTCCAACAGCACCGGGTCTCCCCTCCAGAATGTGCCAGGCTGGATCTATTGGCTCTCGGGTCCGGGAGTGCCAGCTTTCTGCTCTGGATTCGCCTCAAAGTCAGGAGTCTGCGCTGAGGCCTGGAGATGGCGCCAAAGCTGTGGTTCTGCACCGAGGCCGGGAGTCGGAGCCGAGGCCGGGAGTCGGAGCCGAGGCCGGGAGCCGGAGCCGAGGCCTGGAGTCGGAGCCGAGGCCGGGAGTCGGAGCCGAGGCCGGGAGTCGGAGCCGAGGCCGGGAGTCGGAGCCGAGGCTGGGAGCCGGAGCTGACGCCGGGAGCCGGAGCCGAGGCCTGGAGTCGGAGCCAAGGCAGGGAGTCCATGCTGAGGCCATGATTCGGAGCCCAGACTGGGTGTCAGAGCCGAGGCCGGGAGTCGGAGCCGAGGCCGGGAGTCTGCGCTGAGGCCGGGAGTCGGAGCCGAGGCCGGGTGTGTGCCGAGGCCGGGTGTCCGTGCTGAGGCAGTGAGTCCGAGCCGAGGCCGGGAATTGGAGCCGAGACTGGGAGTCAGAGCTCAGGCCGGGAGGCCGGGAGTCTGTGCTGAGGCTGTGAGTCCGAGCTGCGGTGGGGTCTCCACAATGACTTCACTGGAGGCTAAAGGACAGGAGGTATGAAAGAAGAACGAATAAAAATCAAAAAGAGAACAAAAAGAAAAACTGATGGACCAGATGAGCTCCTACTGAGGAAGCCTACTCCACTGCCATCTTGGAATGTTTTGGAAATATAAGAATAACTCGTAGTGTAAAAGGAGATTGTAAGGGTTTTGTTTTGAGATATCTAAAAGGTGAGTCGGGACAAGAGTGAACTTCAGGCCATTGGAAAATGAGGCTGCAGACGCAGGAATGAGAAACAGAGTGAACTTCGGGCCATTGGAAAATGAGGCTGCAGACGTAGGAATGAGAAACAGAGTGAACTTCGGGCCATTGGAAAATGAGGCTGCAGACGCAGGAATGAGAAACAGACAAATGGTGGTGGCCATCACTAAGGAGAAGGTGCTGGAGAAGCTGGAAGGTCTGACAGTGGATAAATCACCCAGATCAGATGGACTGTGCCCCAGGGTGCTGATGGAGATGGCTGAGGACATTGTAGAGGCACTGATCGTGATTTTTCAGAAATCACTGGGGTCAGGGAGGATCCCAGAGAATTGGGAAATGGTTAATGTTACAGCCCTGGGTAAGAAAGGAGGGAGGCAGAAGTTGGGAGCTATAGGCCGCTGAGCCTGACCTTGGTCATTGATAAGATTTTAGGGTCCATTATAAAGGATGAGATGGTGGAGTAGACATAATGGGAAGTGCAGATGCTGGAGAATCTGAGATAACAAGGTGTGGAGCTGGATGGACACAGCAGGCCCAGCAGCTTCATTGTGTTCATCCAGCTCCACACCTTGTTATCTGAGATGGTGGAGTACTTGGGATTGCGAGGTAAAATAGGGCTGAGTCAGCATAACTTTGTCAAGGAAGGTCATGCCTGACGTAGAAACACAGAAGATACGAGCAGTAGGAGGCCATTCGGCCCTTTGAGCCTGCTCCATCATTCTTCGTGATCATGGCTGATCATCCAACTCAATAGCTTAATCCTGCTGTCTGTCCATAACCTTTGACCCCATTCACCCCAAATGCTGTGTCTAACTGCCTCTTGAACACATTCAGTGCTTTGGCATCAACTGTTCCCTGTGGTAATGAATCCCACAGGCTCCCCACTCTCTGGGTGAAGAAATGTCTCCTCATCTCTGCCCCAAATCCTCAGACTGTAATCCCTGGTTCTGGGCACACCCACCATCAGGAACACCCTCCCTGCATCTACCCTGTCCAGTCCTGTTAGAATTTTATATGTCTCTGTGTAAGACTGTCCCCCCCCCTCATTCATCTGAACTCCAGCGAAAACAATCCTAACCTCATCATTTTCTCCTCATACGTCAGACCCACCATCCTTGGAATCAGCCTGGCAAACCTTCGCTGTGCTCCCCCGAGAGCAAGAGCATCCTTCCTTAGAAAAGGAGACCAGAACTGCGCACAATATCCACGTGTGGTCTCCAATCTGTTAGAATTCTCTGGAGGAGGGAACAAACAAGTTAGACAAAGGAGAGCCAGAGGATGTGATCTATTTGGATTTCCAGAAGGCCTTTGACAAGGTGTAGCACAGCAGGCTGCTCAATAGGGTAAGAGCCCATCATGATACAGGCAAGATACTAGCATGGATAAAAGATTGGCTACTGGCAGAAGGCAGAGAGTGTGGGATAAACAGGTCTTTTTCAGGATGGCGGCCAATGAATAACAAAGTGTTGGACCATAACTGTTCACATTAGCAAGCTGGATAAAGGAACTGAGGGCATTTTTGCTAAGTTTGCAGATGACACAAAGATAGATGGAGGGACGGGTAGTGCTGAGGAACAGGGAGGCTGCACAGTCTAGGAGAGCAGGCAAAGAAGAGATGGAATACAATGTGGGAATGCGTGAGTTATACACTTTGGTCTGAAGAATAGAGGCATAGACTATTTTCTAAAGGGGGAAAGGCTACAGAAATCTGAAGGCGCAAAGGGAGCCCTAGTTCAGGGTTCTATCAAGGTTAACAAGCGGGTTCAGTTGGTATTTAGGAAAGCAAATGCAATGTCAGCATTCTCTTCAAAAGGGTTAGAATATGAGAGCAGAGAGGCCTGCTGAGATTGTATAAGGCTCTAGTTAAACTGCATTTGGAATACTGTGAACAGTTTTGGGCCCTGTATCTAAGGAAGGATATGCTGGCCATGGAGGGGGTCCAGAGGAGATTTACAGGAATGGTCCTGGAGATGAAGGGCTTATGATAGGAGGAGCAGTTGAGGAGTGTGGGTCTGTACTCAATGGAGTTTAGAAGGATGAAGGTGATCTGACGGAAACTTCTAGAATACTGAGAAGTCTGCATAGAGTGGATGTGGAGATGATGTTTCCACCAGGAGGAGAGACCGGGACCTGAGGGCACAGCCTCAGAGTGAAGGAATGATGTATTTGAACTGAGACGAGGAGGAATTTATTCAGCCAGGGGTGGGTGAATCTGTGGGACTCATTGCTGCAGAGGGCTATGGGGGCCAAGTTATTGAGCGTATTTAAGACAGAGATAGAGAGGTTCTTGATTAGTAAGGGGATCAAGGGTTATGGGGAGAAGGCAGGAGAATGTTGTTGCGAAACATCTCAGCCATGATTGAATGGTGGAGCAGAATCTATGGGCCGAAAGGCCTAATTCACCTCTTAATAATAATATCATAAAATTTTATGGTCTTATGGTTCTTGGATACGTAGCAGGGGAGGTGATGGCCTAGTGGTATTATCGCTGGACTATTAATCCAGAGACCTGGATAACATTCTGGGGACCTGGGTTCGAATCCTGCCACGGTAGATGGTGGAATTTGAATTCAATAAAATATCTGGACCTAACAGTCGAATGATGATCATGAACCCATTGTCAATTGTCAATTTTCAGGAAAAATGCATCTGGTTCACTAATGTTCTTTAGGGAAGGAAACTGCCATCCTTACCTAGTTGGGCATACATTGGGCTCCAGACCCACAGCAATGTGGTTGACTCTTAACTGCCGTCTGGGCAATTAGGATGGGCAATAATTGCTGACATAGCAAACGACACCCTCATGCCATACATGAATGAATGCAGGAACTACAGGTTAACCCTATTACAGAGACAATTTGTGTGAGATATCCCATGCCCAGGATAGTGCCAATCTACCCCCGGAAGTGGCTATAAGCCCATTAACCCGGGTGAGAGTCAGCACTTCCAGGAGGAGATGGGAAATGATAATTGGATATTGAGAGGAAGTGTCAGTGAATGTGGACAGCCTGGAGAGGTGGTACTGTTCTGTTTGAGGAAGAGAATGTTGAAAGGAGATCTGATTGAGGCGTTTAAAATCAGGAGGGGCCTAGACAGAGTGGATAGGGATAAACTGTAGCCACAGGTGGAAGGATTGAGAAGCAGAGCAGGGGTTTAAGGACGCTGGGAGGAACATTTTCAACAAGCATGTACCCACAGCTGATACGCATGTGGCACCTCCCTAGTGCCCTGTGGTAGAATCCACCAGAGCAGGATGACCAACAATAGGAGAGCTTCCACAATTAACCACACATTGAAAATAAAAAGTGACAAAACCCATGGATCCCGTCCGTCTCCCTGTGGAACTGGGAGGAGAAAGGACGTCAAATCCCTCGCTCACCCGCACTGATTTCAGGAATGGCCCATTGTTACTACCTTCACCACGGGAGATTAATTATACTGTGGGAACATTGGAGGTTTTCTGTCTAGGCCCCAGCAGGGAAAGTCCTCAATCGCCTAGTTCCTGTGAGTGAGGAAATCTTGCCAGTGACACATAGAACATAGAACAGCACAGGCCCTTTGGCCCATGATGATGTGCCAAATTTTTGCCCTAATCCTAAGGTCTATCTAATCTCCACCTCTACCTTGTACACAGGGTGGCTTTAGAATTTCCGAAAGAATCAACTTCCACAGCCAGACCAATCCAGGGAGAATGTCGGGAACAGCGCCCACCAACTCTTCATTGCAACAGGCAAACTGAGCAAAGGATTGATTCAGTAAACTGCGAGGCTCTGTGGATTGGGCTCCAAAGTTTTTGACATCCCAGAACCTTTGCCACAATCCTCCGATGACTTTGTGATAATTGGGCTGCAACCATCTGGCGTGGGAGATCTGACACAGATCCCTTCAAAATGTAAGAGCAAAAACAGAAGTTGCTGGAACAGCTCAGCTGGCATGGCAGCATCTGTGAAGTAAAATATCAGAGTTAATGTTTTGGTTCCAGTGACCTTCCTCAGACCCTCCCTTCAAAACGTACACTGGCATCAAACCAAGACAGTGTGGTAGCCCCCACACTATTTACAATCTACCTTGCACTGGCTATTCACCTCATCAAAGATCAACTGCTCTCTCATGTCAGTAATGCTTATTCTTGAGCTTTGCTGGAAAGGAACCTGTTTTGTGAAAGCAGTTCGAATTGCACACATCAGGACAATTTGCAAGAATTAACAATGTAAGGGGAAGTGACATATAGATTGTAGGAGAGTGCTGGCTGATTGGCAAGTGGCCCAGGCCTTGTTCATTGCGGACAGGAAGAACATGTCCATGCTCTGCGCCTTTGCCAACTCCACAAATAGGCGACCACGATTCTCTGTTCATTTACCAGGGCCATGTCCTGACCAAACAAAATCTACCTGCCTGGTTTAAATATAAACAAGTTGAACTTGGCAGTTAACTGTCAGTCATCGTCTGACTGATGCATTCCCCATGGCAATGGTTGTACTTATCAGAATCCATTTACCAACCATTCAGCACTCTCCTCTCATTTTGTGTAAAAGTTGATTTCCCTTCAGTTTGGAATTTCGTATGAATTGCCCTGAGGAATGCAGTAAAAACAACTTTGACAAAATGTTCTCAAGGTTCTGTTGCCACCAAATGACTATTTCATGGAACGTGAACGTTATTGCCAAGGCCAGCTGCTTTCTGCTCTT
Source organism: Stegostoma tigrinum (assembly GCF_030684315.1). Lineage (NCBI taxonomy): Eukaryota > Metazoa > Chordata > Chondrichthyes > Orectolobiformes > Stegostomatidae > Stegostoma > Stegostoma tigrinum. The sequence continues at coordinate 102,661,480 of NC_081360.1, forward strand.
GAATTGAATGGTTGCCAGGTCATTTCAGAGGGTAGTTAAGAGTCAGCCACACTGCTGTGGGCCTGGAGTCACATGTAGGCCAGACCAGGTAAGGACGGCAGTTTCCTTCCCTAAAGGACACATGAGTTTCTGAAGAACAGCGAATGATAGCTTTGTCATTACTGATATTGACTTTTGATTCTGGCTCAATTGATTTCAAATCCCACCATCTGCTCTGGAGACATTTGAACTTTTGTCCCAGAGAGCATTAGATCCGGCCTCCAGGTTACTGTTCCAGTGACATTACCACAATGCTACCAGCTCCCACTCAACCCCCACGCCCCCCACCCAACCCCATGCTGCTTAGGTGGATAACTGTTTGACCTCAGTGGTGTTTGTGCCAAAAAAATCCAAACTGATTGCAAGAAGCATACAGTCTGCAAATGATTGCAGTGTCGTTGCCCCATCTCATCCAGATCTGCATGGCATTCTTGATCTCCTCAATTCTGCAAACAACCTGAATATTACCAAAACAAACTTGGTATTAATCCAGACCTGGTCAGCTGAATATTCCAGCTCTAAATATGCTGAAGGTGAGAGTCTGGAATATGTTGAGCATGGCCCATACCTTGGCAGACACTTTCTCTCAAAAGGTCACGATCGATTGGAGGATCTAACACTGGACCAGCTCCGTCCTTCTGCAAACTACAGCTGTGAGTGCTTGACTAAAGGCCTGCCCATACCAATGAATGTCTGAGTGGATAGAGAAGTAGTCCTCAGTTTGCTCCTGCACTGCAATGAAACTTTCACTTGTGTATCAATGAGAAATTTCTCCAGCCGCCAAGGCTATGGGCCTAGTGCTGGGAAATGAGTTCAGAATAGATAGACGTTTGTGGGCAGGCACAGATACAATAGGCCAAAGGACCTCTTTCTGAGTTCTAAAAGCTCTAAGACTCTAAAACAGTTGCCACACCCAATAGAAGGACAGTCAAACAAATGCCCATATCGTTCTTGAAGTCAGCTGCAGCAACATTCAGCCAAAACACCAGCAAAACCAACTTCAATGGACTGGCCATGGTGTCGGAATGTTAAAAAGCGCCAGGCCTCCTTACTCTTACTGGCAAATTATCTATGTTCTGGTGGAGGTCAAAGAAAGTTTGACGAAGACACTCTGAACCTCCCTTTGAAGAATGGTAGCGTTGACGTTCACGATTGGGAGGTGTCCATATCTGAGGAAGGTTGTTCTGGTGATGGAGGGAGAGAGTAAAGGTTTCCTGGACTGATTCCTGGGATGGCAGGACTGACGTGTGAAGAGAGACCAGATCTATAGGGCTATATTTACTGGAGTTGAGAAGAATGAGGGGGAAATCTCATAGAAACCTGCAGAATTCTAACGGGACTAGACAACATAAACTCGGGAAAGATGTTCCCGATGTCTGGGGAATCCAGAACCAGGCGTCACACTCTAAGGATGTGGTGTAAGCCATTTTGGACTGAGATGAGGGGAAATGTCTTCACCCAGAGAGCGGGGAGCCTGTGGAATTCTCTGCCACAATTGAACACGAAACATTAAATGTTTTAAAGAAGGAGTGTGATATAGTTCCTAGGTGGAAAGGGATCAAAGGTGATGGGGGAGAAAGCAAGAACAGGGGACTGAGTTGGATGATTGGCCATGTTCATATTGAATGGAAGAGCAGGCTTGAAGGGCCGAATGGCCTACACCTGCTCCTATTTCGCATGTTTCAATGAGCTGTTTATCTATCCTTTGAAATAGCGACAACTTGTCCAGTAAGCTATATACTGTGTGGAATTGAAACTTTTTAATGTTGAGGAAGAGCAGAAGCAGAGAAGGAATGGTGGGAGGTGATGGCCTGTAAGATATAGCAGCAGAATTAGGCCATTCAGCCCAATGAGCCTGTTCCACCATTTGATCGTGGCTGATATGTTTCTCAACTACATTCTCCTGCCTTCTCCATGTAACCCTTGAGCCCCTTACTGATCAAGAACCTATCTGCATCTGTCTTAGAGACAGTCAATGACCTGGCCTCCATAGCCCTCTGCAGCAATGGGTCCCACAGATTCACCCCCTTCTGGCTGAAGAAATTCCTCCCCTTCCCTTCCCTCTGAGGCTGTGCCCTCGGGATCTGGTCTCTCCCACTGGTGGAAAAATCTGCTCCACATCTACTCTGGTATTATTTTAAGACCATAAGACTATAAGACATAGGAGTGGAAGTAAGGCCATTTGGCCCATCAACACCACTCCACCATTTAAATCATGGCTGATGAACATTTCAACTCCACTTCCCTGCACTCTCCTGTAGCCCTTGATTCCTTCTGAGATCAAGAATTTATCGATCTCTGCCTTGAAGGCATCTATCGTCCCGTTATGAGATTATTAATCCGGTAATCCAGGCGATATCTGAGTGACCTGGGTTCAAATCCTGCCACAGCAGAGGGTGGAATTTGAATTCAGTAAAAATCTGGAATTTAAGAATCTAACGGTGACCGTGAATCCATTGTTGATTGTTGTAAAAACCCATCTGGTTCACTAATGTCCTTCAGGGCAGCAAATCTACTACTCTTACTGGATTGGGCCTGGATGTGACTCCAGACCCACGGCAATGTGCTTGACCCTCAGCTCCTCTCTGGGCAATAAATGCGGCCTTGGCCTACATCCTGTGAATGAAAAAAATAAAAAGCAAAGGAAGCAGGTCTGGGTTGCCTGCGACATCCTGCCCCTTGTGCCCAAAGCTCGGTGGATCACCAATTGGCTTGGTCAGTCACATGTAGACCCAGGGCACATGCTTGTGACCCTGAGTATATCTAATCCTGGGAACTGAGTGACAGTTACTGATGGTAGCACTGTTATGTGTCATCCACATGGTCAACCCTCTGTGCCAACTGTGGAGTTTGTGCCAGCCTCCCTTGCTACAGGAACCATCATTGCCCTGACCCAACATGTAGGTTGGCGTTATTTCCTGCGTGCAGGCTCAGGAGAAGGTTTGTGACTGGTTTCCTTCTCAGCTGCAGCTCAATGAGTTTTATTTTCGCCTCTGATTCAGAAACCGTGTGTTTAAAACCCACTTCAGAAAGTTGAGCCTGTAACCCGGGCTGAGGGAATGCTCCAATGTTGTCACGAAGGTGCCACACTTTGGCCAAGGTATTGAGCTTCCCACGGAAACACAGATGATCCCACGAGAAGCACAGCATAGTGGACCAACGAGGTAACTTTCAAACAGCACTGCTAACTGCACAGGTCATTATCCCATTGCTGCACGTGGGAGCTTTCTGTGCATTAAATTGGCCAATGCATTTCTAATGATTGTGAGTCTAATATGATGCTGAACACGGGGGAGAGCTCCCCAGCTGTGAGAGCCTTCAATTCAAACTGGGAGGGTAGATGGCTCGCAGAGATAATGGGAACTGCAGATGCTGGAGAATTCCAAGATAACAAAGTGTGAGGCTGGATGGACACAGCAGGCCCAGCAGTAGATGGCTCTCAGTGGGTTAACATCCACTCTGAAAGACTCTGTCAGTGCTGTCCTTAGGGAATCCATTCTTGTAGTTATCATATACCTCATAGACCATTCTGGAACTGTGTAATCTTCTGAGGGAGATACAGACACAGATCGTAACCCGGGCTAATGAGAATCACAGAGTGGCTAGAGCACAGAAAGTCCATTCAGCCTATTTTGTCCTGATGCTGTGACTTTGAAAGAGCTCCCAATTAATCTCTCTCCACATCATCAGCTGATTTAGATAGTTTTACTCATTCATGGGATGTGGGCGTCACTGGCTAGTCCAACGTTTATTACCCGTCTCTGATTGCCCCTGAGAACAATCAACCACATTGCTGCTGGTCTGGAGTCACATTTCAGCCAGACCAGATAAGGACAGCAAATTTCCTTCCCTGATTGACATTAGTGACCCAGATGGACTATCCTGATAATGGTTTCATGGCCATCATTGGACTCTCAATGACAGCTTTCAAAAAAATTGAATTTAAATTTCCCAACCTGCCATGGTGCGATTCAAGCCCATGTCCCCAGAACATTAGCAGTAACAGTGCTGGGTGATCACCTCCCCAGAATGTTCCTCTTTTAAGTATTTCTTCAATTTTCTTTGGAAAGTCCCTACTGAGCTGATTTTCACTGCCTTTTCAGGCAGTGTGCCCCAGGTCACACATCGCTGCGTAAGCAAGACTATTGGGAGGCGATGGCCTAATGGTATTATTGCAGGACTATTAATCTAGAGACCCAGATAATGTTCTGGGGACCCAGGTTTGAATCCCGCCAGGGCAGATGGTGGAATTTGAACTCAAAAGAATATCTGGAATTAAGAATCTAATGATGGCTGTGAATCCATTGTTGATTGTCAGGAAAAACCCACCTGGTTCACTAATGTCCTTTAGGGAGGGGAACTGCCATCCTTACCTGGTCTGGCCTACATGTGACTTCAGACCCACAGCAATGTGGGTGACTCCTAACTGCCGTCTGGGCAATAAATGCTGCCTGGCCAGCAAATGCCATCATCCCATGAATGAATAAAGGGAAAACAAAGCCCACCCTGTCTCCTTCTCTGGTTCTCTTTAATCTGTCTCCCCGGCTCCTGACTCTCCAGTCCCTGGGAAACAGTTTAACCTCATGTTCTTCATCAAAATCCCGCATGATTTCAGCATTAAATTTCCTCGACCTTCTCTGATGTGAGGAAAACTGTTGGATGGAGGGATGGACAGTTGGGAAAACTCCTGTCACACATCCCCTGATAGGTCATTTTGAAGGAATCATTGTGAACTAGGATGCGCCAGGATTGTAAAAGATTCCTAGAGGCTAAGAGAAACAGATGCAAATAAATTTTGTCTGATCTGATTCAGCTCCATGTTGGTGTGAGCAAGGCACACAGGCAACAATGGCAGAATAGCAAGAGAGTGGGAGACACAGAGGCCGAGATTGGAACAGAGAGAAACAAACATCAAATAATAGAGAATAAGAGCAAGAATATGCCATTCAGCCCTTCAAGCCTAATTGACCATGTGTTATGATCATTGCCGAGCATCCAACTCAGACCCCTGTTCAAAAACAAAAGTTTCTGGAAAAGTTCAGCAGGTCTGGCAGCATCTGTGAAGGAAAAAAAACAGGGTTAACGTTTCTGAAGAAGAGTCTAGGCCTGAAACGTCAGCTTTCCTGCTCCTCTGATGCTGCTTGGCCTGCTGGGTCCATCCAGCTAACGTTTTGGGTCCGGTGACCATTCCTCAGAACTCCTCAGGGGACTCCCCAGTCCCTTGTTCCTGCTTCCTCCCTGGATCTTTTCATCTCTTTATCCCAAAGAACTGTAGCTAACTCCTTTTTGAAAACATTCAAGTTTTGGCCTCAACTGGTATTTGTAGCAGAGAATTCCGCAGGCTCCCCACTCTCTGGGGGAAGACATAGAACATAGAACATAGAACAGTACAGCACAGAACAGGCCCTTTGGCCCTCGATGTTGCGCCGACCTGTGAACTAATCTAAGCCCCTCCTCCTCCACTATCCCATCATCATCCATCATCCATAAAGACATTTCTCTTTATCTCAGTCCCAAAAGGCCTTACACTGTGACCCCTGGTTCTGGGCTCCCCTGACATGAGGAATATCCTCCCTGTCTAGTCCTGTTAGAATTTTATAGGTTTCTGAGATACGCCCCTTCATTCTTCTAAACTCTAGTGAATGTAGGCCGAAGCTAACATGAAGGCAGCTGGAGAGAGACTGAAATGTCACGGATGGAGAGGACCAGGTAGAGCTGGTGTTCAGTTTCTCTCGAGCCTGTGTGGTGGTGGGTGGAGGGTTGGGGAGTGTGGCCTCTCGAAGGCCCCTGGTATTCCTTCGTGTTTGTTTGATGTTGTACCGTCTGAACATTCCACCCGAGTGAGCGCAACTCCTGAAGCACAGATGTTTGAGAGCAGAACGTTGGCTTAGTAAACAAGCTGGAACAAAGCAGCAGAACACAAAAACCCAGCCGCTCACCTCATTAATCTTTCAATAACAGAAACACTGAGAAATTGACCAGACATCCTGGGGTATAACAGACACTAATTAATCCCTCATTACTAGCTATCACAAGAAAAGTGGTAATTTACCTGGTCACCCAGAGAGAGAAACTAATCACTTCCTTGTTTAACAGAATAACTAGTAATACTTTACCAGTTCATAGGGAATGGTTAATGGTTAATTTCACTGGTTGGTAGAAAAACAGACATGGCCATTGTGTAATACTGAGAAATTAATGACAATTTGGGCACTGGAGGCAGATTAATAAAACACTTTGTTCATCCTCAGAAAAGCAGCAAAAGTACTCCTTACTATTACTGAGGTGATTACTGAACTAACTCCCCAAATTACAGTCATCACAGACATTATCTTCACTCATCTCAAGGTGCTGTTATGGTGAGTTATTAACTCAGCGCCCAGCAACCTCAACACATTCACCCCAGCCCCCTCATCCCGACCTCAGCTTCGAACAACTCTGCCCGAAGCCTCTCATTCCACCCCATACGCCCCATTGCTGCCACTGAACCCCCTGAACAACTATTCTCCATCACAAGCCCCTCATGAGTATCCCATCACCCAAAACATCCACGCATTTCTCCACATTATTATCCCTCTGCCTCAATCTCTACTGGCACATAACCTCATACACATACCCTCATCCTCGGAAGAGTCAGTGCTGAGGGAGTGCCGCACTGTCGGAGGGTCAGTGCTGAGGGAGTGCCGCACTGTCCGAGGGTCAGTGCTGAGGGAGTGCCACACTGTCGGAGGGTCAGTGCTGAGGGAGGGCCGCACTGTCGGAGGGTCAGTGCTGAGGGAGTGCCGCACTGTCGGACGGTCAGTACTGAGGGAGTGCCGCACTGTCAGAGGGTCAGTACTGAGGGAGTGCCGCACTGTCGGAGGGTCAGTGCTGAGGGAGTGCCGCACTGTCGGAGGGTCAGTACTGAGGGAGTGCCGCACTGTCGGAGGGTCAGTGCTGAGGGAGTGTCGCACTGTCGGACGGTCATTGCAGATGGAGTGCCGCACTCTCGGAGGGTCAGTGCTGACGGAGAGCCGCACTGTCGGAGGGTCAGTGCTGAGGGAGTGCCACACTGTCAGAGGGTTGGTGCTGAGGGCGAGCCACACTGTCGGACGGTCAGTACTGAGGGAGCGCCGCACTGTCGGAGGGTCAGTGCTGAGGGAGTGGGCACTGTCAGAGGGTTGGTGCTGAGGGCGAGCCACACTGTCGGACGGTCAGTACTGAGGGAGTGGGCACTGTTGGAGTGTCAGTCCTGAGGGAGTGCTGCACAGTCGGAGGGTCAGTGCTGAGGGAGCGCCGCACTGTCGGAGGGTCAGTGCTGAGGGAGTGCCGCACTGTCGGAGGGCCAGTGCTGAGGGAGCGCCGCACTGTCGGAGGGTCAGTGCTGAGGGAGCGCCACACTGTCGGAGGGTCAGTACTGAGGGAGTGCGACACTTTTGGAGGGTCAGTGCTGAGGGAGTGTCGCACTGTCGGAGGGTCAGTACTGAGGGAGCACCGCACGGTCGGTGGGTCAGTGCTGAGGGAGCGCCGCACTGTCGGAAGGTCAGTACTGAGGGAGTGTCGCACTGTCGGAAGGTCAGTACTGAGCGAGAGCCGCACTGTCGGAGGGTCAATGCTGAGGGAGTATCGCACTGTCGGAAGGTCAGTACTGAGCGAGAGCCGCACTGTCGGAGGGTCAATGCTGAGGGAGTGGGCACTGTCGGAGGGTCAGTGCTGAGGGAGTGGGCACTGTTGGAGTGTCAGTGCTGAGGGAGTGCCGCACTGTCGGAGGGTCAGTGCTGAGGGAGTGGGCACTGTCGGAGGGTCAGTGCTGAGGGAGTGGGCACTGTTGGAGTGTCAATACTGAGGGAGCGCCTCACTGTTGAAGGAGGACCAATCACTTCAGACATGATTCCCAGTCTGTGAAGCTTCCAAGCCAGGAGTTTATCAAGACATCCTCAAATCCCTAAATGTGAGAAGGTTTAGTTCGTCAGAATTTTAAGAGGTTCTTGCTCAGAAATCTCGAAAAGAGTCAACCAATTGTTTCCATAGTTCAATATAGTGATAGAGGTGTTGTCTCTACTGATCGCTGCCTGCAGATCAGGAAGTCAAGGATCCAGAGAGCAGAGTACTGTGTCTTGAAGTTTGGAGATGAGTTTGGTTGCAATTATAGTACTGAAGCTGGAGCTAAAGACAATAAATAGGAGTGTGATGTAGGTGCCCTTGTTATGAAAGTGTTTCATGGATGAGTGTAGCACCAGGAAGATGGTGTGTAATGTATAATCGTGTAATAGTACGATATAATCACCCAGGAAACTACAGAGCAGGTAGCTTGACATCAATGATGGGAAAACTGATGGAGCCATAGTATGGGATACAGTAAATATACACTGCGAGAAAAATAATTTAATACTAGACAGTTAACATGGCTTTGTCAGGGGCTGGTCATGTCTGACAGATTTGATTGAGTTCTCTGACAAGCTGACCCAGGCAGTGGATGAGGTGGTGCTGTGGGTGGTATATGTTTAGACTTACGGAAAGCATTTGAAACAGTGCTGCATGGAAGGTTGGTTACAAAATTAGTCATGTTTGGGATTGATGGGTCCTTGGGAGCACGGACTCGAAGTTTGCTAAAGAATCAGAAACAGAGGCGGGTGTAGATGGGCATTTCTCAGACTGAAGATGAGTTGGGAGTAGTGTTCCTGAGGAATTGAGAATCATTGGTCAGACCACGTTTGGAGTATTGTGTTGAGTTCTGGGCACCTTATTGCTAATTAGTAATGGGGAGTGGGCAGGAAGGTGGAATTGAGGCTGAGATGAGATCAGTCATGATCGTGTAAAATGCTGCAGCACGCTCAAGGGGAGGTAGCTATAGGGGAGACGTCAGAGGTAGGTTCTTTACTCAGAGAGTGGTTGGGGCGTGGAATGCATTGCCAGAGAGGGTAGTGGAGTTGGCCTAATTAGGGGCATTTAAGGGGCTATTAGATAGGCATATGGATGGTAGTGTAAGGTCGAAGCAGACGTTAGATAGACCTTAGGTTGAGGGTAAAAGTTCGGCACAACATCTGAAGGGGCCTGTACTGTGCTGTACTGTTCTATGTTCTGTGTTAAGAGATAACAAGGTGCGGAGCTGGATGAACACAGCAGGCCAAGCAGCATCAGAGGAGCAGGAAAGCTGACATGTTCTATGTTTTATGTTCTATGTTCTATGTATCATTCCCTTACCGCACATTCAGGATACATACCAACGTTTTCCCAGCTACAATCAGTTCTGAAGAAGGGTCACTGGACCTGAAACGTTACTGCTGTTTTCTCTCCACAGATGCTGCCAGATCTGCTGAATTTGTCAAGCACTTTCTGTTTTCATTCTCAATTCCTACCGGCAGAAGGAGGGAAGTCAGCCGCTCATTATCTCTTCCTTCACAGTCTTTCTGTTTGAGGTTTCCTTCACTTTGTGTCATTCTATATCTGCCAGACAGTCACTGAATTTATAAAAACAATCACCTTTTATAAAATACACTGAAATTAGAAATTTTTAGGTCCATAGATTTCTGATCTGTTGTGATAACAATGAATGTGTGCCTCTGTGTGTGTGTGTGTGTGTGTGTGTGTGTGTGCGTGTGCGTGTGCGAGAGAGAGAGAGACTGTGTGTGTGCATATGTGTGTGTGTGTGTCTGTGTGTGTGTGTATGTGTGTGAGAGCGAGAGACTGTGTGTGTGCATATGCGTGTGTGTGTGTGACTGTGTGTGTGTGACTGTGTATGTGTGTGTGTGTCTGTGTGAGTATGTGTGTGACACTGTGTGTGTGTGGTTGTGTATGTGTGTGTTTGTGTGTGAGAGAGTGTGTGAGGGTTTGTGTGTGTGAGAGAGAGATTATGTGTGTGAGTCTGTGTGTGTCTGTGTGTGCGAGTCTGTGTGTGTCTGAGAGAGAGTGTGTGTGTGTTTGTGCATGTGTGTGTGTCTGTGTGTTTGCATGTGTGTGTGTGTGACTGTGTTTGTGTATATGTGTGTGTGCATGTGTGAGTGTGAGAGCCTGTGTGTGTGTGTGTGTCTGTGTGTGTTTGAGATTGTGTGTGTATGTGTGCGTCTGTGTTTGTGTGTGTGTGGTTGTGTGTGTGTGTGCGTGTGCGCCAGAGGGTGTGTATGTGTGTGTGAGTGTGTGTGTGTCTGTGTGTGCGCGTGCGTGCATGTGTGTGTGCATGTGGGTGGGATCTGTGCGTGAGAGAATGTGTGTCTGTGTGTGTCTTTGTGTGTGTGGTTGTGTATGTGTGTGTGAGAGTGTGTATTTGTGTGTGAGAGATTGTGTGTGTGTTTGTGTGTGTGGTTGTGTATGTGTGTGTGAGAGTGTGTATTTGTGTGTGAGAGATTGTGTGTGTGTGTGTGTGTGAGAGAGAGAGTGTGTGTGTGTGTGTGTGTGTGATCTGTGTGTGAGAGTATGTGTGTGTGTGTGTGTGTGTGTGTGTGTGTGTGTGTGTGTGTGTGTGTGTGTGTGTGTGTGTGTGATTTTGCTCTATGTTAGCTGCTGAGCTGTCTCAGTGCTACAGTGACTACACTCCATAAACAAAGAACTGCAGATGCTGGAAATCTGAAAGAAATACAGAAATTGCAGGAGGAACGCATCAGGCCTGGCAGCATTTGTGGACAGAAATCAGAGTTAACATTTCAGGACCAGTAACCCTTCCTCAGAACAGTTTGAGTTTCTGGGAGTCCTGTCAAGTTTAGAATCATTGTTATCATTGTGGAGATGCTGCTGTCCAATGCCTGATCTGCTCATTCACTTTTGGAACTATCACATTGTCATTAGACCCTGTCTCCACACCCCGACAGGTCTAACCTCACCAATCCAGATCTCTTGAGTTCCAGCTGTTTGACCCAGAAGCCGATCAGATATGGATTTTGTGAAAATCATGTTCAGGAGAACACAACAATAACCTACATTTATATAACACTTCAATATAATGAAGCACTTTATTCATTAAATATATTCAAAACTGAGATAGACAGATTTTTAATCATTAAGGGGAATCAAGGGATATGGGAAAAAGACAGGAAAGTAGTGTTGAAGATGATCAAATCAGCCATGATCTTGTTGAATGGTAGAGCAGACTCAATGGGCTGAATGGCCTACTTCTGCTCTAACATCTTATGGTCTTATTAAGACATAGAGAATGAAAACTTTCTTAAAGGGGTTGGTATTATGGAAGTAAAACTTAGGAACTGGGGAAACTATCCAGCCTGCCTCTCCATTCCATACAATCAAAGATGATCTTGAATTTGAACCCTGCTTTCTCACCTGTTTCCCATCTCCCTCACTTCTCTGAGAATCCAAAATCCTGGCTGTCCCAACCTGAAATATATTCAACAATAGAAAATCCACACCCCTCTGGGACAGAGGATTCAGATGGTTTACAACCTCTAAGTTAGTCACTTCTCCTCATCTCTAAGAAACATTGAAAATAGGAGCAGGAGGAGGCCATTCAGCCCTTTGAGCCTGTTCCCACCATTCAACATGATCCTGGCTGATTGTCCAACTCGGTCTCCCATTCCCACTTTCTCCCCCAGAACCTTTGATCCCTGTAGCCCTAAGAACTGTATCTAACTCCTTCCTAAAAACATTTAATGTTTTAGCCTCAACTGCTTCCTACGGCAGAGAATTCCGCAGGGTCCCCACTCTCCGGGTGAAGACATTCCCCTTTATCTCAGTCCTAAATGGCCCACCCTGTATCCTTGGAGTGTGATAAGATTGGACTCCCTGGGAACACACCTTCTTGCATTTACCGTGACTAGTCCTGTTCGAATTGTACAGGTTTCTATGAGAGATGTCTCATTCTTTGATGAATATATCCCGAACCGACCCGACCCTCCTGCCATCCCAGGAGTCCGTTTGGTAAATCTTTGTGGCACTCCCTCTATCACCAGAACCTCCTTCCTCAATCCAAACCAATTAGTTTCCTACCCTGAGACGGTGTTCCTGTATGTGGGGAGCAGGGGGATAGGGGAGAGAGCTGCTGCCTTACATTGCCAACCACTTAGGGAAGGAAAGTGCTTACCAGAGGCAGAGGAGCGGGTGGTGGGGGGGGGGGGGGGGGGGCGGAGAGCGGTGCAAAGGGAATTTGTGAACTCAGGGCTCAGTAACTGTGGGCACGTCCATCTGTGGTGAAGCAACAGAAATGAAACAAGAGACCCAGAACCGAAGAAGTGATCAGAGACAATGGGAACTGCAGATGCTGGAGAATCCGAGATAACAAAGCGTGGAGCTGGGTGAACACAGCAGGCCGAGCAGTGCTGTCATTTCAAAAGGCTTTGGGGGCTGGAGCAGGTCACACAGAAAGGCAAGGGGTGAGGCTGGGGAGACGTTTGTGAAAAACAATGAGAATTTCTACAACTGAATTGTTGCTGAGCCTGTCCCCAGTACAGCTGAGTGAGAGCACACTGGAGATGTGGGATATAGTGCACCGTGCAGTGCACTCCAGACAGTGTGAAGCAGCTTCTGTATCATCCATGGATCTGTATGGACTCAGCCAGAGCCATGGAATTTTGTGGGAGAGGCACATTTTGAAGCAACGCTGAGAGACCGTCTTCATGAGGTGGCTCTGATCCTGGTGAATGTTACACATGACCTCATACCTGCCCCATAGATTGGGCTCCCCAGCCCAGGGAGACCCATGCTGCAGGTCTGGCTCAAAAGGAATTTAGTAACAGGCTCCATGGATTGGAACACCTCCCCGTACCCTTGCCCCTCTCCTTCCTCCCCTACTCGAGCCCCTGTCTGACCGGGACAAGAAACTGGGATAATATCTAGTGGCACCAGGGAAGCAGCAGGTACAGCATATCGCTGCCATCTAGTGGTGCCCGTCAGCAGCTCTTCTTTCAGCCTAACATCAACAACTATACATGGGACATCACCCATCCTCAAGGAAGAGGTATCCTCAACCCCCGACCCCACGTCCATTCCATTCCTGATCCTTATCCCCAGACCCCACATCCATTCCACTCTGACCCTTATCCCCAGACTCCACATCCATTCCACTCCTGACCGTTAACCCCAGAACAACCTCCATTCTACTCCTGGCCCTTAACCCCTGACCCCACATCCATTCCACTCCTGACCGTTAACCCCAGAACAACCTCCATTCTACTCCTGACCATTAACCCTAGATCCCACATCCATTCCACTCCTGAGCCTTAACCCAACCCCACATCCATTTTGCTCCTGACCCTTATCCCCATCCCAACCTCCATTCCATTTCTGACCCTTAACCCGAGCCCCCATCTCCATTCCACTCCTGATCCTTGACCCCAGCCCTACATTCATCCCACTCCCGACCCTCGACCTCAGCCCCTGCATCCACCCCATCCTGACCCTAGACCTGTATGTGGAATACACTACTTGACAACTTCTAAGTTGGCAGCCTCAATGATTTTCAGAGCGGTTTGGTAGATTCTAGAATTAAGTTCAAGTTACTGAATGGAGTAAAAGTGAAAGATATTTATGTTGCAACTGGCCTTCTTTTTGAACAAACAAACTCAATTACCAGTGACAAAAATTACCCACTGCATGACTGTATCATGGACCGAGACCCACCACCGAAGAGTGAGTGTTAGCATTGGAGGGGTAGGTTGAAAACCAACAATTTTTTTAACTAAGAATAAGCCCACCACCAAATAAATTAATCCCCCAACATTAAATACAAACGTTACCCACCTTAGAAAATAGAAAATAGAAGTGGGAGGAGACCATTTGGCCCTTCAAGCCTGTGCCTCCATTCAATACAATCATGGCTGTTCATCTAACTCAATCCTCTTTCCCACTTTCTCCCCCATACCCCCTTTAACCCGAAGAGCTACATCTAACTCCTTCCTGAAAACATTCCATGGTTTGACCTCAACTGCTTTCTGTGGCAGAGAATTCCACAGGCTCCCCACTCTCTGGGGGAGATATTTCTCCCCATCTCAGTCCGAAATGGCCCACCCTGTATCCTTAGCGTGTGACCCCTGGTTCTGTGCTCCCCAGTAAAGGGCCAAGGCAACTGGGGGGAAAAAAAGCGTTTTCTCCTTTTTTTCCTGATTTCAGAGATGGTATGACACACCTCTGCCCACTTTTATTATATTCGCCAAGTTAGCTGGGTTTCTCATTTAAAAAAAGAGTAATAATCAGTGACCCCAGGAGCAAGGAGTAATAAGCCAGTAAATTTAGGAGAGCGCAGGGACAGGAGGAGACAAGTAAATTAAAATGGATAACACAGCGCGGAGCTGGAGTAACACAGCAGGCCAGGCAGCACCAGAGGGGCAGGAAAGCTAACGTTTCAGGTCAGGAATCTTCTACCCGAAATGTCAGCTTTCCTGCCCCTCTGGTGCTGCCTGGCCTGTGTTCATCCCAGCTCCGTGCTGTGTTCTCTCTGACTCCAGCATCGGCGGCTCTTACTGTCTCTAAATTAAAATGGAGTTGGAGGGGGAGATAATCCACTCTTAGTGCCACAGTGCCCACCTCCCTGTTAATAAACAGCCCTGAACATCCCCTCCGCTGACCATCAGCAGCTCTCGCTTACCTCAGGACCCTGTGCTGCCTCATTTTTAAAAGAACCGTCATTAAATGGCAGACCCAGCTTGAGATTCTGAATGGCTTCCTCCTGCCCCTGAGTCTGATCATTGACAATATCGTACCTTAGGGTCATGGCAAAGTGCTGGCAGTCGAGGAAACACTTCCTTTAGCGGGGAGTCGATGGCCTAGTGGTATTATCACTGGACTGCTAATCCGGAGACCCAGATACGGTTCTGGGGACCCAGGTTCGAATCCATTCATGGTAGATGGTGGCATTTGAATTCAGTGGGGGAAGCAAAAATCTGGAGTTCAGAATCTAATGATGACTGTCAACCCATTGTTGATTATTGGGGAAAAACCCCATCTGGTTCACCAAGATAACAAGGTGCAGAGCTGGATGAACACAGCAGGCCAGGCAGCATCAGAGGAGCAGGAAAGCTGATGTTTTGGCTCTGGACCCTTTTTCAGAAATGGGAGAGGGGAAGGCGGCTCTGAAATAAATAGGGAGAGGGGAAGGAGATGTTAGAAAGTGGATAGAGGAACAGATAGTTGGAGAGAAGACAGACATGTCAAGGAGGTAGGGGTGGAGCCAGTAAAGATGAGTAGAGGTGTGGAGTTGGGATGGGGGTTGATCAGTGAGGAGGGAGGGGCGGGAAGCTGGGAGGGAAGACGGACAGGTCAAGGAGGCAGGGATGAAGCTAGTAGGTGGGAGGTGGGGGGTGGGGTTTGGACAGTGAGGTGGGTGGAGCGGATTGGTGGGAGAAAGGACAGACAGGTCAAGGAGGCGGGTATGAGATGGGCTGGTCTTGGGATGCAGTGGGGGCAGGGAGATTTTGAAGCTTATAAAGTCCACATTGAGACCATTGGGCTGCAGGGTTCCCAAGTGACTTTTGAGATGTTGTTCCTCTAGCCTTTGGGTGGCATCATTGTGGCACTGGAGGACACCCAGGATGGACATGTCGTCCGAGGAATGATAATATCCTTTAGGAAATGAAACTACCATCCTTACCTTGTCTGACCTACATGTGACTCCAGACCCACGGCAACGTGGTTAACTCTGAACAGCCCCCTGGCAGTTAGGGATGGGCAATAAGTCATGCCTGGTCAATGACGCCCTCATGCTGTGAATGAACAAAGGAAGCATCATCACCGAGGCAAATGTAAGAATACTGGCAGCAACTTTGGGGTGGCACTGCAGCCTCACAGCGCCAGGGACCTGGGTTCAATACCACCCTCGGGTGACTCTCTGAGTGGAGTTTGCACATTCTCCCTGGGTCTGCGTGGGTTTCCTCTGGCTGCTCTGGTTTCTTCCCACAGTCCAAAGATGTGCAGGCTGGGTGGATTGGCCATGCTAAATTGCCCGTAGTGTTCAGGGATGTGTGGGTTATAGCGGGGTGGGCCAGGGTGGGATGCTTCAAGGGGTGGTGCTCTGGTTTCTTCCCACAGTCCAAAGATGTGCAGGCTGGGTGGATTGGCCATGCTAAATTGCCCGTAGTGTTCAGGCATGTGTGGGTTGTAGCGGGGTGGGCCAGGGTGGGATGCTTCAAGGGGCGGTGTGGACTTGTTGGGCCAAAGGGCCTGTTTCTACGCTGTAGGGAACCTAATCTAATCTAACTTTACACACAGCCACATGGTAGTGACCAGTCCTCTGTTCACATGGGCCTGGTTTAGGGGATAAATATTGCTGCAGGTGACAGAAGCAGCTATCGTTCCTCCACCCATCATTTACTTGTTACCCCCTCCCCCCACCCTGTCTCCTGCATATAAGCCGACGTTTTCCCAGCCACCATCGGTTCTGAGGGAGGGTCACCGGACCCACAAACTTAACTCTGTTTTTTTCCTTCACAGATGCTGCCAGATCTGCTGAGCTTTTCCAGCAACTTCTGTCCTTGTGACTGAAGCAGTGGCCGTCTCTCCGAATATTATCAGGGAAATGTGGAAGCCCCCATCCGCCTTTTCAGCAGGGCATTGACAGGACCTGAGTAGCCCAGAGAACCACTTGGTAGCCAAATAAGACGAGGCTCTTGTCTTAAACAAGATGCTGATGACTGAGCAGAGGCATCTGCTTACCCGCTGTGCTGGTGTGATCAACGTTGATGCTGATGCAATAAGGGAGGCTGGATCTCAGGTTTGATCCCCTTCAAGGTCTTGACCCACTTGCCCCACTTCCCCACAAGTCCGTATATCATCATTGTATTGGGTGATAATGAAGATATCACGCCACATGAATCCCTTCAGAACCCTTCACACAATCTCTCAAGCTCACAGCCATAGGGTCACACAGCACAGAAACAGACCCTTCGGCCCAACTCATCTGTACCGAGCAGGTTCCCTAAACCCAACTAGTCCCATTTGCCTGCGTTTGGCCCATATTCCTCTAACCTTTCTGATCCACGTACCTGTCCAAATGTGTTTTAAATGTTGTAAATGTACCAACCCCTCCCATTTCCTCTGGCAGCTCGTTCCACATGCGCACCACCCTCTGCACGAAAAAGTTGCCCCTTGGGTCTCTTTTAAATCATTCCCCTCTCATCATAAACTTATGCCCCTCTAGTTTTGGGCTCCCCTACCCTGGGAGAAAGGCCTTGGCTATTCACCCAATCCATGCCCCTCACGATCTATTCAGCCTCTTCTTATAACTCAAACCCTCCAGTCTCCACAACCTCCTTGTCATTTTTTTGCTGTACCCTTTCTAATTCAGCAACATCCGCAGGGCGGCTAGAATTGTATGTGGTATTCTAAAACTTGCCTCATAACGCTGCAACGTGATGTTCTGGCTTCAGGACAAAACAGCCGCTTGATTGGCACCACATCCACAAACATCCCACTCCCTCCACCCCCGACACTCAGTAGCAGCAGTGTGTACCATCTACAAGATGCACTGCAGAAATTCATCAAAGATCCTCAGGCAGCACCTTCCAAACCCACGACCCACTTCCATCTAGAAAGACAAGGGCAGCAGATACATGGGAACACAGTCCCCTGCAAGTTCCCCTCCGAGCCACTCACTGTCCTGACTTGGAAATATATCACCGTCCCTTCACTGTCACTGGGTCAGAATCCTGGAATGCTTGCGTTTTCAAGGAGGGGCTATTGGGAGCAAAGGGAATGGTGGGAAGTAGGAACAGGCTGTTGAGTTGGGTGATCAGCCATGATCATAATGAATGGTGGAGCAGGCTTGAAGGGCCGAATGGCCTCCTCCTGCTCCTATTTTCTCTGTTTCTATATTTCTAACAGCGCTGTGGGTCTAATTTACAGCACATGGACTGCAGCGGTTCAAAAAGGCAGCTCATCACCACCTTCTCAAGCGGCAACTAGGGACGGGCAATAAATGCTGGGTCCACCCAGCGATGCCCCTGTTGCATGAGCAAGCAAAAAATTTTACGAACTTCTTTGAGAATATTTTGCATTCACCTGAAAAGGCAGAAGGAGGTGCTGTTTAAGGCCTGAGCCGAAAGGGGGCACTGCGTTGGCAGTGCTGCACTCTGAGTGTTGGTCAGATAATGTGCTCAGGTCGCGATCCCAGAGCGTCCTCACTGGGAGGTGAGAAACAGTGACCATAAGACCATAAGACATAGGAGTGGAAGTAAGGCCATTCGGCCCATCAAGTCCACTCTGCCATTTAAATCATGGCTGATGGGCATTTCAACTCCACTTCCCTGCACTCTCCCTGTAGCCCCTGATTCCTTTTGAGATCAAGAATTTGTCAATCTCTGCCTTGAAGGCATCCAACGTCCCATAGTGAGCCCACCCAGTGAGCCATGCCCCTCCTGATGGGTTTAATGCTGGAGCCAGAGACAGGCTGCTTTCCTTCAGCCTGTGCGTTACTGTGTTTTATAATCCCGGACCAAATGAGGAAACTTGTGGACATTGGGATTTCCCTCCAATAGTTCGCTATTGAGCCTCAAGCCTTTGAAAGCTGTTTCCTCAGCTGGGACTGAGGGGGACTTGCTTCCAGTCGGGGTTCGATGGCTTCTAGAATGATTTGCAGGCTCTGCTGCATTTGGAGGGTAGGGTTGGTGGGTGATTGGGCATTTGTGCCATTCCCTCTGACAGCATCTTCCTGATAAGAGTCTCCCGATGTCGTAAGGGTCTTCCTGAGTGAACCTTCTCCGTTTCGGTCATTCACAGGCCAGGGTCTCCATGAGTCATCAGGGGATGTTTGATCTCTTCAGGGAAGCTTTGAGGATGTCCCGAAAGTGTTTCCTGTCATCCTCCTGGGAGTCTCAGAGTCGAGCAGTCTCATTGGGAACCCGGGATCAGGCTCACGAGCGACACAGGCCATGCAGGGGAGATGTTTGGATAGACTGGCCCCTCAATGGCATGGGGAGGACATTGCTGTTGGGCTCCCTCTCCTGCCCTTCAATACGGAGGATCTTGGGAAGCTGACACAGGTAGGACCTCTGCAGTGTTTCAAAGTACGCAGTGTAGGTTCTCCAATGGGCCCCGTGTCTGCTGACGATGATCAGATCAGCCACGATCTCACTGAATGGCAGTGCAGACTCAATGGGCTGAATGGCCTACTTCTGCGCTGATGTCTGACAGTTTTAAACCACAACCTTATTGTGGGGTATGAGCTTGTACTCCTCAAATACCCTCATGGGTAAGCTGCAGGCGATAACGAGTTTCAGCATCTGTGTTTACCTCCATCGAAGGGAAAGTGCCAGATACAGTGCCCTCCACATTGTGCCTGCTCTCTCTCTCAACAGCTGTCTCCATGCCAGGCCTGTCAGGTTGGTGTGGAACCACCAGAGGGCATCATCTACCTGTGTCCTGGAACAGAACATTTGAAAGTGGGAGAGACTTGTGGATTTCACAGATAGACAGCCAGACAGATAGACAGACGAATAGACAGTAGACAGATAGACATACAGACAGATAGACGAATAGACAGACAGACAGATAGACATACAGATCGATAGACAGACAGACAGACAGATAGACAGATGAATAGACAGACAGACAGATAGACAGACAGACAGATAGACGAATAGACAGACAGACAGATAGACATAGAGATCGATAGACAGACAGACAGATAGACAGATGAATAGACAGACAGACAGATAGACAGATAGGCAGATAGACAGACAGACAGACGGATAGACAGGCGGATAGATAAAGAGACAGGCAGATGGACAGACAGATGAATACATAGAACATTACAGCACAGTACAGGCCCTTCGGCCCTCGATATTGTGCCGACCTGTCATACCGATCTCAAGCCCATCTAATCTACACTATTTCATGTACGTCCATATGCTTATCCAATGACGACTTAAATGTACCTAAAGTTGGCGAATCTACCACCATTGCAGGCAAAGCGTTCCATTCCCTTACTACTCTCTGAGTAAAGAAACTACCTCTGACATCTGTCCTATATCTTTCAATTTAAAGCTATGCCCCCTCCTGCTCGCTGTCACCATCCTAGGAAAAAGGCTCTCCCTATCCACCCTATCTAACCATCTGATTATTTTATATGTTTCAATTAAATCACCTCTCAACCTTCTTCTCTCTAATGAAAACAGCCTCCAGTCCCTCAGCCTTTCCTCATAAGACCTTCCCTCCATACCAGGCAACATCCTAGTAAATCTCCTCTGCACCCTTTCCAAAACTTCCACATCCTTCTTATAATGCGGTGACCAGAACTGTACACAATACTCCAAGTGCAGCCGCACCAGAGTTTTGTACAGCTTCACCATAACCTCTTGGTTCCGGAACTCGATCCCTCTGTTAATAAAAGCTAAAACACTGTATGTCTTCTTAACAGCCCTGTCAACCTGGGTGGCAACTTTCAAGGATCTGTGTACATGGACACCGAGATCTCTCTGCTCATCTACACTACTAAGAATCTTACCATTAGCCCTGTACTTTGCCTTCCGGTTACTCCTACCAAAGTGCATCACCTCACACTTGTCTGCATTAAACTCCATTTGCCACCTCTCAGCCCAGCTCTGCAGCTTATCTATGTCTCTCTGCAACCTACAGCATCCTTCGTCACTATCCACAACTCCACCGACCTTAGTATTGTCTGCAAATTTACTAACCCGTCCTTCTACGCTCTCATCCAAGTCATTTATAAAAATGACAAACAGCAGTGGACCTAACACCGACCCTTGCGGTGCTCCACTAGTAACTGGAATCCAGGATGAACATTTCCCATCAACTACCACCCTCTGTCTTTTTTCAGCAAGCCAATTTCCGATCCAAACTGCTATATCTTCCACAATCCCATTCCTCTGCATTTTGTACAATAGCCTACTGTGGGGAACCTTATCGAACGCCTTGCTGAAATCCATATACACCATATCAACCGGTTTACTCTCATCTACCTGTTTGGT
Organism: Stegostoma tigrinum; assembly: GCF_030684315.1. Lineage (NCBI taxonomy): Eukaryota > Metazoa > Chordata > Chondrichthyes > Orectolobiformes > Stegostomatidae > Stegostoma > Stegostoma tigrinum. The sequence goes on from NC_081360.1 coordinate 102,682,359, forward strand.
CACCTTCTCAAAGAACTCAATAAGGTTTGTGAGGCACGACCTTCCCTTCACAAAACCGTGCTGACTGTCCCTAATCAAATTATTCTTTTCTAGATGATTATAAATCCTATCCCTTATAACCTTTTCCAACACTTTACCAACAACTGAAGTAAGGCTCACTGGTCTATAATTCCCAGGGTTGTCTCTACTCCCCTTCTTGAACAGGGGAACCACATTTGCTATCCTCCAGTCATCTGGCACTATTCCTGTAGACAATGACGAGTTAAAGATCAATGCCAAAGGCTCGGCAATCTCCTCCCTGGCTTCCCAGAGGATCCTAGGATAAATCCCATCCGGCCCAGGGGACTTATCTATCTTCACCCTCTGTAGGGTTTCTAATACCTCTTCCTTGTGAACCTCAATCTCACCATACATAAAGAGACAGACAGACAGATAGACAGACAGATAGATAAAGAGACAAATAAACAGACAGACAGATAGACCAACGGATAGATAAAGAGATAGATAGACAGACAGACTGATAGACAGACGGATAGACAAAGAGACAGATAGACAGACAGACAGATAGACAGTAGGATAGATAGATAAACAGACTCACAGAGAGACTGATAGATAAAGAGACAGACATACAGGTAGATAGACAGATAGAGAGACTGACAGACAGGAAGAGAGGCAGACGGACAGACATATAAAGAGACAGAGTGGCAGACAGGCAGGTAAAGAGACAGACAAAGAGAAAGATAAAGGGACAGAGAGATGGGCAGACAGACAGAGAGACAGACAAGTAGATAGATAGAGAGATAGAGAGGCAGTTAGATAGGTACAGTGACAGACACACACAGATAGATAGTCACAGCGATGGACAGACAGGCAGGCTGAGACAGATAGAAGGAGACCCACACCTCTTTGGTTGAACGCCTCTTTTTGTCTCATTGCTACACTCAGGTGTGTAATGTCCAGCCTCAGTGTCAGTTTAGGAGAGAAATTCACATTCCTGTAATTCCTGAGTAGGAAGAGGGTACAGAACAACTTCTTGACGTTCGGATTATATCCACTTTACCTTCATTCTGTGCTTAAACCCGTGCTGTCCCTGTCCTTGGAGTGTTTGATGGGGGACAGTGTAGAGGGAGCTTTACTCTGTATCTAACCCTGTGCTGTCCCTGATCTGGGTGTTAATCTAAGGCAATTATAGAGTCATACAGTAATACAGCATGGAGACAGGCCCTTCAGCCTAAACTAGCCCATGGTGCCCACTCTGCTTGTTCCAATGGTCCACATTTGGTCCATATCCCTCTAAACCCTTCCCATCCATGTACCGATCCAAATGGTTTCTAAATGCAACTGGCAGTCCCTTCCATACACGCACCCTGCTCTGTGTGAAGAAGTTGCCCCTCGGGTCCTTCTTTAATTTTTCCCATCTCATCCTAAACCTGTGCCCTCTAGTTTTCACTTCCCCATCCCTGGGAGAAAGACTGTATGCGCTCATCCTATCTGTGTCCTCATGATTTTATACACATTGATAAGGTCACCCCTCATTCTCCTCAGGTTCCAAGGAATAAAGTCCCATCCTGGCCAACCTCTCCCTATAACTCAGGCCTACTAATCCTGGCAACATCCTTGTAAATCTCCTTTGCACACTTTCCAGTTTAACTATCTCTTTCCTATAACAGGGTCCCAGCACTGATCCCTGTGGCACACCACTAGTCTCAGGCCTCCAGTCCGAGAAGCAACCTTCAACCATCATCCTCTGCTTCCTACCATTGAGCCAATTTTGAATCCAATTAGCTAGGTACACCTGCATCCCATGCGCCCTAACCTTCATGACTAACCTGCCCTGCAGGACCTTTTCAAAGGCCCTACTAAAGTCCGTATAGACAATATCCACTGCCCAACCCTTATCTATCCTCTTGGTTACCTCTTCGAAAAACTCTGAAAGGTTTGTCAGATATGACTTCCCTCGCACAAATCCATGCTGACTATCCCTAATCAGACCTTGGCTATCCAAATGTCAGTTGATCCTGTCCCTCAGTATCCTCTCCAAAAGCTTGCCTACCACTGAATGTCAGGCTCACTGGACAGTAGTTCCCTGGCTTGTCTTTGCTCCCTTTCTTAAACAATGGTACAACATTAACCCCCTCTAGTCTTGCAGACCTTCACCAGTGGCTAAAGATGAAGCAAAACTCTCTGCCAGGGCCTCTGCAATTCCTTCCCTAGCCTCCCTCAACGTCCGAGGGTGGACTTGATCAGGCCCAGGGATTTATCCACCTTAATGAGATCTCAGGTTGCAGGCACCTCCTCCACAAACATCCCTCCCCACTTGTTTCCTTTATTTCCTTCGCCCTCCATGAGTCTCTCCTCAGTGAACAATGTGGTGAAATATTCATTAAAAATCTCCCCAGTCTCCTGCGGCCCCACATATGGACATCCTTGCTGACCTTTAAGGGGACCTATTCTCTCCCTAGCCACCCTCTTACTCTTAAGCGATGTGTGAGTGGTAATGCTGTATTCCTGCTGTAATCTGAGCTGTGAGATTAGAGCCAAGAGCCAAACTTGGAAACTGATAAATTTGTGAGTGAAATCTCAGTGTCTTGACCTGGAAGAAGATAATAAAGAGTAACAGATGAAATTTGTGAATTGGACAGAAATGCTTTCAGGCTGTGCCTGGGGTACTCACGCTACACTGTATCACTCCAACAGACAGTTGCTGAGGTGAACAGTGACACTCCACTTCAGAGCAGTTTTGTTCATGGTCTAAGCGATCCTCCAAATCTTTCCAGAGAATCTGGGGCATTTAAATCCAATTAATTAAATTCACTCAACCTTGGATTTAGAGGCTACTCCACGTCTGGTAACATATAAGGCAGGGAAAGCACTCTCTCATGTCTGTTTCCTTATGGAACAGACGGCTTGTCTGTTGCCAGTGCCTGTAGATTGAGGGATCAACAGGATGCAATCCTGTTCTTATCTTTGGAAGGATTCACACATTACTAACTGACCTTTGTGGCTGCATTTTGATCACAATTTGCTCAGGCACCAAATGGAACTCAAACCGGCAGTTCCCGAGACACAAGCACGCTGCCCGCTGTATCGCTAGAAAATTGATGAAGTCTGGAACTAAATTTCAGCAAGGTGTTCGATAAGGTTCCCCACAGTAGGCTATTGTACAAAATGCGGAGGAATGGAATTGTGGGAGATATAGCAGTTTGGTTCGGAAATTGGCTTGCTGAAAGAGACATAGATAAGCTGCAGAGCTGAGCTGAGACGTGGCAAATGGAGTTTAATGGCGGACAAGTGTGAGGTGATGCACTTTGGTAGGAGTAACCGGAAGGCAAAGTACTGGGCTAATGGTAAGATTCTTAGTAGTGTAGATGAGCAGAGAGATCTCGGTGTCCATGTACACAGATCCTTGAAAGTTGCCACCCAGGTTGACAGGGCTGTTAAGAAGGCATACAGTGTTTTAGCTTTTATTAATAGAGGGATCGAGTTCCGGAACCAAGAGGTTATGGTGAAGCTATACAAAACTCTGGTGTGGCCGCACTTGGAGTATTGTGTACAGTTCTGGTCACCGCATTAGAAGAAGGATGTGGAAGCTTTGGAAAGGGTGCAGAGGAGATTTACTAGGATGTTGCCTGGTATGGAGGGAAGTTCTTACGAGGGAAGGCTGAGGGACTGGAGGCTGTTTTCTTTAGAGAGAAGAAGGTTGAGAGGTGACTTAATTGAAACATATAAAATAATCAGAGGGTTAGATAGGGTGGATAGGGAGAGCCTTTTTCCTAGGATGGTGACGGCGAGCACGAGGGGGCGTAGCTTTAAATTGAGGGGTGAAAGATATAGGGCGGATGTCAGAGGTAGTTTCTTTACTCAGAGAGTAGTAAGGGAATGGAACGCTTTGCCTGCAATGGTGGTAGATTCGCCAACTTTAGGTACATTTAAGTCATCATTGGATAAGCATATGGACGTACATGGAATAGTGTAGGTTAGATGGGCTTGAGATCGGTATGATAGGTCGGCACAACATCGAGGGCCGAAGAGCCTGTACTGTGCTGTAATGTTCTATGTTCTACGTAAAACTGAGTAACACGTGTGTGTGTGTGTGTGTGTGTGTGTGTGTGTGTGTTTGTGTGTGTGTGTGTGTGATGTACCAGATTGTTGGAAAAACCTAGGCCCGAAACGTCAGCTTTTGTGCTCCTAAGATGCTGCTTGGCCTGCTCTGTTCATCCAGCTCCACACTTTGTTATGTTGGAAAAACCCATCTGGTTCACTAATGTCCATGAGGAAAGGGAACTGCCATCCTTACCTAGTCTGGCCTACATGTGACTCCAGACCCACAGCATTGTGGTTGACTCTGACAGCCCTCAGGCTGGGTGAACCACTCAGTCATATTGAAGATAGTGGCTCAGTACCATTTTTTGAGATCAGTTAGCAGCAAACACTGTGACAGACACACAGTAAGGATAAATAAGTGTATCTAAAGTCACAGTCATTCTCATAATCCATCCCTGAGCATTTGCCCAGGATATGGGTGCACTACACTGCTTCTGCACTTGGAGCACCACAGCTAAGGGAAATGAGTAGACCATTCAGCTCGTTGATTCTACACAACAAATGTTTCAAATTGCCTACCTTATGGGGACCTGCTGAGGCTGTGAAAACAGCTGTCTTTGTTAAATTAAAACTGAGAGAACTGCAGATGCAGTAAATCAGGAACAAAAACAGAAGTTGCTGGAAAAGCTCAGCATGTCTGGCAGCATCTGTGGAGAAAGAAACTGAGTTAATGTTTCTGGTCCGGTGACCCTTCCTCAGAACCGCACCACTTCACAGAGGCTGCCAGGCCTGCTGAGCTTTTACAGCAACTTCTGTTTTCTGTCTTTGTTAGACCCAGATGTGGGAGGGGGAGTCCCACACCTTCGGGGCGGGGGTACCTGCGACAAGATGCTGTTGGAACTGCTGCAATTTAAGGCATGCACAGCAAGCTCCCACATCCAGCGATGTGGCACTGCCAGATTGTCAGCCCCCCAGGAACGGTGGCTGAGGGATCAACGGTGGCACCAGGCATGTGCCCTTTATGTTGTCCCAAATCTTCCCAGCCAGGGTCTGCCACATCCGCTAGGGTAGGCATCAACGATGCCATTGTGGTGAGGTTGGTGAGGAATTGGCTGGTGGGGGTCAATGGGCCTCGATCTTATTTTGGTTCATTGCGCTCCCACCCAATCTCACCGGCTCTCCACCCCAGACCTGCCACTGCCTGCGTTAAAGGGATGAGCTGTTTAAAGAGAGTTGTGACTGATGTGAGACAGCTGGGGTTTAGCAGGGGAATGACAGCAGAGATAGATAGAGAGAGAGAGAGAGAGGTGGGGGCAGGGAGACGAGGTTTGAAATCTGTGGGACATCACCAGTGCCTGAGTTGGAGGGGGTGGGGGGTAACCATGATCAGGCAGGTGAGCTGTAAGCCCAGCTCCACTCTTGGGCCCTCAGTAAAACAGTAACTTTAAAGGAAATGAAATAGCCAGTGCTGAAGGGGGTCGTCCTCTGGAGGGTCGTAAGAGAGGGGAAAGGATTAGTGGCTGCAGCCTTGCTAAAAATATTCCGCACTAATAACGCCGTTCTCAACTGATTCCTCCCACCCCCACCCGCCTAGCCCTCCATCAACGAAAACCTCACCTAACGACCTCGCTCCAACCTGGGAAAAAACCCTGAGCAAAAGAGCTTCTCTGAGAAAAAATTGAGGTACGCTAACTTTTATTCTCATTGTTCTTACAAAAAAAGCTTAACTGGTTGTAGAGAGAGAAAAAAAGATTGGGTTAAATAAAGGCAGGTTTAAATGTTGGCGATTCTTTTAAAACTCTTCAAAGTTTATAAATCCCTTTCCTGTGTATGGTTCTGGCTTGTTTAGTAAGCTCAGCAGAAGCAATTTTTCACTCGTGAACTCTGCTCAATTTATGCTAAAAGCGTCATCGAGCAGAGAGTTCAATACGTTTTTCAAAAGATTATCAGTCCTTCCTCCACTTCACTTTCTCTCTCTCTCTCTCTCCCCCCATCCTTTATTTATTAAATTTGATTAGATTTGAAAAAGAGGAGGCTGCAAAACACCAGATAGTTGTATCTGGCAGCTGTCCCTCTGGTTTCTAACCCCCTTTCATATTTTGCTCAGGGTTTTTCTTCATGCATACTGTACAGACCACCCTCACTCTGAAGAAGGGCAGCAGAGATGCCCAACTCCATCCTTCCCTGCCCCCTGCGAGGGCAAGGTTGGCAGAGGGGGTTTCAACTGTCCCCCCAAAGAGGCCGAGGGTCCATGGCGGGGACCAGACTGTGCCCGAGGTGCCCCTGGTTGTGGAGGGTGCCCAGGCGCCTGCTTTTCTCAGGAAGCTGAAGAATGCAGCGATAGGCACTGGCTGTGACATCAGGCTGAAGGTGGCAGTGACAGGGTGCCCCGTACCCACACTGGCCTGGTACAAGAATAACCACTGCCTGGCACAGGAGAGCGGGGAGTACGGGGCGCTGTGGATCCGGGATTGCAAGCCCACCGACGCTGGGGTCTACACCTGCATCGCTCGGAACTGCGTCGGAGAATCCCAGTCTTCAGCTGTGCTGGCTGTGTTGGAATTGGAAGGTAGGATGCTGGGTTTGCAGTGGGCAGGGGTCGGGGGAGAGAGGTTGGTGGACAGGATAATAGATTATCCCTGGAATCTCGATGTTTTGTTATAGCACTAGGGCAGGTGGGATTTGAATGCGGGCCTCTTGGTTCCAATGTGGAGCTGCCAGCTTTGGGCTGGGGTTGGACAATGTCAGAAATCACACGACACCAGGTTATAGTCCAATGGGCTTATTTGAAATCACGAGCTTTTCGGAGCGCTGCCCCGTTGTCAGCACAAGATCCCCCCTAATTTAGAGCTCAGTCATTCAGCTTTGTGCGTTCTCTTTCTGCGTTCAGTACTTATCAGAAACAACCTGCTTGGAGATGTCATCACACACCCATTGAGGAGGAGGGAATGGAACCTGAGTCTTCTGGCTCAGAGATAGGGACACTTCCACTGTGCTAGAATAGACCCTGGTCCTAAAATGTAATTGTTTTGCTTAATCAACTTGTTACAATGCAGCTGTGGAGAAAGTGGCACTTAAAAGTGGACCTCTTGGCTCAGAGGTAGGGACACTGCACCACTAGACCCGGGAATTTAGAGGACTGAGCGATTTAAACTGGTTTCAGAGGTGACTGAGGGGATCTGATGAGGTGGATGTGGAAAAGCATGTTTCATGTTGTTGGAGAATCTGGCACTAGGGCCCGAAAATCGAAATAAAGGGGCACATATTTAGGACAGAGATGGGGAAACATTTTTCTTTTCTCTCAGGGGGCTGTGAGCTTTTGGAATCTCCCTTCCTCAAAAGGCAGTGGATGCAGAATCTTTAAGTATTTTTAAGGCCGAGGGAGATAGATTCTTGCTGACCGAAAAGGGGATGGAAGATTATCGGGGATGTTCAGGAAAGTAGAGTTAAGGTAAAATAAGATCAGCCACAATCTTATCGAGTTGGGGAGCAGGCTGAAAGGGCCAAGCGGCCTGGGCATCTTTCTTGCTTGTACATTTCTAGACATATAAAAGGAGGACACGGTGCTGGGTTGTGGGAATCTGATTGCAGGGATACAGAGCCAAGTCAAAAGGATTGAGCCTGGCCATTCGGGAATGAGGAAGAAAACCCAAAAAACTTTGGATGCTGTGACTCAAAAACAAAAATAGAAACTGCTGGAGAAACTTAGCAGGCCTGGCAGCATCTGTGGGGAGAAAGCAGAGTTAATGTCTCTAGTCCTTCTTCGGCAATTAGTAAACACTTCCTGACATGGAGAGTGGGGAAGAGTTTGGAAATCCTGTTCCCTAAGCGGGAACTGATGCCGGACTAATTGTTGATTTGAGATCTAACACTACTGGGATTTCCTTCTGGGGATGAAGGAACTGGGGGCATCGTTGCTAAGGTCACAGACAGCACAAAAATCGATGCAGGGTCAGGTAGTACTGAGGAAGTGGGGAGGCTGAGGAAGGACCGGCCAGGAGAGCGGGCAAAGCAAGGGGCAGATGGAATGCAGTGTGGGAAAGCGTGAGGTTATACATTTTGGTAAGGCGAACGGAGATGCAGACTATTTTCTAAACAGGGAAAGGCTTCGGAAATCTGAAGCACAGAGGGACTTGGGTGTCGTAGCTCATGATGCTCTTAAGGCTAACATGCAGGTTTGATTGTAACAAAGTGTGGAGCTGGATGAACACAATGGACCATGTGCTCCTCTGATGCTGCTTGGCCTGTTGTGTTCATCCATCTCCACACCTTGTTATCTCTCTCTCCCTATCTCTGATTGGAAGAGATCGTAGAAATAGGAATGGAATTACAAATGAGGATGGGAGTTTGAGATTAAGTTGTTGTTGGACCGAGCAACAGTGCATGATGGGTAATGGGGACTTGGTGTGACCTTGATATTGCATCTATGGGAGTACTGGGTTACGGTGAATAGAGAGTGGCAGGTCACACGATTCTGACACTGGTATGTGGGACTTTATAATTTTGCAGGTGCAGTAGGTGCTGAAGAAGGGAAACGGTGTGTGGGCCTTCATTGCAAGGGAGAAGCAATGGCCTAGTGGTGTTATTGCTGGATTGGTAATCTAGAGACCCAGATACTGTTCTGGGGACTCAGGTTCAAATCCTCCCGCAGCAGTTGGTGGAACTTGAATTCAATGAATATCTAGAATTGAGATTCTAATGACGACTGTGAATCCATTGTCAATTGTTGGAAAAACGCATCTGGTTCACTAATGTCCTTTAGGGAAGGAAACTGACATCATTACCTGGTCTGGCCTACATGTGACCCCAGACCCATGGCAATGTGGTTGACTCTTAACTGCCCTCTGGGCAATTAGGGATGGGCAATAAATGCTGCCTGGCCAGCAAATTGAGTTTAGGAGCAGGGATGTCTAGTTACAATTGTACAGGCCCATGGTGAGACCACACCTAGGATATTGTGCGCACAGTGTTCTCAGCTTTATTAGTAGAGGCCTAGAATACAAGAGCAAGGAGGTAATGCTGAACTTTGTAATGAAGCTCATTTGAAGACCTGGTGCAGACACAGTGGTCCAAATGGCCTCCTTCTGCTGGGTAACAAATCTGAGGACCTCTGATAGAATATATGAGGAGAAAGTGTTTCAGGGGGCAGGAGTCTTGGTAACCACGAGAGACACAGATCAAAGGGAGTCAGTAAAAGTGTGGGGCAAGGGGATGGTAATTAGTTTTGACCCAGGGATTTGTTGTGACGTGGAATATGCGAAGGAGAGGGTAGGATGGAGCGAGACTGCCTATAGAGCTCTTTGAGAGAGCCAGCATAGAACACAATGAGCAAAAATTATATCTAAGATAATAAAATGTGAGGCTGGATGAACACAGCAGGACCAGCAGCATCTCAGGAGCACAAAAGCACAAAAAATTATATCTATTTGTTTTTCGCCAACATTCAATGTTTTGGCCTCAAAAGGTTCCTGGAGCAGAGAATTCCACAGGGCCCCCAATTTCTGGATGAAGACATTTCTCCACATCTCAGTCCTAAATGGCCCACCCCGTATCTTTACACCCTGACACCTGGTTCTGGACTTCCCCATCATCAACAACATCCTTCCTCTGTTTACCCTGTCTAATCCTGTTAGAATTTTATGGGTTTTTATGTGACTCCCCCTTGTTCTTTTAAACTCCAGTGAATATAGCCCTAACTGATCCATACTCTCTTCAAACGTCAGTCTTGCCATCCCAGGAATCTGCTCAGCCCAACGACAACTCAGTTTCAAAACTCACATTCTCATTTGCAGATCTATTCCAATTTTGTTGGTTTTGTCCAGCAGCAGACAACACTTTTCATTCTTTAAACTCTTTATTTGACTTTATTCTGCCATGTGACGCGGATGTTGCTGACAAAGGCATCATTAGCTGCTTCTGTTTAATTTGCCCTTGAATGGAGTATCCTGCTGGACCATTTCAGAGCAGCTAAATGTCAATCCCATTGCTTTTGGCCTGGAGTCACGTGTAGGCCAGTCCAGGTAAGGAAGGCACAATTTGCTTTTTACTTATTCATTGGACATGAGCATAGCTGGCCGGGCCCAGCATTTACACCCGTCCCTAGTTGTCCCTTGAGAAGGTGGGGGTGAGCTGCCTTTTTGAACCGCTGCTGCCCATGTGCTGAAGATAGACCCACAATGTTCCTTAGGGAGGGAATTCCTTCACTGAAGGACACTGGAGGGTTTCAGTGATTATTGTTAATGGTTGTCATAACTGAGATTAATTTGCAATTCCTGATTTATTCATTGTATTTAAATTCCATTAGCTGCAACGGTTAGATTTGAACCCATGCTCCCTGCAGATTCCCAAAATGATCCAGAGGTGAGGGGGTGAGAGGCGCTGGTGGGGTTACATTGTGCAGGCTGGGCTTCAATTCCCACAGGTATAAAACAATGAAAGATGCGAACGTCAGTGATGCCTTAATCTCACAAATGAATTTAGAAAGTATCTCATTGAGGTGTTATTGTAGAATATTAAAGAATCTGATAAAGTAGATGGAGAGAAACCATTTTCTCTGTGGAGCGGTTAGAAGAGGAAGTGGGGCTGCATGTGTGGGTGAGTGACAAAGCTTAAAATTGGCCAAAACTGATATCAGGAAGGACATCTTCACACAAAGGTGTTTTGGCTTTCATTGGCAGGGGGATTGAGTTTAAGAGCCGTGAGGTTATGCTGCAGCTCTATAAAACCCCCATTAGACTACATTTGGAATATTGTATTCAGTTCTGGTCGCCTCATTACAAGGAAGGATGTGGAAGCTGTAGAGAGGGCGCAGAGGAGATTTACCAGGATGCTGCCTGGACTGGAGGGCAGGTCTTATGAGGAACGGTTGAGGGAGCTAGGAGTTTTATCATTGGATCGAAGAAGAATGAGAGGTGACTTGATAGAGTTGTACAAGATGATGAGAGGCATAGATAGGGTGGATAGTCAGAGACATTTTCCCAGGGCGGAAATGACTGTTACGAGGGGGTATAATTTTAAGGTGATTGGAGGAAGGTATAGGGGAGATGTCAGAGGTAGGTTCTTCACACAGAGAGGTGGGCGTGGACTACGCTGCCGGCAGTGGTAGTGGAGTCAGATACATTAGGGACATTTAAGCTACTCTTGGATAGGCACATAGAGGATAGTAAAATGTAGGACATGCAGTGTAGACTGATCTCAGTGGGATAATGGGCCAGCACAGCATTGTGGGCTGAAGGGCCTGTATGGTGCTATACTGTCCTATGTTCTATGTAAAGGGGCATAACAGAATCTGTTGAGGCTGGGGATAAATTAAAAATTCCAACATTGAGGGGACCAGTTCTTTCGGAGCTGGTGAACTGTAAGGAGGCAGTTTTAATGAATAAAGTCAGGGTAAATTATCCGCTAGGAAACAGTGACCATAACCTCGTTGAATTTAGTTCTCAGTTTGAGTGGGAGGAACCTGGGTCAGAAACAACTGTGCTAAGCTTAAATAAGGATAATTACAAAGGAATAAGGGCTGGTTGGAGCAGACTGGGAAAGGATTATAGAAACACAGATGGTTGAGGATTAATAGCAGACATTTAAAATATAGCACATGGCCCATAGCAGAGATATACCCCAGAGAGGAATAAGAATTCTGAGAAAGGATTAACCCAGGAAGTCAAGGATAGCATCACATAGAAAGAAAAATAACATACAATGTGCATTAATGGTGAGCCAGAGGACTGGAAAAGTTTCAAAGACCAATAAAAGATGACCAAAATAATCATAAAAGTGGAGAAAATAATCTTTGAGGGACAGCTTGTAAGTAACATCAAGACACACAGCACAAGCCTCTTTAAATATATAAAGAAAGAGAGAAGCCAGAGTGAACATGGGCCCCTTAGAAGGGGGGGGGGGGGCAACTGTCTTTCTCTCTCTTTGGGCTCTATCCTATCCTATCCTCCCTACCCCACCCACCTCCCTATTTTCTGCACATAAACTGACGTTTTCCCAGCCACCATCAGTTCTGAAGAAGGGTCACTGGACTCGAAACGTTAACTCTGTGTTTTCACCTCCACAGATGCTGCCACACCTACTGAGCTTTTCCAGCAACTTTGTTTTTGTTCCTTAGAGAATGAGGCTGGGGAAACAATATTGAGGAAGCGGGAAATGGCAGAGGAGAGGAATAAATATCTGGCAACAGATTCCACAGGAGATAAGCAGTGAAGGTATTCCAAAAATCTTAATATTCCAGACAGGAAACAGATACAATGACTATCACTAGAGAAAAGTTCTGGGAAAGCTAACGGACGGAAGACCCCGTAAAATCTCCTCGACCTGAGGAGATGCATCCCAGGATATTAAAGAGAATAGTTGCAGATGCACTGATAGTAATTGTCAAGAAATCTTTAGATTTCTGGAAAAATCTCAGAGAATAGGAAACTGGCAATGCAACACATTTATTTAGAGTCACAGAGTCATAGGGATGTGCAGCAGGAAACAGATCCTTCAATCCAACTCATCTATGTTGACCAGATATCCTAAACTAATCCAGTCCCATTTGCCCGCATTTGGCCCATATCCCTCTAAACCCTTCCTGGTTACATACCCACCCAGATGCCTTTTAAATGTTGTAATTGTACCAGCCTCCACCACTTCCTCTGGCAGCTCAATCCAAGCACAAACCACCCTCTGTGTGAAAACTTTTCCCCTAAGGTACCTTTTAAATATTTCCGCTCCGCCTTAAACCTATGCGCCTCTAGTGTTGGACTCCCCTACCCTGGAAAAAAGACCTCACCTATTCGCCCTATCCATGCTCCTCATGATTTTAAAAAACCTCTCATAGGTCGCTGCTCCTAAAAGACAAAACACAGGAAACTGTACGACTGCTTAATGCCTGTTGTTGCCAAATGTTAGAGTCTATTATTAAAGATACAAAAGCAAAACATTTAGAAATGCATATTATGATCAAGTGGAGTCAGCTCCATGAAGGGGAAATAATGCCTGACAGATTTAACAGAATTGTTTGAGGAGGTAGCATGCAGGATAGATAAAAGGGACAGATTTGGATTTTCAGAAGGTGTTTGATAAGGCACAGCACGATAGCTGTAAGGTGTTGGGGGTAGACATTAGCATTGATAGAGGCTTCACTAACTCATAGAAGGCTGGTACGTGGGACTGGGGGCATTCTCAAGACAGCAACCTGTAAGCTGTGCTGTGTGCCTGGCTCACAATTTACAAAATGCAAAGTTAACGTACTGTTGCCGAGAATGTGGATGATATGAAAATGTGTGTGGGAGGGTGGTGGTCAAGTGATGAGGATTGCTCAAAGAGTTTGCAGAAAAGTATAGACGGGGTAGAATGAATGGGCAAAAGCTTAGCAGCGGGAGTATAATGTGGGGTGATGCACTTTGGCAGGAAGAATAGAAGAGCTGATGATTCTTTAAATGGAGAAAGACTGCAGAAAGCTACAACATGGAGAGATTGGGCAGTCCTCGTTGCTGAAGCACAAAAATCTGGGTGCCCAAGGCCAGTGGGTAATAAGGAAGGTAAATGGGATGGTAGTTTTTTTTTAACAAAGGAAATGTAAAATAAAAGTCAGGATGTTTTGCTAAACTATTCAAGGCCTTAGTCAGAGCTTAGCTGAAATAATGTGAATGGTTTTGAGTCCCTTATCTAAGGAATGATAGACTGGCATTGGAGGCAGACAACAGAGGGTTCACTGGGCTGGTACAAAGTACAGAGGGACTGTCTTAGGAGGACAGGTTGAGCAGGTTGGGCCTGTACTCAATGGAGTTTAACAGAATGAGAGACAACATTACTGAAACATACAAGATGCTTAGGGGCCTAGACAGGGTAGAGGTGGAAAGGTTGATTTCCCACTGTGGGAGAATCTAAAACCAGACGACACCAAATCCCGCCAGTTTAAGACGGAAAGGAAGGGGAATGTCATCTCTGGGAGGAGAGTGAATCTGTGGAATACTTTACTGCAGAGGGCTGTTGCAGCTGGGCCAGTAAATATATGGAAGGCTGAGTTTTTTGATCAGGCAGGGAACCAAGGATTCTGGGGAAAAGGCAGGAAAGTGGAGTTGAGGACGGCCAAACCAGTCACAATCTCATTGAATGGTGGAGCGAATTTGATAGGCTGAATGGTTCACTTCTGCTCCCACGTCCACTGATCAAATTGAGTGGGGAAGCAGATTAGAGGGCCCGAATGGCCTCCTCAGGTCCCTGTCATTAACTCTCGGGTATGAGTTACAATCTTTCATTTAACCGAAGCACTTCAAACACATGACAAACTGCGGCAGGACCTGAATATTTCTACAGGATGTATTTGTCAATAGCCTGGCTATTGCTCGTCCTTCTCAGTGACCACGTTTGTACCCTGCGGCACCGGCTAATGATACTGTGACTATACATTTACCAGGCTGTAATGGCGACCCCTGTACTTTGGGAAAATTGCTTAATTTGGATCCAGGAAGAATCTATTGTATCTTTCACAAACTCAGAACGATCCAAAACGCTTTCCAGTCAAAATATTTCATCTCCATCCATGGTTGTGGGTGTTACCGGATGGACCAGTGTTTGACGCCTGTCCGTAATTGTCCTGGAAGAGGTGGCAATGACCTGCTTTCTGGAACACAACTGGCTCCCCTGCTTAGCCATTTCAGGGGTCAGTTACATGTCACCCACATTGCTGTGGGGCTGGAGTCACGTGTAGGCCAGATCCAGTAAGGATGGCAGTTTCCTTCCCTGAAGGGCATTAGTGACCCAGATGGGATTTTAATAACTAAGCCAGCGTAGATTTATCTAATCAACCAGTTCAGAGACATTATTGCACACCCCGGTCCTCCTGATCCAGAGCTAGAAACACTACCCCTGAGCCACAAGGACCACAATCTTGAAATTATATGGGCACTGTGACTATATTTGTAACTCTAGATTCTTTAACTTAAGGGATTTGTGTTCCCCAGAGGCTGGAGTGGGACTCAACCTCATTTTTGCATCAGCCATTGGCCCTGGATTCCAGGTCACTAACCCAGTAACATTAAGGGGAGGTGATGGCCCAGTGGTATTATCGCTGGACCGTTAATACTGAGACCCAGATAATGATCTGGGGACCTGGGTTCGAATCCTGCCTTGGCAGATGGTGGAATTTGAATTCAATAAATATCTGGAATTAAGAGCCTAATGATGACCATGAACCCATTGTTGATTGTCGGGAAAAACCCACCTGGTTCACTAATGCCCTTTAGGGAAGGAAATGGCCATCCTTACCTGGCCTGGCCTATTTGTGACTCCAGACCCTCAGCAATGCGGTTGACTCTCAACTGCCCCCCTGGGCAATTAGGGATGGGCAGTAAATACTGCCTTGTCAGCACCACCCTCATCCCCTGAATGAATAAATGAAATAAAAAATGATCTGCTCTGTTTCTCTTAAAGGATGTGGGACAGGTCGGGGTTGGGGGGGAGCGGGTGGAGCACAGTCACCCTTCTAATAGAGGAAATATGTCAGCTCTAGAGAGAAAGCAGGAACTGCAGATGTTGGAGAATCCGATAACAAGGTGTGGAGCTGGATGAACACAGCAGGCCAAGCAGCATCTCAGGAGCACAAAAGCTGATGTTTCGGGCCTAGACCCTTCATCAGAGAGCCCGAAACGTCAGCTTTTGTGCTCCTGAGATGCTGCTTGGCCTGCTGTGTTCATCCAGCTTCACATTTTATTATCTTGGATTCTCCAGCGTCTGCAGTTCCCATTATCAGCCGTGGTTAAGTGTTCATTTACAGTGCAGAGGATTTTTGCTGTATTTCGCTTTCTCACAAACACACAGATGAGAATTTCCCTTTGATGTGTTATTTTCCAGTTATTTATTACCATATCGGATCAGTTTCCCACTTAAACTGACTGCGCACATTTCTGCTGTTAAATGATCCCACACTCATGCTCACTCACTCTCCCTTTCAATTGCTTTCTCTTCTCTCTCTCCCTTATGTGATCTCGCCTCTCTCTCTCATATCACTCACCCCCTCCCTTCCCTCTCTCCCTCTTTTTCTGATTTTCACATTCCCTGTTCCTCCTCTTCTCTCCGATAATCCTTTCATACCCAATTCTCCGTCTCTCTTTCAAACCTCTCTCGAGATTCCTCATCATGTCAGTCACTCCCATTTTCTCTGTTCCTGTCCTTCGCGTTTACCTCTTCATTCACACATTCTTCCCCTCGCTCTTTCTCTGATCTGTTCTGTTTCAGTCTTTTCCTCATTCACCCTTCCATGCCCCTCTCTTTCTACCTTCATTCTCAATCTCTCTTTCTTTTATCCACCCCTGCAATATTTCAGTGTTGCTTTCTCTCCCTTTTAGCCCCACTTGATTTTTCAATTTTTACACACATTTTTCTGTGTCTCTCCTTTCTCTCTCACTCCCTCGCCCGTGCCTCACTCCTCTTGACCCACTAACCCAACATCTGTTTCAGGCTGTTTCATCCTCTCTGATGAAGGGTCTAGGCCCGAAACGTCAGCTTTTGTGCTCCTGAGATGCTGCTTGGCCTGCTGTGTTCATCCAGCCCCACATTTTATTATCTTGGAATCTCCAGCATCTGCAGTTCCCATTATATCTGTTTCAGGCTGTTTTGTATTCCCTGCCTTCTCTGGCTGCCTCAGGCAATGATCCGCTCTTCGAGAGGAGCTGTCAGCATTTCTGTTCGGATTTCCCGATTTCACACCCTTCCCTTAAATAAATTTGCCTCCGATAAACCGAGTCACTGCTGTGCAGGTATGGAACAGAATGCCAGAGGGTGAACCGACTGCTCAAGGGTTAATGTTGGTGCGTCCACTACTGCCTGGCAGCCTGAGGAGTAGTCTGTCAGTGTCCTCAGGTGTGGAGAACATCTCTCACTGCATGGGGACGTAAACACGTTCAACCTGTTTGCTACAGCTATGCCCAGCTGTATGAGAGCAGGTTATTGTGGGTAAGGCGTGGGTAAGGTGTGGGCACAGATGTGTACTGTGGGTAAGGTGTGGGCACAGATGTGTACTGTGGGTCAAGTGTGGTTACAGGTGTGTACTGTGGGTAAGGTGTGGGTACAGGTGTGTGCTGTGGGTAGAGTGTGGGTACAGGTGTGTACTGTGGGTACAGATGTGGGGACAGACGTGGGTACAGGTGTGTATGTGGGTAGAGTGTGGGGGTACTGTGGGTAGAGGTGTGCTATGAGAGCTGAGTTGAACTGACTCAGGTTAGACTGGTCCCGAGTGAACTATAGCTCAGACATAGACATTGTTCACTCTCAGCCTGCAGCTGTCAGTGTTGTGGGTCTCTCTTAATTCCTGTTCTTTTTTATAAATTCACCCACGGGATGTGGGTGTCGCTGGCTGGGTCCAGCATTTATTACCCGTCCCTAGTTGCCCCTTGAGAAGGTGGGGGTGAGCTGCCTTCTTGAACCGCTGCAGTCCGTGTGCTATAGGTTGACCCACAATGTCCTTAGGGAGGGAATTCCAGGATTCTGACCCAGTGACAGTGAAGGAACGGCGATATATTTCCAAGTCAGGACGGTGAGTGACTCAGAGGGGAACTTGCAGGGGGTGGTGTTCCCATGTATCTACTGCCCTTGTCCTTCTAGATGGAAGTGGTCGTGGGTTTGGAAGGTGCTGCCTGAGGATCTTTGGTGAATTTCTGCAGAGCATCTTGTAGATGGTACACACTGCTGCGACTGAGTGTCGGTGGTGGAGGGAGTGGGATGTTTGTGGATGTGGTGCCAATCAAGCGGCTGCTTTGTTCTGGATGGTGTCGAGCTTCTTGAGTGTTGTTGGGGCTGTACCCATCCAGGCAAGTGGGGAGTATTCCATCTCACTCCTGACTTGTGCCTTGGAGATGGTGGACTGGTTTTGCGGAGTCGGGATGAGTAGGAGCCCCAGCCTCAGAGCCTCAGGGGGATGGAGAATAGGGAGTTTGGGGGAATGGGAGGATAGGCACTGTGAAGTTCAGAGGGACAGAGTAAAATAGACAACGAGAGTGAGAAACAGCGAGAGACAGAGAGAGCAGAGGAACACAAGAGGCTTGTTGGAGTGAGGGATGTCAGTGAAGGTGGAGAGAGTGCAGAAACTGGGATTGTTCTCCTGTGAGTGATGGAAGTAAAAGGGAAGATTGAAAGCAATTATGGAGTTCTTTACTCAGAGAGTAGTAAGGAAATGGAACACTCTGCCTGCAACGGTAGTAGATTCTCCAACTTTAGGTACATTTAAGTCGTCATTGGACAAGCATATGGACGTACATGGAATAGTGTAGGTTAGATGGGCTTGAGATTGGTATGACAGGTCGGCACAACATCGAGGGCCGAAGGGCCTGTACTGTGCTGTAATGTTCTATGTTCTATGTTTACTGAGTAGATTGTGTTCCCAGGAAGGTCTGTGACCAGAGGGAAGGTGAGGGGTTTTTATTTGAGCAGTTGTGAATGCCTGAGACGGTGGTGGAAGGGAATTCAACAGGAACTTTGGACACTTGGAAGGAAAATGTTCAGAGCTGTGGGAAACGAAGGGGAAGTGGAATAAATTGGGGAGCTCTTTCAAAGACCTGACATAACATCGTGGGCTGAATGGCCTCCTAAGCTAACTGCTTCTGCGATCTAGAGATAGAGAAGGACTTGTGGCAGCATGAGAGGAGGAGGGAGAAGAGGATAGACAAAATGAGAAAGAAACAGTGCAGAAACAGAGGTACAGTGACTGAGGGAGAGAGAAAGAGGGAGGTAGAGAGAGAGAGAGTGAGAGAGGGGCGGGAAGAGAGGATGAGTGTGAGAAAGAGAGTAGTGGACAGTAACAGGAATTCAGACAAAGCGAGTGAAAGAGAGACAGAAATACACAGAGAGAGACAGACAGAGAGAGGGACAGAGAGAGAGAGTGAGAGAGGAGGAGAAGGATGGAGAGAGACAGATACCGAGATTGGGAGACAGAACCCAGAGGGGAAAACTTACTAAAAGCCATGAATGACAGGGACTAAACTGACTTGTTGTGTACATTTCAGCTTGGAGCTACAGAATGATGATTCCTTTGTAGATGTGACTGAATGTACTTTACTGTTTCATTCCATGAGGGGCACAGTGAGGCAGAGAGAGGCAGAGGTAGATAGATGTGACTAGTCTGGGAGTGATTGAGAGATCCACTCTGTTAGGATAAAGAGTGGATTTCTGTGAGGATGTTCAAGTGGGTGGAAGTCGTGGCGGGGGGGGATGTTGGTTTGGATGACTGTGGATTTGGGGGGGTGGCTGTTGCAGTTCGCAGCTGTCAGCTCCGTCACACACTTTCACTTGGGGCTGAACTGTGCTGGTTTATTTTCGTTCTGGAATCTGCCAGCCTTTGGATTCTAACTGTGTAAGTAAGCAACAGGGGCTCGGATTACAGAAGGGTGTCTCTGCACTGAGGCAGTTTGAATGCTTTTAGAGAAAAAAAAGGGGAAAACAGACAAAAACATTCCACTCTCCTACATCCTCGTGTGAGGCAACCTAACAGTAACAAGCTATTATTCCTGGAGAATCTTGGTGCACAGGAGGGGGCCATTTGGCCCATTGTGTCTGTGCTGTCCCTTCGAAAGAGCTGTCCAAATTGATCCAACTCCATGTCGCCCTCTACCTCCCACTCTTTCCCCCAGAGATCTGTTCATCAATTGAGCCAGTCCCCTTCCAGAGGGTACAAATTAATTGTAGGGAAGGCATCCAAGGGTTGTTGGGAAAGAGAGAAGGGCGAGAGCCAGGAAGAGAATGTTCAACTTGTGAGGAAACATCTGGGTACACAGAATGCAAGGTGGATTATTGGTTTTGGATTTGCCAGGGGCTGGGGGGTTAGGTGTCATTATAGGCCTCGCAGTTGGCCAGCACTAGGAATGCCATGTCTAGTTTTGAGAATGCCCTCCACTGTGTTGTGTAGCACTATCACTGTGCTAAGTGGGACAGACTTCATACGGATCTAGCAACTCAAGTCTGGCCATCCATGAGGCGCTGTGGGCCACCAACAGCAGCAGAATTATACTCCAGCTCAATCTGTAACCTCATGGCCCGGAGTATCCCCCACTCAACCATTACCATCCAGCCATGGAATCGACCCTGTTTCAATGGACAGTGCCAGGAACAGCACCAGGCGTACCAAAATTCACCAAAGATCTTCAGATAGCACCTTCCAAACACCACTTCCATCTAGAAGGACAAGGGCAGCAGATACATGGGAACACCACTCCCTCCAAGTTTCCCTCCAAGCCCCTCACCGTCCTGACTTGGAACTATATCACCGTTCCTTCACTGTCGCTGGGTCAAAATCCTGGAATTCCCTCCCTAAGGGCATTGTGGGTCAACCCACAGCAGATGGGCTGCAGTGGTTCATGGAGGCAGCTTGCCACCACCTTCTCAAGGGGCAACTAGACTTGGGCAATAAATACTGGCCAACCAGTGATGCCCCTTTTTGTCAAAGAAAGACAAAATTCTCCTTGCTTGCCTTTCTATCTACCTCAGTGATGTGCTCAGTGACTCTACTGTCCACTTGGGGCACTCTATGCTTGAGCCTCTGGAATCCTCAGCTTGTAATTGATACCTTGTGGGATGCACCGGCCTGAACTATGTTAATTGGGCTAATCGAGCTGTACAGCATGAGAACAGGTCCTTCAGTCCAATGCGTCCTTGTGGACAGTTTCTCATCAACCCTAGGATGGTGACGGCGAGCACGAGGGGGCATAGCTTTAAATTGAGGGGTGAAAGATATAGGACAGATATCAGAGGTAGTTTCTTTACTCAGAGAGTAGTAAGCGAATGGAACGCTGTGCCTGCAACGGTAGTAGATTCGCCAACTTTAGGTACATTTAAGTCATCATTGGATAAGCATATGGACGTACATGGAATAGTGTAGGTTAGATGGGCTTGAGATCGGTATGACAGGTCGGCACAACATCGAGGGCCGAAGGGCCTGCACTGTGCTGTTATGATCTATGTTCTTTCAGAGATGTTATTACACACCTGGGGGAGCAGGTGGGGCTTGAGACTGGGATCAGAGATAATGGGAACTGCAGATGCTGGAGAATCCAAGATAACAAAGTGTGAAGCTGGATGAACACAGCAGGCCATCTCAGGAGATGCTGCTTGGCCTGCTGTGTCCATCCAGCTCCACACTTTATTATCGGGGCTTGAAACTGGGCCTCCTGTCTCAGTTATGGGGTACTACCACTCCAGCAACCCCTCCCTCACACATTAATGATATCTAAAAGGTTATGGATACACAGATGGGGAGCACTGATTGATTAAGTATTTGGAGCATATGTGAGGAGAGACTTTCAGAAAGAGGCTACAGAGAGAGAGAGAGAAAGTAATCTGGGGCACCGGGAGTTGGTGTTACACAAAACTAGACCAGGTAAGGATGGCAGTTTCCTTCCCTAAAGGGCATTAGTGAACCAGAGGGGTTTTACACAACAATCAGCAATGATTTCATACTAAAAATTAGATGTTAAATTCCAGATTTTTAGTGAATTCACTTCATGTAGCAGATACCAGAATATTTCCTGGGTCTTTGGATTAATAGTCTACTGGTAATGCTACGAGGCCATCCCTCACCATACAACCCAGAGAATCATGGAGCAAGAGCTTGTGTGCGATATAACTGTTGGCCTATTGTTTAAAGGCAGTATTTCACCATTAGACGGCTCTAAAGACAATGTCTCACTGAGAGATAGGCCTCCCAAAGTACATCCCCTCACACTCTTCAGGATTAAGTTCCATCTGCCATTGTTCTGCCCCCATGACCAGCCAGTCTCTATCAGCTTTTCTCCTCATTATTTAGCACCCCAACAATTTTCATGTGGTCTACAAACTTACTGATCAAACCACCTACATTCACATTTAGGCCATTATTTCAAATAGCAGCAAATAGCACCAAACCCTGTGCTGTTCCACTAGACACAGGCTTCCAGTCACAAAAACACTCTTTGACCATCATTCCCTGTCATTCAGCCAATTTTGGATCTAATTTGTCCAATTGCCTGGCATCACAAGGGCTATTCACTTCTTAACCAGTCTTCGCTGTAAGTCTTTGTCCAAACTCTTTGTGAAGTCCATGTGGACGAAATAACCTGCGCTACCCTCGTCTAACACCCCCTCAAAAAATTCAACCAAACCATCCAGACATGATCTCCCCTTTCAATGCCAGCTCTGACTAATTTTGACTAAACTTTGCCTGTTTAAGTGAAGATTAATTCTGTCCTTCAGAATTCTTATTCGGTAGTTTCCCCAACACAGATGTTAGACTCGTGGCTAATAAAATGTGAGGCTGGACGAACACAGCAGGCCAAGCAGCATCTCAGGAGCACAAAAGCTGACGTTTCGGGCCTAGACCCTTCGTCAGCTTTTGTGCTCCTGAGATGCTGCTTGGCCTGCTGTGTTCGTCCAGCCTCACATTTTATTAGCTTGGAATCTCCAGCATCTGCAGTTCCCATTATCTCTGTTAGACTCGTGGGTTTGTAATTCCCGATTTATCCCTACCTCTCTTCTTGGACAATGCCACCACGTTTACCTCTGGAAAGAATTTGAAAGTTAATATAGAGTCTGGTATAATCTCTCACAACAGCCTTGGCTACATCTCACCAGGGTTTGGGGATTTATCCATTTTCAGACCACCTGAAACTACCAATACCTCCTCCCTCAAAATGCTAATTTGACAATTATATCATAGTCGCTCTCGCTGATTTCTAGATCTATATCAACCTTCTCTATAGTGAATACAGATGTAAAATACCATTTACAACCTCAGCTCCACAGGCAGACAGCATCTTCAGTCCTTAAACGGTCCTGTTATTTCGCTATTTATTGTCTTACCCCAACATACTTTTTAAAAAAACCTCTGGATTTGCTTTAATGTTACCAGCCAGCATTTTCTCACATCCCCACTTTGCTTTTCTAATTCCTATTTTAAGTAACCTCCACACTCTCAATATGCCTGTGGGGTTTCTGATGCTTTGAGCCTCCAGTATGAGCCATAAGTTTCCCTTATACAATCATGGAGTCCGTACAGTGTGGAAGCAGGCCACTCAGCCCATCAAATCCAACTGAACCCCTGAAGGGCAACCCACCTAGACCCACCCTTTACCCTGACCCTATAGCCCTGCATTTCCCGTGGCCAATCCACCCTAGCCTGCGCATCGTTGGGCTGTGGGAGGAAACCAGAGCCCCTAGAGAAAACACACACAAACATGATGGGAATATCCATGTGGAGGTGCACAGGCACTGGAGGGTGGAATTGAACGTGGGTCCCTGGCGCCGTGAGACAGCGATGTTAGCCACTGAGCCCAGTAAATTCCTCGACATCTCTAGTTCTCTGGGCTAACTGGTCACCCTTCACCCAGACAGCAACATGCGAGCCCTACTTTCTCACTATTCGCCTTTTGAATGTCTCCCATTGCTCTAATGAGGATTTTCCTCCAAGGAGCTGCTCCCAAGCCAGATCCTGTTGTATTAAAACTGGCCTTCCCCAGATTCGGAACCTTTATTTCCATGGCTCCCTGAAATCTGACTGAGTTACAGCCGGCATGCTGTCTTTGGGGTAATACCTCAGTGAACATTGTAGGTCTTGAGGCCTTCACTGCTCTTTACCTCTATTATCCCTGAAACAAAATTCCCTGGGGTTTTCCTCCCCTCATAGCTGCCTTATTCGAAAAACACCTTCTTACATTCTCTAGCACAGCAACTTGGGGGGGGGGGGGGGGTGAGGTGGTGGCATTCAGCCCCTCAGGTGTGCATTGCCTTCCTACCTGATACTGGATCATATACATCTCAGCTCCAATTCCCAGCCCTTCCCCTCTATCCCCTTGGTGCTATTACACAGGAACCAGCTGTCAGTTTTGATCATTCCCTGTGGATCTGGACTATCAATAGCCTTTTGGGAAGTGGAGCAATTTCCAGTGGGACCCTCATTTTGCAGGAGCACTTCCTGGTCTCACTCATGAGTACCCAGGCTCCAGTTCGGCCCCCTTCTTCCGACACCCCCCACCCACAACAACAACCAGAAAGGTTTGCCCCTATCAAATCGCTTTAGCATCTGAAATATCTCAGTTAGGTCACCCTCAACCTTCTCAGCTGCAGGGAATTTGATCCAGGTTTATGCAGCCTGTCCTTATAACATAACCCTTTTCTGTTCTAGTGAAATTCCTGCTTCCTGATTATAACTAAACCCACTTTCCCCTGGTGGGGTCTGACCAAGTCTCTCTGAAACCGAAGCTTAACTGTCCACCCTTTCACAGGGAAAAGTCAACAGTTTATTAATTTTATTCTGAATGACACTTTTCAGTTTATGAGTGCTAGTTTCTACCTGGGGCTCTTAAGAGAAATGCCTTTACCAAGAGAGCGGGGAGAGTGGAATTATCTGCTACAAAAAACAGTTGAAGGCAAAGCATTGAGGAATCAGCCTGGTAAACCTTAGTTGCTCTCCCTCTACCACCCAAACATCCTTTCTCAGGTATGGAGACCAACGCTGCACACAAAATTCTAGGTGTGGTCTCATCAAGACCCTGTACAATTGCAGCAAGACGTCCCTGTTCTTGCACTCAGATCTAATTACTCCACCTCAAAAAAACTCGATGACCAACCACCCCCCCCCCCCCCCCACCCCACCACTGTGTGTTAAGGTAAGGGCTAAAGTAATCAAAGGTAGAAAGAGGGAACATGGGACTGAGTTGGGTGATCAGCCATGAACATATTGGATGGGGGAGCGGGCTTGAAGGGCTGAATGGCCTCCTCTTGCTCCTGGTTTCTACATTTCTATCTTAATCTCCACACTCACTCCTCTTGGAGTCTGACTAATAAGAAATTATTCTCAAATGTCCTTTTAGGATCCAAACTGGGGATCCCACATTTCCGCAGATTGAAATCTATCTGCTTTACTGGTGTCCTGAATTGGACTGGACCTGTGAGATAGATTACCCTGGGTACAAGAGCAGGTCAAAGGTGAAGAAACTGCAGCGAGTAACTCACCTCCTGACTCCCCAAAGCCTGCCCACCATCTCCAAGGCACAAGTCAGGAGTGTGATGGAATACTCCCCACTTACCTGGATGGATGAAGCCCCAATAACACGCAAGAAGCTTGCTTTCAATGGCATATGTGCATCGCTGGCTGGGCCTAGCATTTATTGTCCATCTCTGGTTGCCCCTCGAGAGGGCGGTGGTGAGCAGCCTCCTTGACCTGCTGCAAATCACATGCTGTAGGTAGGTTCGCAATGTCCTAGATTTTGACCCAGCGACAGTGAAGGATAGATATTTCCAAGTCAGGATGGTGAGGGGCTTGGAGGGGAACTTGCAGGGGATGGTGTTCCCATGTACCTGCTGCCTTTGTCCTTCTAGATGGAAGTGGTTGTGGGTTTGGAAGGTGCTGTCTGAGGATCTTTGGTGAATTTCTGCAGTGCATCTTGTAGATAGTACACACTGCTGCTACTGAGTGTCGGTGGTGAAGGGAGTGGGATGTTTATGGATGTGGTGCCAATCAAGGGGCTGCTTTGTCCGGGATGGTATCAAGGTTCTTGAGTGTTGTTGGAGCTGCCCCCATCCAGGTAAGTGGGGAGTATTCCATCACACTCCTGACTTGTGCCTTGGAGATGGTGGACAGGCTTTGGGGAGTCAGGAGGTGGGTTACTCGCTGCAGTTTCTTCACCTTTGACCTGCTCTCGTACCCAGGGTAATCTATCTCACAGGTCCAGTCCAATTCAGTTTCTGAGCACTACTTGTGTCCTGTTTTAAATTCCTGTCCTCACCTCAAAGTGAACTTCACCTGCTAACCCGTTACCACCTGCAACCTGACCCTGACAGGTCTCATGGTTAGAAAGTGAAAACCTTGCAGAGTTTTGTAATCTGAATTCGACCTCTGGAACTTGCCATGTCCGAACACGGGGGTGGGGAGTGGAGTGGAGGATGGTGGGCGGCGTGGGAGTGGAGGGTGGGGGTGGGCATGTGTTGGTCATCGGGCTTTTTAAGGTAGAATAGTTAATGAGTACAGGAACAAGGGTGGCTCGCTGCAATTATACAGGGGCCTTGGTGAGACCACACCTGGAGTAATGTGTACAGTTTTGGTCTCTGTACCTGAGGAAGGATGTTCTGGCAATGGAGGGAGAGCAACAAAAGTCTCCCAGACTGATCCCTGGGGTGGCAGGACTGATGTATGAGGAGAGACTGGATCAGTTAGGATTATATTCACTGGAGTTTAGAAGAATGAGGGGGATTCTCGTAGAAACCTATAAAATTCTAACAGGACAGACTGGGTTAACTCAGGAAGGATGTTCCCAAAGGCCAGGGAGTCCAGAACCAGGAGTCACAGTCTAAGGACACAGGGGAGGCTATTTAGGACAGAGATGAGGAGAAATGTATTCACCCAGAGAGTGGGGAGCATGTGACATTCACAGAAAGTAGTTGAGGCTAAAACGTTGACTGTTTTCAAAAAGGAATTCGATATAGTTTTTAGGTCTAAAGGGATCAAAGGGAGGAAATGGCAACAGGGGACTGAGTTGGATGATTAGCCATGATCATATTGAATGGTGGAGCAGGTTTGAAGGGCCGAATGGCCTACTGCTGCTCCTATTCTATTTCTAGGCATTGTGATAAAGAAACCGGAGTGGCTTTTCATACCTGGCCTCTATTCCTTCAGGAGGAATATATTTGCCGGAACAATCTCAGAAACACCCAGAATCTGTGATCGCATTGGATCTGCTGGCTGATCCAAGGCGGCAGATGAGGATTCATTTTAGTGAAAACAGAGATCGGGAGTGAATTTTCTATTTTCTGCGCTTCTTTGTTGGATTGGGGAATGAGAGGTGTTTGGGGATAGATGGGAATGTGGAATTTGCAACTCAGAGATGAGCTGAGACCATATTGAGTGGTGGAGCAGGTTTGAAGGGCTGAATGGCTCTGATGTTGGCATGTTCTGTCTATCCCAATCCAGATACCTGCTCAGCCCCTGCAGCCTTCTGAAACTTCGTCAGTGTTCAGCGTTCTTGAAGCCCTTGCTTTGAGTTGGTCCTATCTGATATTCCTAGACCCTCCAACATTCCAAGTTCACTTGTAGCTTGCAGCCTTTTTCGTCTCGAGCCTCGGTCTTTGCTTCTTTAAAGGCGAATTTCTCAACAAGAAAATATTTGGAAGTTTGCATTCGGAGATGCTGTATCAGAGGCAGGAGAGGAGGAGTTAATGAAAGTGTTGATCATTAAAGCTGGAATTTGTGTGTCAGCTGTTGACATGGTAAGGCAGTGAAACATCAGCTTCAATGGACAGCCAGGGACTGAATATTCACCTCTGACAGGGGCAAAAACCACCTCCCTCACCATGCCCTCTCCCCAGGAAAGCTAGCGAGAGGAAAAATAGTGGGGAGAATCCAACTGGGAAGGAGGCCAGTATTCCGTTGGGAGACTTTGGCAGGAGAAGGAGGAGAGAAAAGACATTTAGGGAAGAACTT
This sequence comes from Stegostoma tigrinum, assembly GCF_030684315.1. Classification (NCBI taxonomy): domain Eukaryota; kingdom Metazoa; phylum Chordata; class Chondrichthyes; order Orectolobiformes; family Stegostomatidae; genus Stegostoma; species Stegostoma tigrinum. The sequence continues at coordinate 102,709,831 of NC_081360.1, forward strand.
AAGGAGAGAGACGTTGAACCAACTGGAAGGGTTGAAGAGAAAAGAGAGAGAGATCCAGGATCCTGTGTGAATGAGGTGAGCTTTACTGTCTTCCTGTCCTAGCTTCCCTTTTTCCTGGGGTCCCTGGACTTTGTGGTTAGTACCCTTGGTTTAATTTTTCACTTTGGGTCTAACTATCAATCAACAGTTGGGGAGTTACAGTGGCATGGTTACGTTCAGTGAATGTGTTTTCTGTGTGTTCTGGAGAGTTGGGAGGAGTGAATGCCTACTCATTAACCCCTTCATGGCACATCATCCTGGCTGTTTGGAAGATGCACGCCCCCCTGTCAATCGCTCACGTCTGTGTGGATCTCAGAAACATCCAACACCCCCAGCAATTACCCCCAGGCCCCTCTGTGTACTCACACCGCCGCCACCCCCTCCACTAACGCACAGAGTTACCTGTGCACCGTACAGAAAGAAAGGAGGGCAGGAAAGGGTTACACTAGTTGGGAGTGTGTGCTGAGTGACGCGTACAGTTTGCTCCATCCAACAACAACAACTGGCACTTTCATAGCACCTTTCAGTGCAGTCAGAGGCCCACGGTGCTTCACAGGAAGGTGGGTGGCACACAGCCTGACAGTATGTGCTGTAAGGAGACACTCAGTCAGATGATCTCCAGCTCAGTCAGGGGACTGAACGAAGAAGGGAGGCTTAGGCTAGGAATTTGTTCGAGCTCATGCAGCTTGGCATTCAACGGCAGAGAGATGGGAACCAGGACAGGGCAAACGACGAGAGTTAGAGGAGCCAGGGATCTTGAAGTGGGGTGGTGGCTGGGGAAGGAGGAGGTGGTTGAGAAAGGGAGGGAGCATAGGGGAAGGAAGAGGTGACAGAGATAGGGAGGGGGTGTAGGGGCTGGAGGGGGTGACAGAGATAGAGAGGGGGTGTAGGGGCTGGAGGGGGTGACAGAGATAGGGAGGGGGTGTAGGGGCTGGAGGGGGTGACAGAGATAGGGACGGGGTGTAGGGGCTGGAGGGGGTGACAGAGATAGGGAGGGGGTGTAGGGGCTGGAGGGGGTGACAGAGATAGGGAGGGGGTGTAGGGGCCGGAGATAAAAGGGTAGAGGCCTAGCGGAGAAAGGGAATCAAAAACCAAGACAACATTGTGGGCCCTCCCTCAGGGCACAGTGGTTCACCCTACAGCACATGGACTGCAGCGGTTCAAGAAGGCAGCTTCCCATCGCCTTCTCAGGGGGCAAATAGGGACGGGCAAGAAGTGCTGGGCCCAGCCAGAGATACCCTGAACAAATGAAACTTTGTTTTCTAACATAGCAGAAACTTGCTGAGTGAGGAGAGGGTGCTGGTTCGGCAGGAATACATGTGTAATAGTCGAGCCGAGTGGTAAAAGCACCTGAACGATGAAGGATTCAGCAGCAGCTGAAGAGAGGCCGTGGCCGAGCTAGGCGACGTTAGGGAGGTGGGGATTGACAGCGTCTAGTACAGAGTATTTCCAGTTCAGACTGGTAGATTTCTGGAAGCTATTAACATCAGTAAGGAAAACATAGCACACGGCCTTGAGGTAAATGTCCAGCCGTGGTCTAGAATAATGGTATAGGCTGAATGGCCTACACTTCCTCCTGTATCCCTGTGACTCATCACTGACTGGGTTCAGTGTGGGATTGGACTTCATCAAAGCTGGATGATCCAGTGACAGTCCAGAGGTCCATTGGAATCCAGACAGTGTCCCAGTGTCTCTCTAGGAAAGTGCATTGTATTGGAAAATTCCCTCTCTGTATCAGGCCTATCCCCATCAAGCCTCTATTCTAAATCTCCCTTCACATTTCCCATCCTGCCCTGTTCTGTTTTCTTGCAGCCCAATGGTTTCAATGTGGACTTCACAAGCTTCAGAATCTCCCCTCCCCCTACCACATCCCAAAACCAGCCCAGCCCGTCCCCGCCTCCCTAACCTGTTCTTCCTCTCACCTATCCCCTCCTCCCAGCTCAAGCTGCACGTCCATTTCCTACCTACTAACCTCATCCCGCCCCCTTGACCTGACCTATCCCCTCCCTACCTCCCCACCCATACTCTCTTCTCCACCTATCTTCACAATCCATCATCGGTCCACCTCCCCCTCTTGCCCTATTTATTTCAGAACCCTGTCCTCATCCCCTTTTCTGATGAAGGGTCTAGGCCCGAAACGTCAGCTTTTGTGCTCCTAAGATGCTGCTTGGCCTGCTGTGTTCATCCAGCCCCACACTTTGTTATCTACTGTTCTCTTGCCTCATTCTCCAACCTACTAGCTCTGACTCAGTAACATTCCCACCTCCCAGTTAGGACGTTGTGGGTTTAAATCCCTCCCTCTGGATATTGGAGTCCATAGCCCACAGTGCGGGGAGTGCTGCACAGCCTAGGGTGCTGGCTTTCAGGGATACAAAGAGCTGCCTGCCTTCTCGGGTCAGAGTAAAAGAGACCAGGGTCACTATTTCAGGGAAAAAGCAGAGGGAGCTGGTCATGGTGTCCTGACTCATTAACAAAGCAAATTATCTGGTCATTGTCGTATTGCTGTTTCTGACTGTCTCTGATTGAAGCACAGAATAACCAATGATTGTAAAGAACTTTGGGATGCCATGAGCTTGCGTTCGGTGCTACATAAATGCAAATTCTGCCTCCCTATAAGGATTGGGTTGCTGTGGAGAGCATGGAATGCATGACTCATCAGTAATTGTTGGTAGCTGAGAATTCTAAACATCATGACAGCAATTTGTAACTTGATTTAAATTCTTCCTTTCCTGCCCGAATGTGAAACTCTATTCCCCACAGGCTCCCGTTTTTATTATTCATTCATGGGATGTGGGCAGCAGGAGCTATTGCCCAGGGGGGTAGTTAAGAGTCAACCACGCTGCTGTGGGTCTGGAGTCACATGTAGGCCAGACCAGGTAAGGATGGCAGTTTCCTTCCCGAAAGGGCATTAGTGAACCAGTTGTGTATTTCTGACCGTCAATTCATACACATCATTAGACTTTTAATTCCAGTTTTTTATTGAATTCAAATTGCACCATCTGCTGCGGCAGGATTCGAACACAGGCCCCCCAGAACATTACCTGGGTGTCTGGATTGTCAGTGATAGCCATAGAGACACAGAGATGTACAGCACAGAAAGAGACCCTTCGGTCCAAGTTGTCCACGCCAACCAGGTATCCTAAATTAATCCAGTGATAATACCATTAGGCCATTGTCCCTCAAGCCTTCTGCTCTCGAGAATGCACACTCCCAAGCTGGGGCATGTCCACGTGCTATCAGATCGCATTATTGAAAGCAAAAGGGAGATTTCATTCATTCCCACCCTGCCCTCCCTGACCATAGGATGTCTCCAAGTGGGTTATGACAATAGCCTTACCTTTGAAGGGTCGCCAATTTGCAAGAATGCACATACAGAATCAGATGGGATGGGTGGGGAGGAGGAGGCCAGCTGGTCTCTCAGAGTCGTTCCTGTGTTCGGAGGGTCAGGGCAGACACGGTTCCTTCCAGAGCCCCATCTCCAGCCAATTAACCTTCCACCAGAAGCAAAAATCACTGAGAAATTTCCCTGCCATTTAGGGCAACGAATTCTGAAATTTTCCACTCTTGTTTCCCGAAGAGGATTTCCACTCAGTCCTAACAATCTGTTTATAATACCATTGGCTGGCAGAAGGAATACTGGAGGAAAACAGTGTTGTTGGAAATAGTGGTTCAGAGATCTCTATCTGCACAGGCAGACCGTCTCTTCTGTTAAAAACACCAACAACACCGCAAACCCTCAATCCCACTTCCTGGTATCTGCTATAATTTGCCTTAGTGCTTGTGTCCTGGTGTGGGATTTCAACCTGGATACTAATGTGGAGAAAACCAAAAGAACTCTGGATGTTGTAAAACAGGAATTTGCTGGAAAAGCTCAGCAGGTCTGGCAGCATCTGTGAAGGAAGATAAACAGTTAATGTTTTGGGTCCGGTAACCCTTCCTCAGTTCTGATAAGATGCCACATCAGTTCTGAAGAAGGGTCACCGGACCTGAAACGTTAACTCTGTTTTCTTCCTTCACAGATGCCGCCAGATCTGCTGAGCTTTTCCAGAAACTTCCGTTTTTGTTCCTAACTTGAAGACGCTGGATAGAGTAAAGCTGTTCCCAGTTCTCAAAGGAACAGGAATGAGAGGGTATGGAAGCTGATATTTCGGGTCTGGACCCTTCTTCAAAAACTGAAACGTCAGCTTTTGTGCTCCTCTGATGCTGCTTGGCCTGCTGTGTTCATCCAGCTCCACACCTTGTTATCTCAGATTCTTCAGCATCGGCAGTGCCAACTATCTCGGAATGAGAGGGCAAACAAAGTAACTTTGTTTTCACTCAGTTATGAGGAGAGGCTGGGCTTGTTTTCCCTGGAGCACAAGAAGCTGAGGAGTGGTATGTGTATATACAATTATGAGAGGTGTGGGCAGAAGAGGTTGTGAGAATGTTTTCCCCACAGGTGACATGTCTAAGATCAAAGACCATCAGAGTTTAAGTTGAGGAATAAGTAGCTTTGAGGGGATTTGAGGGTAAATCTTTTTACCCAGAGGGTGGTAGATATATGGAATGTGCTGCCTGAGAGGGTGGAGGAGGTAGGTGCTCTCACAATATTTAAGAAGCACCTGGATAAACACTTAAAATGCCAGGGCACAGCCGGCTGTGGACCAAGTACAGGTAGATGGGATTAGTGCAGTTAGGTGTCAGTGGGTCAGCACGGACATGATGGGCCGAAGGCTTTGTTTCTGTGCTGCATTACTCAATAACTCACTCTGCGAGTAGTAAGGCTCTGGAATGCACTGCGCGCAAGTGTGAGGGAGCAGGTTGCATTGAGGCATTCAAGAGGGATATTGGATGGTTATTTGGGTAGAAATTTTGAGCAGGGATTAGAGAAAAAGGCAGGAGATTGGCGCTAGGTAATTATTGCTTGTTTAAAGAACTGGTGCAGGATCGATGGGCTGAATGGCCTAATTCTGTCCTCCAGCAAGCCTGTGATTCTATGGACAGAGCTACAGCCCATGGCAGCATTGAACTAGACCTGTGATCCAGTACCAACACCATCGATAATCAGACAATGGGATTTCGATTTCGATTTATTTGGGGCCACTGCTGTTTGTCATTTTTATAAATGGCCTGGATGAGGGCATAGAAGGATGGGTTAGTAAATTTGCAGATGGCACTAAAGTCGGTGGAGTTGTGGATAGTGTGGAAGGATGTTGCAGGTTACAGAGAGACACAGATAAGCTGCAAATCAGGGCTGAGAGGTGGCAAATGGGGTTTAATGCAGAAAAGTGTGAGGTGATTCACTTTGGAAGGAGTAACAGGAATACACAGAGTACTAGGTTAGTGGTAAGATTCTTGGTAGTGTGGATGAGCAGAGACATCTCGGTCTCCGTGTGCATAGATCCCTGAAAGTTGCCACCCAGGTTGATAGGATTGTTAAGAAGGCGTACGGTGTGTTAGGTTTTATTGGTAGAGGGATTGAGTTTCGGAGCCATGAGGTCATGTTGCAGCTGTACAAAACTCTGGTGCGGCCGCACTTGGAGTATTGCGTACAGTTCTGGTCGCCGCATTTTAGGAAGGATGTGGAAGCTTTGGAAAGGGTGCAGAGGAGATTTACTAGGATGTTGCCTTGAGGGAGGGTCTTATGAGGAAAGGCTGAAGGACTTGAGGCTGTTTTCATTAGAGAGAAGAAGGTTGAGAGGTGACTTAATTGAAACATATAAAATAATCAGAGGGCTAGATAGGGTGGATAGGGAGAGCCTTTTTCCTAGGATGGTGATGGCGAGCACGAGGGGGCATAGCTTTAAATTGAGGGATGAAAGATATAGGACAGATGTCAGAGGTAGTTTCTTTACTCAGAGAGTAGTAAGGGAATGGAACGCTTTGCCTGCAACGGTAGTAGATTCGCCAACTTTAGGTACATTTAAGTCGTCATTGGACAAGCATATGGACGTACATGGAATAGTGTAGATTAGACGGGCTTGAGATCGGTATGACAGGTCGGCACAACATCGAGGGCGAAGGGCCTGTACTGTGCTGTAATGTTCTATGTTCTATGTACAGGAATATGTAAGTTCAGCGGAAAGTGCTCAAAGTCACCATTCACTGGCTCCCAGTTGGTTACAAAAAACAAAAATAAAAGATTTAACAGAGATAAGTAGTAAGCAAGGAGAAAATCTCAGGGACCCAAGTCCCTTCTCCACAACAGTGCTGTTCTAATCGCTAAGACACCCAGGAGGTTCCCAACGCCTCACCTGCTCCACTCTCACCATCACTGCCTCATCGTCACTCCCTCACCATCTCCCTCTCACCATCACTGCCTCACCGTCACTCCCTCACCGTCTCCCTCTCACCATCACTCCCTCAGTGTCACTCCCTCACCGTCTCCCTCTCACCATCACTGCCTCATCGTCACTCCCTCACCATCTCCCTCTCACCATCACTGCCTCACCGTCACTCCCTCAGCGTCTCCCTCTCACCGTCACTGCCTCATCGTCACTCCCTAACCGTCACTCATCACCCTCCCCCTCTCACCGTCACTCCCTCAGCGTCTCCCTCTCACCATCACTGCCTCACCGTCACTCCCTCACCGTCTCTCATCACCCTCCCACTCTCACTGTCACTCCCTCACCGTCTCCCTCTCACCATCACTGCCTCACCGTCACTCCCTCAGCGTCTCCCTCTCACCATCACTGCCTCACCGTCACTCCCTAACCGTCACTCATCACCGTCCCCCTCTCACTGTCACTGCCTCACCGTCCCCCTCTCATCATCACTGCCTCACCGTCCCCCTCTCACCGTCACTCCCTCAGCGTCTCCCTCTCACCATCACTGCCTCACCGTCACTCCCTCACCGTCTCTCATCACCCTCCCACTCTCACTGTCACTGCCTCACCGTCTCCCTCTCACCATCACTGCCTCACCATTCCCCCCTCACCGTCACTGCCTCACCGACCCCAGTCTCATCACTACTGCTTCACCGACCCCGTTCTCACCATCACTCCCTCACCGAGCCTGTTCTCACCATCACACCCTCACCGAGCCCGTTCTCACCATCACACCCTCACCGAGCCCGTTCTCACCACCACTGCCACACCGACCCCGGTCTCACCACGACTCCCTCACCCACCCCGTTCTCTCCACCACTCCCTCACCGACCCCGTTCTCACCACCACTCCCTCACCATCATCTGATTAAACTCCTCCCCAGAGTGCTCATCAAGCAAACAGCATTGGATCTCAGAGCCAGTGGAGAAGCTGAGAGAGAGCCAGCAGAGTGATTATCCTCTGGATAATGTCACTGGGTTAGTAATCCAGGGGGCCCAGGCCCTGGGTAACATCAGTTCAAATCCCACCATGGCTGACCAGGAAGTCTGAATTCAACAAAAATCTGGAAATGGAAAGCTAGCCTAACGGGCACCTATAACCACAGCCCCAATAAAAACCCATCTGGTTCATTAATGTTCTTTAGGGAAGGAAATTTTTATTTTCTTTATTCATTCACGGGAAGAGGGTGTCTCTAGCCAGGCAGTATTTACTGTCCATCCCTAATTGCCCAGGGGGCAGTTAAGAGTTGCCCACATTGCTGTGGGTCTGGAGTCACATGTAGGCCAGACCAGGTAAGGACGGCAGTTTCCTTCCCTAAAGGGCATTAATGAACCAGATGGATTTTTCCCCCAACAATCGACAATGGATTCACAGCCATTGTTAGATCCTTAATTCCAGATATTTACTGAATTCAAATTCCACCATCTGCGCTGTGGGATTCGAACCGGGGTCCCCAGAACATTATCTGGGTCTCTGGGTTAACAGTCCAGCGATAATAGTACTAGGCCATCACCTCCCCCAACTGCTGAAATCTGCCGTCGTTACCCAGTTTGGCCTACATGTGACTCCAGACTCATAATGATGTGGTTGCCTCTGGGCAGTGAGGGGTGAGCAATACTGACCCAGTCAGTGATATCAACATCCAGTTATTTAGAAGGAAATAGGGGGCTCAGGGTCATGAGAGTTTACAGCTGTTTTCAGTCAATGTTGCTGAGGGGCTCAACTTTAAGCCTTTGGAAAGGGCCTCGGGACACGGCAACCTCAGTGAGCGACAGATCGGGGTCCAGCATCAGTCAGGCCTCCCCTCCCAGGCGAGAAAGAGGTATCATACCTCACCAACAACCCCTAGCTATGCTTCAACAGGACTGCGGGCTGATCGGGAGGGAGGCTGCTTCCTGCTTCCTGATGAATAAATTAATTTGCTCTGCAATTCCCCACCAGGAACTTCCAGCTTCTGCACCAGATCTCAGTCTCACCTGACAATCCACTGACACCCCCTGTCCACTGGCCCCCCCCTGCCCACTGGCCCCCTGGCCCAATACTGAAGGGCAGCAATCTGCAGGTACTGGCAAAGATCAGACCTCATTCACAGGAAAGTGTCACTAATGCCCCCCGCACCCTCCTCCGCCCCCACACACCCCAAGAAAAGCACACTTACCAGGGAGTCAGTACTGTATAGTACTGGATGAACGCAGCAGGCCAGGCAGCATCTGAGGAGCAGGAATGTTGACATTTCGGGTCAGGACCCTGTCAGCTTTCCTGCTTCTCTGATGCTGCTTGGCCTGCTGCATTCCTCCAGCTCGACACTGCGCTATCTCAGAATCTCCAGTATCTGCAGTTCTGACTGTCTCCCACACTTACTGAGGACTTCGGTGTCAGAACAGTGAAGGGATGGAGGATTGTGATTGTGTGTGTGTGTGTGTGTGTGTGTGTGTGTGTGTGTGTGTGTGTGTGTGTGTATTTGTATGTCAGTGCTGAGGGAGTGCCGCACTGTCGGAGGGTCAGTGCTGAGTGAGAGCCGCACTGTCGGAGGGTCAGTTCCGAGGGAGAGCCGCTGTTGGAGAGTCAGTGCTGAGGGAGCGCCGCACTGTCGGAGGGTCAGTGCTGAGTGAGAGCCGCACTGTCAGAGGGTCAGTGCTGAGGGAGTGTCGCACTGTCGGAGAGTCAGTGCTGAGTGAGAGCCGCACTGTCAGAGGGTCAGTGCCGAGGGAGAGCCGCTGTTGGAGAGTCAGTGCTGAGGGAGTGCCACACTATGACAGGGTCAGTGCTGAGGGAGTGCCGCACTGTCAGGGTGTCAGTGCTGAGGGAGTGCCGCACTGTCAGGGTGTCAGTTCTGAGGGAGCGCCGCACTGTCGGAGGGTCAGTTCTGAGGGAGTGCTGCACTGTCAGAGGGTCAGTGCTGAGGGAGTGCCACACTGTCAGAGGGTCAGTGCTGATGGAATGCCGCACTGTCGGAGGGTCAGTGCTGACGAAGTGTCGCACTGTCGGAGGGTCAGTACTGAGGGAGTGTCGCACTGTCGGAGTGTCAGTGCTGAGGGAGTGCTGCACTGTTGGAGGGTCAGTGCAGAGGGAGTGCCACACTGTCGGAGGGTCAGTGCTGACGAAGTGCCGCACTGTCAGAGGGTCAGTGCTGAGGGAGTGCCACACTGTCAGAGGGTCAGTACTGAGGGAGTGCCGCACTGTCGGAGGGTCAGTGCTGACGAAGTGTCGCACTGTCGGAGGGTCAGTACTGAGGGAGTGTCGCACTGTCGGAGTGTCAGTGCTGAGGGAGTGCTGCACTGTTGGAGGGTCAGTGCAGAGGGAGTGCCACACTGTCGGAGGGTCAGTGCTGACGAAGTGCCGCACTGTCAGAGGGTCAGTACTGAGGGAGCGCCACACTGTCGGAGTGTCAGTGCTGAGGGAGTGCTGCACTGTTGGAGGGTCAGTGCAGAGGGAGTGCCACACTGTCGGAGGGTCAGTGCTGACGAAGTGCCGCACTGTCAGTGGGTCAGTGCAGAGGGAGTGCCACACTGTCGAGGGTCAGTTCTGAGGGTGCGTCGTACTGTCGGAGGGTCTGTCTTTCACAGGAAACATTGAACCAGTGGTTTGTGTGCCTTTCACATCTCCCTGTCACTTCATTAAGCAGAGCAAGAGTTCTCCCTGATATCCTGGGTCAATATCTATCCCTCCATTAAGCTGTTGGAGCAGTAGGAGGTCACGCGGCCCAGCGTGATGATGACTGGTCCCGAGAATCCTTTGGAAAGATGAAGGCAATGGCGGTGCTGTCACTGCAGTCCGTGGGATCTTGCTGTACACCCCCACTGTGACATTGCTGACAATTCCAACCGTGCCCCAGAGCCTGCAAGGTGCTATCGGATGTGCCCAGGTCACGCAGAGGTGATAGAGAAAAGCCCCTCAGCAGCATTTACCCGGACACTGGGACTGGGACACGGGGGATGTAGGGAGGTCGGTGGGGGGGGGGGGTGTGAATACAATTCGAGTCCCCACTCACCTTGGTCGCAGACTCAGCTGGAGATCGTTTAGGCTACGGCTGTCAGAATGGGAGGGCCTGTGTCCCACCTTCACCCACAGCCCCCTCCTCTCTTCTCAGCCCTGCTGCAGGAGGGAACACCGCAGGCCTTTAAAACACACACCCACGCACACACACACCCACACACACACACACACACTCGCACACACCCACTCGCACATGCCCACAGCCACACCCACACACACAGTCACACATAGACTCACATGAACAGACACACTCACATTTAAATAAACATGCACACACACATGCACTCACACGCACACACCCGCACGCACATACATTCACACATCCACACACAGACACATGCACACACACGCACACCACACATGCGCACACACACACTCTCACACATGCACACACACGCACACACTCTGGCACACACACACATGCATACACACACACACACGCGCACGCACACACACACTCGCATACGCGCACACACACTCTCTCGCACATGTGCGCGTGTGCACACACACACAGACACACTCGCATGCGTGCACACATGCACACACATACGCACACATACACACAGATACATCCACACACTCAGAGACACACAGTCACTCTCTATCTCTTTCTCTCTCTCTCTCTCTCACTCACTCACACACACACAGTCAGACTCAAACACAGACTCACACGCACAGGCAGACACACACACACACAGACTCACACACACACACAGACTCACACACACGCAGATTCACACACACAGACTCACACACACACACAGACTCACACACACAGGCAGACACACACACACACACACACACACACACAGACTCACACTCAGACGTTCTCAAACACAGGCACACACAAGAAATGTTGTAGGCTCTCAGTGGCTCTGGCAGTTTAGAACAGAGTCACAGAAACTCAGAGCTGACAATTCCTAACACACAACAAGGGGGTCGATCCCCAAGATGATTTAGGAGGAAGACGAGTTGAATTGGCATTGAGGCCGGAGTCTGATGGGAACCTGAGGCTTACTTTGCCCATTCTTGGTTGTGGTTTGAAGCACTCCCAGACAGAGGGCGGGAGAGGTTGAGTCATTGGCAGGAGGACAACACTGATGGAAAGCGAAGGAACAGGTCCAGCAAGCCAAGCTGCAGCAAATGACAAATGCTCACCACTGAACTGCTGAATTTATCGTTTTTCTGCTGCTACCTGCAGCACTTAAAATATTTCATGTCCAAGCGACTGTCCTTACTGTCTCTCTGGATTGTCTTAAGCACACGGGTCCCTCACTACTGTTGCTTAAGCCATTCGTTAATACAAAGCTAATAAAATGTGAGGCTGGATGAACACAGCAGGCCAAGCAGCATCTCAGGAGCACAAAAGCTGACGTTTCGGGCCTAGACCCTTCAGCAGAGACCCTTCAGCCTCTCTGCTGAAGGGTCTAGGCCCGAAACGTCAGCTTTTGTGCTCCTGAGATGCTGCTTGGCCTGCTGTGTTCATCCAGCCTCACATTTTATTATCTTGGAATTCTCCAGCATCTGCAGTTCCCATTATCTCCGTTAATACAAAGCTCTTGGTTTCTCTTCATCCAGAACTTTCCAGAAAGTTCCCAATCAGCTCTCTCTCAAATAAAGATCAGACAGAAACTTAGAAACTAGAGCACACAAAGAGAGCCACGTATTTACTTAACTAATGCCCCATTTTTCCACTTGGTCTGTATCCCAGTTGAGGTGATGGCAAATCGACGGCATTTCTAAAAGTTTTCTTTTCAAAGCAATGACAGTTTCTGCTTTGATCGCTGTTTCAGTCAGTCATTACCAGATCCACATCACTAGTGAAACAGATTATCACCCATCTCCCTCTTTAACTCATTGACCAATTACCTTCCATAACTTCCCCCTCCCCATCCTCACACAGACAGACACAGCTGCTCCCCTTCCAGCTCCTGACCTCTCCACTCATCCTGTTTAATCAGGCACCTCTTCATTTTATATGCCTCGATTAAATCTCCCCTCAGCTCCCTCTGTTCCATAGACAACAATTCCAGCCTGTCTCCAAACTAATCCCACTGCCCCACACTCTCCCCATAGCCGTGTATCAATCCCCAAACAAATCCCACTTCCCTGCTCTCTCCCCATAGCCCTGTGTCCATCCCCAAACATATTCCACTGCCCTGCTCTCTCCCCGTAGCTCTGTATCATTTCCCAAACTAATCCCACTGCCCCTGCTCTCTCCCCATAGCCCTGTATCCATTCCCACCCTAATACCACTGCCCCCGCTCTCACCCCATACCCATGTATGAATCCCCAAACTAATCTCACTGCCCCCGCTCTTTCCCCATAGCCCTGTATCCATCCGCACCCTAATCCCACTGCCCCCACTCTCTCCCCATGGCTCTGTATCAATCCCCAAACTAATCCCACTACCCCCGCTCGCACCCCGTGGCCCTGTATCAATGCCTAAACTAATCCCACTGCACCGCTCTCTCCCCATAGCCCTGTATCAATCCCCAAACAAATCCCACTTCCCCGCTCACTCTGCATAGCCCTGTGTCCATCCCCAAACTAATCCTACTGCCCCTGCTCCCTCCCCATTGCCCTGTATCAATCCCCAAACTAAACCCACTGCCCCTGCTCTCCCCCCATAGTTATGTGTTCATCCCCAAATAATCCCCATGCCCCCTTCTCTCTCCATAGCCCTGTATCCATTCCCACCCTAATCCCACTGCACCCCACTGTCACCCCATAGCCCTGTGTGAATCCTCAAACTAATCTCACTGCTCCTGTCTCTCCACATAGCCCTGTATCAATCCCCAAATTAACCCCACTGCTCCTGTCTCTCCCCATAGCCCTGTATCCATCCGCGCCCTAATCCCACTGCCCCTGCTCTCTCCCCATAGCCCTGTGTCACTCCCCAAACTAATCCCACTGCCCCTGCTCTCTCCCCATAGCCCTGTATCCATCCCCAAACTAATCCCCATGCCCCCGCTCTTTCTCCATAGTCCTGTATCCATTCCCACCCTAATCCCACTGCACCCTGCTCTCAGCCCATAGCCCTGTATGAATCCTCAAACTAATCTCACTGCCCCTGTCTCTCCCCATAGTCCTGTATCAATCCCCAAACTAATCCCACTGACCCCCTCTCTCTCCATGGCCCTGTATCAATCCCCAAACTAATCCCACTGACCCCCTCTCTATCCATGGCCCTGTATCAATCCCCACATTAATCCCACTGCCCCCCTCTCTCTCCATGGCCCTGTGTCAATCCCCACATTAATCCCACTGCCCCCCTCTCTCTCCATGGCCCTGTATCAATCCCCACATTAATCCCACTGCCCCCCTCTCTCTCCATGGCCCTGTATCAATCCCCACATTAATCCCACTGCCCCCCTCTCTCTCCATGGCCCTGTATCAATCCCCACATTAATCCCACTGCCCCCCTCTCTCTCCATGGCCCTGTATCAATCCCCACATTAATCCCACTGACCCCCTCTCTCTCCATGGTCCTGTATCAATCCCCACATTAATCCCACTGCCCCCCCCTCTCTCTCCATGGCCCTGTATCAATCCCCACATTAATCCCACTGCCCCCCCCTCTCTCTCCATGGCCCTGTATCAATTCCCACATTAATCCCACTGCCCCCCTCTCTCTCCATGGCCCTGTATCAATCCCCACATTAATCCCACTGCCCCCCCCTCTCTCTCCATGGCCCTGTATCAATCCCCACATTAATGCCGCTGCCCCCCTCTCTCTCCATGGCCCTGTATCAATCCCCACATTAATCCCACTGCCCCCCTCTCTCTCCATGGCCCTGTGTCAATCCCCACATTAATCCCACTGCCCCCCCTCTCTCTCCATGGCCCTGTATCAATCCCCACATTAATCCTGCTGCCCCCCTCTCTCTCCATGGCCCTGTATCAATCCCCACATTAATCCCACTGCCCCCCCTCTCTCTCCATGGCCCTGTATCAATCCCCACATTAATCCTGCTGCCCCCCTCTCTCTCCCCAAAGCCTGCCTGTTCAGGGAGTGATGTTCTGATTAATATTGGGGTCTGATCGGTCTTTCAGGGCCTTCCTTCCCTGGTCTGGTCGAGATATCTGACTCCACACCCACAACCATGTGATTGACCTCTGACCCTATCAGAAGAACCGCTACAGCTAACCGTTCATCAGCGACTGAGGCCCGCGTCTCTGGCATTCCCTCCTCGAACATCATCACCTTCCTCAGTCTGTAACATGCTCCTTCGAAGGTCCCACCCTCCTTGAGCAAGCTTTCTCACTCTCTCTTACCTGCTGTTTGAGATTATGTGATAACGTACCCATCGGACTATTTCCTACATTAGAGGTAAATATGTGTTGTTGAATTTCCTGTGGGGAGGCCCAGATAATGGATTCCACACAGTCCCACTGGAACCAGTACAGATATTCCAGCTAATGGCACCCATTCCTCACACACTCATTGCCTCACCCCACCCCCGGCCACAATCGCCCCCTGCACACTAATCCCCCCGCACCCCCACCAGCTTGGACAAATGCCCAGGAGCAGAGGTTTGGGGTGGTTTGCGGACTGCGAATGTCTACAGGCAGCAGTCTCCGTGATGGAGAACACAGTGTGGAGCTGGAGGAACACAGCAGGCCGGGCAGCATCAGAGGAGGAAGAAAGTTGACGCTTTGGGTCGGAATTTTCTGAAGAAGTCTCCTGAACCGAAACGTCAGCTTTCCTGCTCCTCTGATGCTGCCTGACCTGCTGTGTTCCTGCAACTCCACACCTTGCTACCTCTGACTCCAGTGTCTACAGTTTTTACTGTCTCTGATTCTCCACGATAGACAATCTTCCCCCCACAGTTAACCTCCCCAACCAGGAGGTGCAGTCAGGGTGTTGCAGTTGAGGTAAAAACAAGGTAGGGAAGGCAATTCAAATATTGGCCTTTATTCCAAAGGGAATGGAAGATAAAAACAGGAAGATCTTGCTAAAACTATACAACGTTGTGGTCAGACTACAGCTGGAATACTGGGATAACAAGGTGCGGAGCTGGATGAACACAGCAGGCCAAGCAGCATCAGAGGAGCAGGAAAGCTGACGTTTCAGGCCTAGGACCTGCTTCAGAAATAGTTTCCACATTGTAGGGATTCTATGATGAGATGGGCAAGTTCAAACCCAGTCTAAATTCCTTACAAAAATTGTTTGAAGAATTCCATACTTCACTACAGAACGGTACAGCACTGTGCCTGTGCTGGGTCTCTAACAGGATTCTCCAGTTTGCGTCACTCTCTTCTGGTCCTGAGAATTTCTCCTTCACAAATAACTCCCCCTCCTGAAAGTTCCCGTCAAATCTGTTTCCTCAGCCCTTTCAGGAAACACACTCCAAATTGCAGCACATCAAAAAAAACACAAATATTGTCCTCATTTACACATCTGGTTCTTTTAACACTGACATGTGATCCATCTGCTCTGGTTTCTGTGGAATCTGACTTCCTCTTTTTCTAAACTGTTTATTATTTGAACATCTCCATCAAACTTTCTGTTAACCTTCCCAGCTTTAAGGAGAACAACGCCTGACTCTCCAATCTCTCCACATTCACTGAACTCTTGATCTCTTGTTACATGTTGATAAATCTCCCTCTGCACCCTCTCTATGGTTGAGACATCTATTGGCACCATATCCATTCCTTCCATTCTCAGTAAGAGCAGTGCGTACCATCTACTAGAGGCTCTGCAGAAATTCACCAAAAATTCTTAGAGTACCTTCCAAACCCCCGACCATCCAGAAGGACAAGGGGCAGCAGATACATGGGAACACCACCCCCTGCAAGTTCCCCTCCAAGCTGCTCCCCATCCTGACTTGGAAACATATCGCCGTTCCTTCGCTGTCACTGGGTCAAAATCCTGGAATTCCCTCCCTTTGGGTATTTCAGTCAACCCACAGCACATGGATTGCAGCAGTTCAAGAAGGCAGCTCACCCCCACCTTCTCAAGGGGCAACTAGGGACGGGCAATAAATGCTGGGCCCAGCCAGAGACACGGATGCGTTAAAACAAGCCTTGCTAAAATGTGGTGAATCCCGGAGAGTTAATCCCATCATATCCCCAGAGGTGTTACCTGTGCTTGTTTGATAAGAGGTTCAGCAATAACGTCTTTGCTTTTGAATTCTGATCCTCTATGAGTGAAACTGAGGACCCCCTTAGCAATTACAGCAGGTGGATCCACTTACCTTGCCACCACTAAAGGCGAAAGCGAATAACTGCCCCAGCAACTTCTGTTCATGCTACACCTTCTAAATCTTTCCATTACAGCCTCGGGCTGTAATTTGGATACTTGGGTTAACAAAGTGTGAAGCTGGATGAACACAGCAGGCCGAGCAGCATCAGAGGAGCAGGAAAGCTGATGTTTGTGAAAACTTTTTCCGAAGGAGGGTTCAGACACGAAATGTCAGCTTTCCTGCTCCTCTGATGCTGCTTGGCCTGCTGTGTTCATCCAGCTCTACACCTTGTTATCTCAGATTCTACAGCATCTGCAGTTCCTACAGTCTCTGGAACAATTTTAACCTTTGGATTCTTAGAATAAGGACGTTAGTTAATACAACAGTAAGGAATTAGCAACTTTAAATTTTATCATTGGGTGGAACAGAATTTGAGAATTGCTCAAAAAAGAAATCACTTCTTGCTGAAGCTTCAAATCTCCCATTTATCAGGACAGATCTCAAGAAATCTAAATTTAAAGGGAAAATCCAACATTTACACTGAAAGGGAAGAGGCTGTTATTTGATGGGCTTAGATTGTTAAAGGCAATGACGTGGAAAAAAAATGCCAAGTAGTGATGATCGACAGTTCACTGCCAAACTTTGTTTAAATTTTAAACTCAGCCGGTTGATTTGTTGAGACATTGCCCTGAGAACTGAACCAGCGAATGGCTGTCACCTACTTTGCGTAGCTGAAACAAGCACAGTGTGTGTACATGCCTCTCCTGTCTGCAGTGACACAGCGGCCCGTGTATTAACACATGGAGCACCAGATGGCCATCTTAATTTTCCAGTCAGTGTAAGTTCTTTGCTCATTTAAGATCACCCTGAAAAAGTTGGCCGATTGCAGAATCAGAAGGAAGATTTGCTGCGTTTTCAGTTTAGCGAGCACAGTCTGGTTACAAACATCGAGACTCCTTGGGCTGAATGGCCTACTTCTGTTCTGGTCTAAAAGGGGAAGATATGGAAGTCAAAATAGTTAGAGAGCTGAATGTCATCAGTGCTCATTGATGCTGCAGTTAAAAAGTGAATGTCTCTCCACATCTATAACTGTAGTGTTCAGAATTTAAAACACACGGTGCTGATCAAAGGGTGACATTAATATGTTGTAAAAATAGCTCAGGACAGAGCAGCCCAAGAGCTATTTAAACCCCACAGGGGGTGCAGCTGAGTCTGTCAATTAAAGACGCCAGCCCAGAGTACATAGACAGTATTGGGGAATTCAAGCTTCGAGTTCCTGATGAAACAGCAGACAGTAACTTCAACCAGCTTACACCACCATGTCAGGCACCCTCACTTAACCTGCTGCACATACTGTATTCCAGAAGGTTCCATGTGATACCTCAAACTTTACACCCCATGGACTGCAGCGGGTCAACAAGGCAGCTTCTCTTCTCCAGTGTAATCCAGGACAGGCAATAAACGCTGACCCAGCCAACAATTAACACATTCCCGGAATGACTATTAAAAAAAACAACAGGCCATTCTGCCCCCACCCTCTCCCTGCTGCTATTTATGCTCTACTCTGGCCTCATCCTATTCTCCTGCACCATAATCTTCTCTATTACTCCCAGTCTTTATTCAGTTTCCCCTCAGCTCCATTCTCCTCAACCCCATTCGCCACGCTCCACAAATTCCCCACTCTCTGGGAAAAGAATTTTCTGTTTCTTTTGAACTGCGTGCAATTTCTGGTCTCCCTGCTCTAGGAAGGATGTTGTGAAACTTGAAAGGGATCAGAAAAGATTTACAAGGATGTTGCCGGGGTTGGAGGGTTTGAGCTACAGAGAGAGTGAGAGGAATAGGCTGGGGCTATTTTCCTTGGAGTGTTGGAGGCTGAGGGGTTACCTTATAGAGATTTATAAAATCCTGAGGGACATGGATAGAGTGAATAGACAAGGTCTTATCCCCAGGGTGGGGTCCAAAACTAGAGGGGCATAGGTTTAAGGTGAGAGGGGAAAGATTTAAAAGGGACCTAAAAGACAACATTTTCACACAGAGAGTGGTGCGTGTATGGAATGAACTGCCAGAGGAAGGGGTGGAGGCTGGTACAGTTACAACATTTAAAAGGTATCTGGATGGGTATGTGAGTAGGAAGGGTCTAGAGGGATGTGGGCCAAATGCTGGCAAATGGGGCTAGATTAATTTAGAATTCAGGTCAGCATGGACGAGTTGGACCGAAGGGTCTGTTTCTGTGCTGTACAACTGTATGACTATTTCCAATTCGATGATTTACTGATGACCTGACATTTATATCTGCTCTTTAATAAGATATACTTCCTGAGAGGTGGAACTCTGTGACATTCTAAGGCTTGGAAAGGCGTGACATAAACACAAAGCTTTCTATGAGTGCACCTTTCTCCTGCCCATCTCTTCTCCTCAATCGCTCCTTCACCACTTTTCTTCTCTCCATCTCTTTCTCCCTCTTTCCCTCCATTTCTTGCTGTTTATCCAATCAGCTGGGAGGATGAGGAGCTAAATAATATTCCCTGTGATTGGTCCTCAGAGTTTGGCGACCCTGAAATCGTGGCCAATTTGAAAGAGAAAAGATTTCCCATATCAGTAAAATTTAGGAATGTGCAGAGAATGCATCTGGTCTTAAATTCCTCAGTGTACTACTTGTCAGAAGGACTTAGTTCGCTTAGCATCTGACTTCAGCAGATAGTGGAATGTTTGTCTTTATTTCAGAGGGAAATGGAGAATAAAAATAGGGAGTTTTAGCTAAAACTATACAAGGCACTAGTTCAACCACAGCTGGAAATCTGTGAACAATTTTGTTCCCTTATTTAAGGAAAGGTGGACTGGCTTTGGAGATAGCCCAGAGAAGGTTCACCAGACTGACCTTAGATAGAGGGGGGCTATCTTATGAGGGAGTGTTGAACGCATTGTGCCTTTGGTCATTGGAAATGTAGAAGAATGAGAAGCACCTTCATGAAACATACAAGACTCTTAGGGAGCATCAGGAAAGTTGATGTTTCGGGTCAGATATAAGAAGGTGTAGAGCTGGATGAACACAGCAGGCCAAGCAGCATCGTAGGAGCAGGAAAGCTGACATTTTGGGCCTAGAGGCTCCTTCAGAAATAGGGGAGGGGAAGGGGGTTCTGAAATAAATAGGGAGAAAGGGGGATGCGGATAGAAGATAGATAGAGGAGAAGATAGGTGGAGAGGAGACAGACAGGTCAAAGAGGCAGGGATGGAGCCTGTAAAGGTGAGTGTAGGTGGGGAGGTAGGGAAGGGATAGGTCAGTCCAGGGAGGACGGACAGGTCAAGGGGGTGGGATGAGGTTAGTAGGTAGGAAATGGGGGTGGGACTTGAGGTGGGAGGAGGGGATAGTTGGAAGGAAGGACAGGTTAGGGAGGCAGGGACGAGCTGGGCTGGTTGTGTTGAGCTTTTCCAGCAACTTGTGTTTTTGTTCTTGATTTACAACATCTGCAGCTCTTTCGGTTTTTAATAAGGTGGAGTTAAGGATTAAATGATCAGTCATGATCTCATTGAGTAGCAGATCAGACTCAATAGGCTGAATGGCCTATTTCTGCTCCTGTTTTTAATGGTCTTACGTATAATGAGAAATGTGCTTGGTCAAGTGGAATTGCACCTTCAATCCCTGGATATTGTGAGCCTCTGGTGGGTGTGATTTTGGAGGGGGGGGGGGCATGTAATATACGCTGGGGGAATGGCCCAGCTATCCCCAAACTCACCTTCGTCGTACGGAGCTCTGGTGGGATCTGAAATTGGCGCTCTATGACAAGAAACGAATCAGGGTCAGTTGAGTTCATTTAAGCCTCGATCAATGCACGCCCCCCCGACCCCCCCAACTCCACATGACCCTCCGCCTCCTCCCCTTTGCCATATAAATTGTTGATGTGGCCAGAATATTTCCTCACATACATTTATAGAATTTCACGAAGGAAGAGTGGCTGCTGTGCATCTGTTGTGCATCTATTAAAGGTTTTGCAACATCCCTTTCTTACTACCCACCTGCTCAGGAATACATCCCCCACCTTGTCCCACCCCAAGCTTCCCAAATCCTCACTCCCCAACTCATGTTGTCTTATTGTTCAGAACAAATTTACAAGGATGTTGCCGGGTGGAGGGTTTGAGCACAGGGAGAGGCTGGATAGGCTGGGGCTATTTTCCCTGGAGTGTCGGAGGCTGAGGAGGTGACCTTATAGAGGTTTATAAGATCATTAGCGCTATGGATAGGGTGAATGGAAAAGGCCTTTTCCCCAGGGTGGGGGAGGCCAAAACTGGAGAGACATAGGTTCAAGGTGAGAGGGGAAAGATTTAAAAGGGACTCAAGGGGAAACTTTTTCACACAGAGGGTGGTGCGTGTTTGGAATGAGCTGCCAGAGGAAGTGGTGGACATTGGTACATTTACAGCATTTAAAAGACATCTGGATGGGTACATGAACAGGAAGGGTTTGGACTGATCTGGGCCAAATGCTGGCTAATGGGACTAGATTAATTTAGGATATCTGGCCAGCATGGACGAGTTGGACCGAAGGGTCTGTTTCCATGCTGGGCATCACTCTGCCTGCCTGCAGTACCATCAGTGCCTGCCGTGGAGGTCATGGCGCTGCCTAGGGAGGTGTTCCTGGAATGGTTGGCCAAAAACTTTCTGTCCAGTTGAAATTCTCTGCCACCATTCACCCCCCCATCCCATTAATATTAAGAACCCCCCCCCCGACCTTCTTTTTGATGGACTCAGATCTTTGAGTGGGTTTGGGGTTGGTTGTGAAGGTGTATGGGGGTCTATTTGGAGGAGAGATAGCAGTACAGTGGAAGATGCCCCAGGCTAATGCTGTGGGGATATGGGTTCACATCTCATCATGATTCCTGATAGAATTTAAAATACATCAATAAAATCCGAAAAGTTAGCTGTCAATAGTCGTTGTTGTGAAATCACCATCGTAAAAAACTCATCTAGTTTACTTCAGTGAAGGAAATCTGCCATTCTTACCCGGTCTGGCCTACATGGGACTTCAGACCCACAGCAAATTGCTTGGCTGTTAACTGCCTTCTGAAATGGCTAAATGTGACACTCATTCAAGTGGCAATGAACAACAGACACGTGATACTGGACTGGTCAGTGACGACCACAGGAAAGAGAACAGAGGATCTGAGAGACTCCTTGCTTCTGTTAGTGTCCCGCCTTCAGCCCTGCAAGCTTTTACACACAACATACAAAATCACTTCCTTCTCCCTAACTCCCTGCATCGGCTTGAACTGTGTCAGCATCAAAGACTAATACCTGTGTTCCACTGGTATTCCTCTGGTTAGTGTCAGCTGCTGAGATGCTAATCCCAAGAAATAAAACCATATAAATGGAAATAATTGGAAAGTGGGTCTTGACGATTTCAAGAGCAGGGACTGTGGCTATTTCCTGATGCCTTTTTGTGATGTGGATTTCAACCTCAGGCTGTGGTTATTTGATCAAATGAGATAAACCCAGAAAGCAGCACCAAGAACCTTCAAGACTCATTGCACTTCACAGTCGTGTTAATTAGTCTTGACTGCGTTTCAATGCAGAAAATGCAAAGAATCTCCTTTGAATTAATTTATTCTCCAGTTGTTTGCCCTGATTCAACAGTGTGCAAGAATAAGGAAATGGGCATAGTTTAATATCAGGCTTGACAGTGAAAGATGCAAGTCAGAAACGTGAAATGCTAAATGACGCACAGAACAATATGTGCCCACTTCAAACAGAACTCCCCTGATTCTTTACAATCAAAAACAAAAGACTGTCATTCCTATAGTGCCGTGGTCAACCATGGCACATCCCAAAGGTACTTTTCAGCCAATTATGTGGTGTCATAATGCAGGCAAACATGAGAACCAATTCCCACACAGCCAGCTCCCACCAATGCAGTGACGAGATAGTGTATCAGAGATAATGGGAACTGCCGATGATGGAGAATCTGAGACAACAAGGTGTAGAGCTGGATGAACACTGCAGGCCAAGCAGCATCAGAGGAGCATCATAGAAGGGTCTAGGCCCGAAACGTCAGCTTTCCTGCTCCTCTGCTTGACCTGCTGTGTTTATCCAGCTCCACACCTTCTTATCTCAGTGATGAGGTAATGTTCTCTGAGGAGTCAATATTGACTAGGACACCAGGATTCTGTCCCTTTATCACCCTTTAGTAATGAGCCTATCATTTCTCTTCAAAGGCAGAGCCTGAGACTTTGCAGCACTCCTTCAGTTCAATGCTGGGAATACCAGCCTGGGTCTTATGCTGGGGATTTTTGAGGAGGATAAGCAGCATTTCATTGCGATCAGAGTAGCTGCTGTAAGCAACCGTAGCTTCACAGAGTACCTTATATTTAGAATTTGGAGATGTGCTAATCTGGCCTGGCTGAGGGATCCGTTTGCAGGCAACCAGACTTGGGGTAGATCATCAGAGATTTAGAAAGTATGCTGAATCATCTCGCTGATAATCGGTTTTAATCTTCCACTTTGGAGGCCAGGATTGGAACAGGAAGGATCCAGAGCAGAGGTGGATGAGTGGGCTTGAGGTATAGATCAGCCAGAATTGAATTGACTGCTGGAAAAAGAACTCATTTTAAACAGAGATGAGGAGGAATTTCTTCTCTCAGAGGGGAGTGAATCCATGGAATTCTTTACTGCAGAGGCCTGTTGAGGCTGGATCGTCAAGGACATTCAAGGCTGAGACAGATTTTTCATCAGGAAAGGAGTCAAGGGTTATGGGAAAATGCAGGAAAGTGGTGTTGTGGGTTATCAGACCAGCCATTTTCTCATTTAAAGGATGGAGCAGACTCAGTGGGCTGAATGGCCTTCTTCTGCTCCTTTCATGATCCTCAACTCACTGCAGCTGCAGATTGAAATGTGTAAAATTCTCACATAACCTGTTAGGTAACCCTCCCACACACACCCCCACCCCTCTCGGCTGGCCAGTCTAGAACATTTTCTGGATCAGAGATTGGCCATCTAAACTCCAATGATTAAAGGCCCATTCCACTCAATCTGTCATCATAAGGCAGTCCCCCCAGACCCAGGATCATTGTAGGACCCTGCCTGTTAGAGTGACAAGGCTGTGTGACTCGCTAACACAGGAGTAGGTGCATTGAGGACTGAGAAGGGGAGAAATATATTCACTCTGAGGGTTGTGAATTTTGGGATTTCTCTGCCTTTAGTTTTCAGTTGTAGAGTCATAGTGTAATACAGCATGGAGACAGGCCCTTCAGCCCAAACTGGCCCATACTGACCATAGTGTTCACTCTGCTCTTTCCAATGGTACGCATTTGGTCCATTTCCCTCTAAACCCTTCCCATCCATGTACCTATCCAAATGCTTTTTAGATGTTGCTATTGGCCTGCCTCAACCGCTTTCTCTGGCAGTCCCTTTCATACACGCACCCTGCTCTGCGTGAAGAAGTTGCCCCTCGGGTCCTTCTTTAATCCTTCTCCTCTCATCATAAACCTGTGCCCTCTAGTTTTCACTTCCCCATCCCTGGGAGAAAGACTGTATGCACTCATCCTATCTGTGTCCCTCATGATTTTATACACATTGATAAGGTCACCCCTCCTATGTTCCAAGGAATGAAGTCCCATCCTGACCAACCTCTCCTGGTGAGAGGCTGGTCTATCTTTGAAACTCTCAAACTTGAGTATGTTTGGCTGATTCCTGGGATGGTAGGACTGATGTATGAAGAGAAATCGGATCAGTTAGGGCTATTCTCTGGAGTTTGATGAGTGAGGGGTACCTCATAGAAACCTATAAAACTCTAACACAGGAAGGATGTTCCCAATAACCGGGGAGTCCAGAACCTGGGGTAAGATACAGAGCGGGCCATTGGAGAAATGTCTTCACCCAGAGAGTGGGGAGCGTGTGGAATTCTCTGCCACAGAAAGTGGTTGAAGCCAAAGCATTGGGTATAGGGGGATGGGTCTGGGCGGGATGTTCTGGGGCTCGGTGTGGACTTGTTGGGCCGACGGGCCTGTTTCCACACTGTAGGGGCTCTAATTCTAATTCTAATTCATTGAATGTTTTCAGAAAGGAATTAGATATAGTTCTTAGGGTTAAAGGAGTCAAATGGTAGGGGAGAGCCATGACCATATTGAATCGTACAGCAGGCTCAAATGGCTGAATGGCCTACTCTAAGTTTATTGTTTGAGACAGATTTCTCATTAGTAATGAAACCGAGAGATATGTGTGGAAGAGGGCATGGCAGGAGACGATTAGGAATGAATGATGGAGGGGCTGAATGGTCGCACACTGAACCCAGTGTATCTGTGGGGTTGCATTTGAGGGTGACAGGGGAATTGAAGGATTGGGGGGGTTGGGTGCGATTGGCAGAGGAGAGGCACTAAAAACAGAAAGCATTTTCCTGTTGTAGGAGGGGACAGGATCGAACATTGAGATGTGGGAAAAGCCGCTTGGATCAAAGCAAGATCAGCAGTTGTTTGTCCTCGGGTCAATAGCTCACTGTTACCACTAGGTAGCGCAAGTGTTCCACCAACTGCTGTACTATCCCAAGATAACAAAATGTGAGGCTGGATGAATACAGCAGGCCAAGCAGCATCTCAGGAGCACAAAAGCTGACGTTTCGGGCCTACGAAACGTCAGCTTTTGTGCTCCTGAGATGCTGCTTGGCCTGCTGTGTTCATCCAGCCTCACATTTTATTATCTTGGAATTCTCCAGCATCTGCAGTTCCCATTATCTGCTGTACTATCCCCACCGGACGAACTGCCTGCCCCAGACCAAAGGACATTATCACATTTCGAGGGGTAATTCCCACCAGTCGGAGGGTTAACTAAGTTTCTGGTAAATCACAGTTTGGTTCTGAACAATTCACCAGAGATCACATCCCCATGCCCATTGAGAGACGGCAGGAACTGCCGATGCTGGAGTCAGAGATAACACAGTGTGGGGCTGGAGGGACGCAGCAGGCCAGGCAGCGCCAGAGGGGCAGGAAAGCTGACTCTACCAGTCAGGACCCTTCTACAGAAAATCCTGACCCGAAACGTCGAGTTTCCTGCTCCTCGGATGCTGCCTGGCCTGCTGCGTTCCTCCAGCTCCACACTGTGTTAGCGCTGCCCATTGAGCTGGGTTTAAAAACAGTTTTCCATTAATTAATCTCCACTCTCCTCTGCATTCCACCTCCTTTCGAGCAACACTACCCCTTCCCCAACACCCTGCGATTACTACCAATTATTACAATCATCCCACATTCATTTGACAACAGCTTGCCGTTACATTCGGGAGGAAATTACCAGGAAGTTAAAGACATTACCTGTGGGGGTGAGAGTGGGGAATGGGGGTGGGGGCTGAGGGGAACAATTAAACCCATCTCGGGCAAATGCAGGAAGCTGGTGTGAGGTCATGATGCTGGTTAGAAAGGGCACTGCAAGCACAATGGGCTGAATGGCTATTTTCCAGACTGTAAAAACGCTGCGATTCGAGGATTGGCAAGAGGAATGAGTTGGAACATGTGGAGACCTGGGGTGGGGGTGTAGGGGCAGGAGGGGGTGACAGAGACAGGGAGGGGGTTTAGGGGGCTGGAGGGGGTGACAGAGATAGGGAGGGGGTGTAGGGGCAGGAGGGGTTGACAGAGACAGGGAGGGGGTGTAGGGGGCTGGAGGGGGTGACAGAGATAGGGAGGGGGTGTAGGGGCAGGAGGGGGTGACAGAGACAGGGAGGGGGTTTAGGGGGCTGGAGGGGGTGACAGAGATAGGGAGGGGGTGTAGGGGCAGGAGGTGGTGACAGAGACAGGGAGGGGGTGTAAGGGCAGGAGGGGGTGACAGAGACAGGGAGGGGGTGTAGGGGGCTGGAGGGAGTGTAGGGGCTGGAGGGGGTGACAGAGGTAGTGAGGGGGTGTAGCGGCTGGAGGAAGTTACTGAGAGCATTGAGGCGTTGCTTGCAAGTATTGGAGGTGAAGAGAAGGCAGGTGCCCTGACAGGGAAGGTGAGGACCTGGTGACTGTGACACACTTCTTGTTTGAGCCTGACTGCTGTGTTCATGGGCTGCACCCCATGGATTTTTTTATTTTAAATTAATTCAACAAATTGCGATACTGTAGTTACAATTTTCGTGATGTAGTGATGCTGAGCCTCAGGCTCACGTTCTGGGGACATAGGTTCAAATCCCACGATGGCAGATGGAGGAATTTGAATTTAACTATAAAAAGAAACAAAACCTCTGAAACACAAGCAAAAACTAAAACCCGTCTGGTTCGCTCACGTCCTGAAGGGAGGGGAACCCACTGCCTATAGGCCTGGATAATAAAATGTGAGGCTGGATGAACACAGCAGGCCAAGCAGCATCTCAGGAGCACAAAAGCTGACGTTTCGGGCCTAGACCCTTCATCAGAGAAGGGGATGGGGAGAGGGAACTGGAATAAATAGGGAGAGACCCCCCATCCCCCTCTCTGATGAAGGGTCTAGGCCCGAAACGTCAGCTTTTGTGCTCCTGAGATGCAGCTTGGCCTGCTGTGTTCATCCAGCCTCACATTTTATTACCTTGGAATTCTCCAGCATCTGCAGTTCCCATTATCTCTGACTATAGGCCTGACCTATGTGTGACTCGAGTGTAACTCAGTCTTACGTGTCGCACGAAACTAGGAAGAATTGTAAACCGTGAGGAGAACATTGTGTGTGACTCCAAAAGGACACTGACAAAGTTAGTGGGTGGGACGTACAGATGAGATTCAATGCAGAGAAATATGAAATGATGCACTTGTTCAGAAGAACACTGAAAGTCTGTGTAGAATAAGGGGTGCAATTCTAAACGGGGAGCAGGGGCAGAGCAAACTGGGCATGTATGTGCACAGATCATTGAAGGTGGTAGGACAGAGGGAGAGAGCAGTTAATAACGCACATGGTGTTCTCAGCTTTATTAATGAGGGCATAGAATACAGGAGCAAGGAGGTGATGCTGAACTTGTACAAAACCCTTGTTAGAACTCAGCTGGAGTATTTTATACAGCTGTGGGAGTAATGTTATGGGAGGGACTTGTGTGTGTATTGGAGGGAGTGCGGGAGCGATTTACAAGAATAAGAACTGGATAACAATGCTCGTTTGAAAAGCCAGCACAGGCACGATGGGCCAAAGGGCAGCCTGTTTCTGCATCATTATAACCCTGTTACTCTGGCATCAATACAACGGGGACTCCGAACCACCAACTGAAATATCCCTGGGGAGATGCTCAGCTCAAGGAGCTACAGGGGACAGTCAGTAAATGCTGGCACAGCCCACATCCCACCTTAAGAAAAGATTGGATTCGAAAAGAGCAGCCTGCTTCACAGTTATCTAGAGTGTCGTGCTTCAAGGGTCGTATGCTGTGATCCAGCGACAGTGTTAGGAATAAGACCCTTACAGGCAGGCAGCTGTCAGCCAGATGAATGGGCAGCCATTTAAGATGGAGTTGGCGAGGTGATGCTGGGAAATTTTGGCAGGTCTCCATTGCACTCCCACCTCCGGCAGAATGTCCAATCGAGGCCGTTCTAAGGAAGGGTCACCAGACACGAAACATTAACCCTGTTTTTTCCCCTTCACTGCCAGAGCTGCTGAGCTTTTCCAGCAACTTCTGTTTTTGTGTCCAATTGAGGAGACTGGTTTATCTGGTGCTGACATTCTGTTGATATCCGAAGGGCTCCCTGCCAGGCTGCCGGGCCTTGCTACATCTTCTGAGACACAATGGCTCAGAAATTGGCATAAGCAGATTGTGGTCCTATCCACTAATAGCCCCACAGAAGGGGCTTTGCCTTACCCCCAGGGATTGTACAGGCCTCCAGATGCTTCAGCTCAAATGCTGAATGGGGGAGACGGAGTGCTCCTCTGTTTCGAGGCTCCCTCGGCCTACCCCAGGGTTTCACTTCCTGTTGTAGAGCCCTGCGGAACTATGGCGATGTTACTCTGTGTATTTAAGCCTCTGGTCATACATAGGGCCCTGTTGGCTGCAGGGACAAGAAACACGGCCAGCCAATTTCCAACACAGCAGCAGGAATTGGGAGACTCCTGGTCCCAGGTGTGTTCCTCATCGCAATGCCTATATTCATTAACCAGGTGAGGGCATCACGGGCTCAGGCAGCATTTTTGCCCATCCTTATTTGCCCAAAGGGCAGCTCAGAGTCAACCACATTGCTGTGGGTCTGGAGTTACATGTAGGCCAGACCAGGTAAGGATGGCTGTTCACTTCCCTAAAGCTCATTAGTGAACCAGTTGGGTTTTTCCTGACAATCGACAACGGATTCACGGTCATCATTAGATTCCTAATTCCAGATATTTTATTGGATTTGAATTCCACCATCTGTCTGTGGCGAGATTTGAGCCCTGGTCCCCGGAATGTTGTCTGATCTCTGGATATACAGTCCAGCAATAATACCACCAGGCCATTGCCTCCCACATGCCTTGACCGCTCTGAATTGAAATATGAATTTAATTTTACAATTTTTAGCAATAAACTCAAAGTTATCATCACTGAGGCTAGTTTTTAAGTACCAGATTGGAGGTGGCACTTTGGCTCAGTGGCTAGCCTTGCTGCCTCACAGTGCCAGGGACCTGGGTTCGATTCCACCCTCAAGCAACTGTTTGGGTGGTGTTCGCACCTTCTTTTAGATTAGATTCCCTACAGTGTGGAAACAGGCCCTTCGGCCCAACAAGCCCACACTGCCCCTTGAAGCATCCCATCCAGATCCATCCCCCTATAACCCACACACCCCTGAACACTATGGACAATTTCCCATGGCCGATCCACCTAGCCTGCACATCTTTGGACTGTGGGAGGAAACCGGAACATCCGGGAGAAACCCACACAGACACAGGGAGAATGTGCAAACTCCACACAGGCAGTCCCCCGAGGCTGGAATCGAACCTGGGTCCCTGGTGCTGTGAGGCTACAGTGCAACCCACTGAGCCAACTCTGTGTGGGGTTTGCTCTAGTTTCCTCCCACAGTCCAAAGATGTGCAGATTAGGCATGGGGAAAATTGCCCACAGTGTTCAGAATTGCGCAGGTGAGTTGGATTGGCCATGGGAAAGGTAGGGGGATGAGTCTGGGTGGGGTGCTCTTTGGGGAGTCAGTGTGGGTTTGTTGGACTGAATGGCCTGTATCCAAACTGTAAGGATGTTTTGATTTTATAAGTTGATCTCAACCTCCAAGAGCCCCCAAAGTGGGATTCAAACCTGCGGCCCAGGGGCTTTATTAGCCTAGTTACATTATCACTACACCATGACCATCCCACAGCAAGCAATGATCTACCTTAGCGTTCAGTTACAGCCTTTGCCAAGGCACAGCTGCAGAACTGCAGAGTCATTTCTCACCTTCAGTTTTCTCTGGTTTTGGCTGCAGTTCAGTTGCTAACTCTCCCGTTTCTGTGTCAAGAAGGGAATTCAATACCTAGCCCAGAAACTGGACCATACTGTCAGGGCTGCCTCTCTCAGGGCCGTGCTGAGGCAGCACCACTGTCTCATAGGAACATAGAGAAAGGAGTAGGCCATTCAGCCCCTCCAGCCTGCTCCATCACTCAATAAGACCATGGCTGACCTGTAACCTAGCTCCATAAACCTATTTTGGGCCCACAACCCTTCCTTAATAAAAAAACAGTCTATCGCTTAGCAACTGAGGGCGGCACGGTGGCTCAGTGGGTTGCACTGCAGCCTCACAGCACCAGGGACCCGGGTTCAATTCCAGCCTCGGGTGACCGTCTGTGTGGAGTTTGCACATTCTCCCCGTGTCTGCGTGGGTTTTGCCCCAGAGTCCAAAGATGTGCAGGTTAGGGTGGATTGACCATAGAAAATTGCCCATAGTGTCCAGGGATGTGCAGGTTAGGTGGGTTAGTCATAGTTAACATAGAGTTAACATAGAACATTACAGCACAGTACAGGCCCTTCGGCCCTCAATGTTGTGCCGACCTGTCATACCGATCTCAAGCCCATCTAACCTACACTATTCCATATACGTCCATATGCTTATCCAATGACGACTTAAATGTACCTAAAGTTGGCGAATCTACTACCGTTGCAGGCAAAGCGTTCCATTCCCTTACTACTCTCTGAGTAAAGAAACTACCTCTGACATCTGTCCTATATCTTTCACCCCTCAATTTAAAGCTATGCCCCCTCGTGCTCGCCGTCACCATCCTAGGAAAAAGGCTCTCCCTATCCACCCTATCTAACCCTCTGATTATTTTATATGTTTCAATTAAGTCACCTCTCAACCTTGTTCTCTCTAATAAAAACAGCCTCAAGTCCCTCAGCTAATAAAATGTGAGGCTGGGTGAACACAGCAGGCCCAGCAGCATCCCAGGAGCACAAAAGCTGACGTTTCGGGCCTAGACCCTTCATCAGAGAGGGGGATGGGGTGAGGGTTCTGGAATAAATAGGGAGAGAGGGGGAGGCGGACCGAAGATGGAGAGAAGAGAAGATAGGTGGAGAGGAGAGTATAGGTGGGGAGGTAGGGAGGGGATAGGTCAGTCCAGGGAAGACGGACAGGTCAAGGAGGTGGGATGAGGTTAGTAGGTAGGAGATGGAGGTGCGGCTTGGGGTGGGAGGAAGGGATGGGTGAGAGGAAGAACAGGTTAGGGAGGCAGAGACAGGTTGGACTGGTTTTGGGATGCAGTGGGTGGAGGGGAAGAGCTGGGCTGGTTGTGTGATGCAGTGGGGGGGGGGACGAACTGGGCTGGTTTAGGGATGCAGTTGGGGAAGGGGAGATTTTGAAACTGGTGAAGTCCACATTGATACCATATGGCTGCAGGGTTCCCAAGCGGAATATGAGTTGCTGTTCCCGCAACCTTCGGGTGGCATCATTGTGGCATTGCAGGAGGCCCATGATGGACATGTCATCTAAAGAATGGGAGGGGGAGTGGAAATGGTTTGCGACTGGGAGGTGCAGTTGCTTATTGCGAATCGAGTGGAGGTGTTCTGCAAGTCCCTCAGCCTTTCCTCGTAAGACCTTCCCTCCATACCAGGCAACATCCTAGTAAATCTCCTCTGCACCCTTTCCAAAGCTTCCACATCCTTCTTATAATGCGGTGGCCAGAACTGTACACAATACTCCAAGTGCGGCCGCACCAGAGTTTTGTACAGCTTCACCATAACCTCTTGGTTCCGGAACCCGATCCCTCTATTAATAAAAGCTAAAACACTGTATGCCTTCTTAACAGCCCTGTCAACCTGGGTGGCAACTTTCAAGGATCTGTGTACATGGGGAAAGTCAGTGTTACTGGAATGGGGTGGGTCTGGGTGGGATGCTCTTCAGAGGGTCAGTGTGGACTAGACGTGCCAAATGGTCTGCTTCCATACTGTAGGGATTCCATAATATCCTGTGCTACTAGAATCTTCATGGAAATTGTTGATCTCTATCTGCCCTGTCTCCTCTTGCTAATATCCTGACGACCTTGATTAAATCAGCCCTTAACCTTCGAAATTCAAGAGCATAAAAGTCTAATCAGTATAATTGCTCCTCATAAGTTACCCCCCGAAGGCCAGGTATCATCTGAGAGGGGAAAGATTTAAAAGGGGCCTAAGGGGCAACCTTTTCACGCAGAGGGTGGTGTGCGTATGGAATGAGCTGCCAGAGGAAGGGGTGGAGACTGGTACAGTTACAATATTTAAAAGACATCTGGATGGGGACATGGATAGGAAGGGTTTAGAGGGATAAGGGCCAAATGCTGGCAAATGGGACTGGATTAATTTAGAATTTCTGGCTGGCATGGACAAATTAAACAGAAGGGTCTGTTTCCATGCTGTACATCTCTATGACTCAAAGACATTCTAATGATACTGTGAGGAAACAAGCTAAAACTTTATTTTAAGATCATTCTAAGGGCCTTCTATATTTAGGTAGCTTTGTTCTTATTCTTCTTTTGTGTAATAAACCCCTGCTCCTTTGTTAAAGAACTTTGTGTGTGGATGTATCTCAGTGACGAGCCCCCACGTTAACGAAATAAACCAAATGCAATCAGGATTCATTCTGGAACCTTTCTTGTGCTCAGAACCATCAATCGGGCTTCTAACATTTACTGGTGGTCTTGTAATATTGTCACTAGCCTATAACTGCAGAGACCCAGGTAATGTTCTGGAGACCTTGGTAGATTGTAAAATTTGAATTCAATTTCTAAACACATTAAACTTCCACAATTAAAAGTGTAATGATGACCATGAAATTGTTGCCAACTGTCCAGAAAATCTGAATTCTCCAGCATCTGCAGTTCCCATTATCTCTGTCCAGAAAATCTGAATTCTCCAGCATCTGCAGTTCCCATTATCTCTGTCCAGAAAATCTGTCTGGGTCACTAATGTCCTTTAGGGAAGGAAGCTGCCATCCTTACCTGGACTGGCCTACATGTGACTCCAGACCCGCGGCAATGAGGTTGACTCTAAATTATTTCCATTAAGGATGGATAATAAATGCTGGGCACAGCCAGTGATGTCCACGTCCTGTGAGTGAATGAATAAAATAAGATGTATGTCTGTGGGTGAGAGGGTGTGTCTGGTCTTAAATGTGTGAAAGAAGCAGTGTTTGTGGGTGAGGTGGTCTCGGTTTAAGGAGGTGTGTAATGGTTAAGTTGCTTGTTATCACAATAGGAGAATTGATCTAGAGCAATTTGACGTCACTGTGATTAATCTGTGTGTATATAATTTATCACCTACAAGAGGGTGTGCAGCAAGAGACTGGTGTTTCAAAGAGGCTGGCTAGGCCTGTAATCTGTCCAGCCGAGTGATGTGTATAGCTGCTGGTGCGGTTCTCTGTCTCCCTATCTCCATCACCCGATGTCTACGGTACAGTTCAGACTGACAGAGGGAAAGCTGGAGAGAAAATTATTTGCTTTGTTGGTTTCGAAACGAGGATTGCCGGCAGTGGGGAGGAGAGCCTGTCCTGATTGGGAGTGTTTACACACACACAGTCAGACAGACAGGGACACACACTCAGACGGACAGGGACACACACCCAGGCACAAAAGGACACACGCTCAGACACACAAGGACATATCAAGACACCCAGAGACAGGCATATACAAGTACGGACAGACAGAGACACACAGAGAGACAGATATATACAGACACAAAGCTGCACATGCAGACATACACACAGACATAAGTACAGTACACATAAGAATCTCACACAGATACATAAACATAGATATAGACATCACAGAAATACACAGACACACAAATACACACAAACATAGGCAGACACTGATGCAGAGAAGCAAACACGTTAGCAAAGAGATAAGCAGAAACACTGGTATGCATACACAGCAATAGAGAGATCTGCACACACAGATGCAGAGAGATACATACACAAGCAGGCAGACATAAAGGCACACACATATGGAGAGAGATGCACAGAAACACACGCAACGGACTGGAATAGCAAAAATGAAAGGAGGGTTGTGTGGTCGCCCCATCCAGTAGCTAGACGTCAGGAGGCTGAGGCTGAGAAAATTGTCGTCAGGCAGTTCCTGAATGATCAGGCAGAACCAGCAGCATCAGAGACAGAGTCTCCACCAGGCTGGGAACATGAAAAAAATCTGGGCTAAAAAACGGCTTCAGGTAAGAGACAGACAGAGATATAAATTGTGCTTAATTTCAGAGAGAAGCCTGAACTCTCTGTGTGTGAGTGTGTGTGTGTGTGTGTGTGTGTGTGTGTGTGTGTGTGTGTGTGTGTGTGTCTGTGAGTGTGTGTGTGTGAGAGAGACTGAGACACAGAATACTTCATTCAGGATTGAAACCACAGGCAGAGAGACAGTTTCTGCTGGTGCTGAGCTCAGATTAATGGGGGTTAAAGGGGGATTAATTGGGGACTTGGGGGTGTGGAAGGGGGATATAGGGACTTTATCCTTGAATGATTGGCATCCCCCTCCCTCCCCCACTTTCCCAGTGCGAGGGGCTAGGTTACAGGAAGGATCCCAGAACTGCATGGAAAATGCTGGAATTAAAGGTCAGGGCTGAGGGCCCAGGAAGGGAGACCAGGATCGTTTGTGAGCTGCAAAACACTTCAGTTAATATCACGTTGCAATTTCAGGGGAAAAAATACCTGCTGTTTCCCTGGGGACCAAGTCCAGTTCTGGGGAATTCACTCACCTCACCCCTACCTCTCAACTCTCACCTCTCTCCCTCCTACCCCCCTTCTCCACTCCTACCCCATTCTCCCCTCACTTCTTAGCCCTCTCCCATCTCCTCTTAACCCCCTCCTCCCCCTCACTTTATCCCCTTCTCTCTCACCTCTTAGCCCTCCCCCACCTCCTCATGTCCTACTTCCTCCCCGACCTCCTATCTCCTCCTCCCCTCACCTCCTACTCTCCCCATGTCCTCCCTCCTCTCTCCTCATCGCCTCTCCTTCATTCAAGCAGCTTTCAACACCTCCTCTCCCTCATCCCCTCCTCTCCTTCATTTCATAGCCCTCACTTCCTACTCCCTCCTTCTATCTGCTCCATCCCTCACTTTTCCTCAATTTCTTTGCCTTCTTTCTCCATCTACCCTCATTGTCTGTCTGCAGCACCTCTACCTCCCTCCATCTGCCCAATTTCTTTCAGCACCCTCTTCCCCATTCCATTGCGCCCCAAATTTGAGCACTTCTGTTTCTCTCTGTCCTTCCAACCCTCCATCCCTCCGTCAAAACCCCAGACCCCCCTTCAACCATTCATTCTCCTCAATCCCTCACTCCAACCCAATCCATCAGCTCCCTCGAACCCCCATTGCCCCTCCACTCCTCCCTCTGTCCCTCAGAACCGTATCCCCTCCCATGCCCCTCAATCCCCTTCTAACACCTTCCATCACGCTCAGTCTATTCTGGCCCCGCACTCCACTGGCTTCCCTGTGGGGGGGGGGGGGGGGGGGGGCAGATGTGAGTGAATCCGAGATTGCTGATTGGCCAGTTGTAAATGTGAGGTAATGTGGGGTAAGGCAGGAACAGGATACTGATTGTGGATGATCAACCATGATCATAATGAATGGTGGTGCTGGCTTGAAGGGCTGAATGGCCTACTCCAGCACCTATTGTCTATTGTCAATTGAGGCAGGGCATAATGTAGTCAGCCAGCAGCTCGAAGAGCTTCTTCCCAGTAAAGTGTTAACACACTGAGATTGCCAACCGTCTCCTCCCCATTCCGATTCATCATGTTGCCTTTATACAACATCAGTCAGCTGTTGACGAAGACCGCCTCCCCCCCTCCTGTTTCTCCTGTTTGTGTTGGAGCAGGCTTGAAGGGCTGAATGGCCTCCTCTGGTACTGTGATAATACTGTGATTCTGGGCCGTGGCTGAGTTGGTATGTAAAACCTTCAGTCGGTCACTGGGCCCAACCAAGTGCTGTCCTCCCACACATTTACATAGAAACATGGCCCCTCGAGACTGCTCTATTGTTTAACATGGCTGATCGTTGAGCTCAATACCCTAATTCCACTCTCCTCCCTTATCTCTTCAGCCACAAGAACTATATCCACCTGCTCCTTGAAAACATTCAATTCTCTGACCTCAACCCCTTTCTGTGGCAGAGAATCCCACAGGCTCCCCGCTCTCTGGGGGAAGACATTCCTACTCATCTCAGTCCCAAAATACTTACCTCTCACCCTTAAACTATGACCCTGGTCTGAGCTCCTCCACCTTCATGAACATCCTTCCTGTGCCTTTAAAATTTTACATGTTTCTCTAAGATCCCTCATTCTTCTAAATGCCAGTGAATTTAATCCTGATTCCAGTCTGTCCCACCATCTGACCTGTCATCCCTGGAATCAACCTGGGAAACCTTCCCTGCATTCCCTGTACAGCCAGACCATCCTTCTGCAGACAAGGAGACCAAAATTACACGCAGTATTCCAGGTCAAACAGTCACATGTCACCAGGTTTTAGTCCAACTGGTTTATTTGAAAATGCAAGCTTTTGGAGATCAGCTCATTATCAGAATAAGCGGTGAAGGGTGAGGGGTCAGGTTTGAGGAAGGTGAGGTGTGGGGGTAGAGGGGGGTGGGATGTGGGGAATAAGGTGTGGGAGTGGAGGGGAGTGAGGTGTAGTGGTGGAGGGGAGTGAGGTGTGGGGAACGGGGTGTGGGTGTGGAGGGGTGGAAACTGTGGGGTGGGGGTGAGTTGTACAGGTGGACGGGGTGGGTTGTGGGTCTGGGAGTGAGAGCTGTGAGGATAAGGTGTTGGGGTGGAGGGATTTGAGGTGTGGAGGTGGAGGGAGGTGAGGTGTGGGAGTGGGGATGTGAGGTTCTGGGTTGGGGGTGTGAGGTGTGGGGATGGGGATGTGAGGTGTGGAGGTGGAGGGAGGTGAGGTGTGGGGGTGGAGGGAGGTGAGGTGTGGGGGTGGGGATGAGGTGTTGGGGTGGAGGGATTTGAGGTGTGGTGTTGGAGGGGTGTGAGGTGAGGGTGTGGAGGTGTGGTGTGGGGGTGGAGGGATGTGAGGTGTGGGGGTGGAGGGAGGTGAGGTGTGGTGTTGGAGGGGTGTGAGGTGAGGGTGTGGAGGTGTGGTGTGGGGGTGGAGGCGGTGTGAGGTGTGGGAGTGGGGGTGAGTTGTGGGAGTGGAGGCTGGTGTGGTGTGGTGAATGAGGTGTAGGTGTGAAGGGTTTGAGGTGTATGAGAGGAGGGGTTTGAGATGTGGGGGTGAGTTGTGCTTGTGGGAGTTAGATGTAGGTGTGGACAGGGTATGAGGTGTGGGGGGTCAGGTTTGCAGTGGGCTTTGAGTTGGGGGGTGGGTGTGAGGTGTGGGAGGGGTGAGGTGAAGGGGGTGAGGTGTGGGCGTTGAGGTGTGGGGGTGGAGGGTGTGAGATGTGGGGTGTGAAGTGTGAGGGTGGAGGCGGTGTGAGGTGTGGGAGTGGGGGTGAGTTGTGGGAGTGGGGGTAGAGGGGGTGAAGTGTATGGGGGGCTGGGGGTGTGACGTGTGGGGGTGAGATGTGCGGGTGAGGGTGAGATGTAGGTGTGGAGGGGGTTTGAGGTGTGGGGGGTCAGGTTTGCAGTTGGGGTTGAGTTGGGGGGTGGGTGTGAAGTGTGGGAGGGCTGAGGTGTGGGTGTTGAGGTATAGGGGTCTGTGGTATGGGGGTGGAGGGTGTGAGATGTGGGGTGTGAGGTGCGTGAGGTGGAGAGGATGTGGTGCGGGGGTAGAGGTGTGGGGGTGGAGGGGGTGAGGTGTGGAGAGTGAGATGTGGGGGTGATGGGGGTGATGTGTGGGGGTGAGGCGTGGGGGGTATTGACGTGGCAGGGATGAGGTGTGGGGGCTGAGGTATGGAATCTGAGGTGTAGGGGGGCTGAAGTGTGGGGAGGGTGTGGTTTGCGGTGGGGGAGTGAGGTGTGGGGACGGTGAGGTTTGCAGTGGGGGTGTGAGGTGTGGGGAGGGTGAGGTTTGTGGTGGGGGCGTGAGGTGTGGGGAGGGTGAGGTTTGCGGTGGGGGGTTTAGGTGTAGGGGCTGAGGTTTTTGGTGGGGGGGTGAGGTGTGGGGAGGGTGAGGTTTGCGGTGGGGTTGGTGAGGTGTGGGGGCTGAGGTTTGCGGTGGGGGGGTGAGGTGTGGGGAGGCTGTGGTTTGCGGTAGCGGGGTGAGGTGTGGGGAGGGTAAGGTTTGCGGTGGGGGGTGAGGTGTGGGGAGGGTGTGGTTTGCTGTGGGGGGTGAGGTGTGGGGGGTGAGGTTTGAGGTGGGGGGTTGAGGTGTGGGGGGTGCGGTTTGCGGTGGGGGTTTAGGTGTGTGGGGAGGGTGAGGTTTGCGGTGGGGGGGTGAGGTATGTGGGGAGGGTAAGGTTACCGGTGGGGGCGTGAGGTGTGGGGAGGGTGAGGTTAGCGGTGGGGGATTGAGGTGTAGGGGGTGTAGTTTGCGGTGGGGGGGTGAGGTGTGGGGGCTGAGGTTTGCGGTGGGGGGGTGAGGTGTGGGGAGGCTGTGGTTTGCTGTGGGGGGTGAGGTGTGGGGGTTGAGGTTTGCAGTGGGGGGTTGAGGTGTGCGGAGGGTGAGGTTTGCGGTGGGGGGTTGAGGTGTGCGGAGGGTGAGGTTTGCGGTGGGGGGTTGAGGTGTGCGGAGAGTGAGATTTGCGGTGGGGGGGTGAGGTGTGGGGAGGGTGAGGTTTGCAGTGAGGGGGTGAGGTGTGGGGAGGGTGTGGTTTGCGGTGGGCAGTTGACGTGTGGGGAGGCTGTGGTTTGCTGTGGGGGGTGAGGTGTGGGGGTTGAGGTTTGCAGTGGGGGGTTGAGGTGTGCGGAGGGTGAGGTTTGCGGTGGGGGGTTGAGGTGTGCGGAGGGTGAGGTTTGCGGTGGGAGGGTGATGTGTGGGGAGGGTGAGGTTTGCGGTGGGGGGGTGAGGAGTGGGGAGGTTGAGGTTTGCGGTGGGGGGGTGAGGTTTGCGGTGGGGGGGTGAGGTGTGGGGAGGGTGAGGTTTGCAGTGGGCGGTTGACGTGTGGGGAGGGTGAGGTTTGCGGTGGGGGTGGTGAGGTGTGGGGAGGGTGAGGTTTGCGGTGGGGGGGTGAGGTTTGCGGTGGGGGGGTGAGGTGTGGGGAGGGTGAGGTTTGCAGTGGGCGGTTGACGTGTGGGGAGGGTGAGGTTTGCGGTGGGGGTGGTGAGGTGTGGGGAGGGTGAGGTTTGCGGTGGGGGGGTGAGGTGTGGGGAGGGTGAGGTTTGCAGTGGGCGGTTGACGTGTGGGGAGGGTGAGGTTTGTGGTGGGGGGGGTGAGGTGTGGGGAGTGTGAGGTTTGCAGTGGCGGGGGTGAGGTGTGGGGAGGGTGAGGTTTGCGGTGGGGGGGTGAGGTGTGGGGAGGGTGAGGTTTGCGGTGGGGGGGGTGAGGTGTGGGGAGTGTGAGGTTTGCAGTGGCGGGGGTGAGGTGTGGGGAGGGTGAGGTTTGCGGTGGGGGGGTGAGGTGTGGGGAGGGTGATGTTTGCGGTGGGCGGTTGACGTGTGGGGAGGGTGAGGTTTGCGGTGGGGGGATGAGGTGTGGGGAGGGTGAGGTTTGCGGTGGGCAGTTGACGTGTGGGGAGGGTGAGGTTTGCGGTGGGGGGGTGAGGTGTGGGGAGGGTGAGGTTTGCGGTGGGCGGTTGATGTGTGGGGAGGGTGAGGTTTGCGGTGGGGGGGGTGAGGTGTGGTGGGGGTGAGGTGCGAGAGGCAAACGAGAGTGACACTGAAGCAGGATAACTGTTGGAGCTGGTTGGTAATTGGTGGGGGGGACGTTGGTGACCCCCCCCAACACTACATTCCCCCCTCGCCCCTCCCCAACCCCAGCTCAGAGTGAACAGAATGAGGACAGGCTAAAGTCACCAAATTATCACATCTGCTCAGACACGTTTTATTGGTCTATTCACTGCTAAATAAATTTTCTCCTGTTTGACTCAGAGGCAGAGTTATTTATTTGTACATTTACAATGTTTGTGATGAATCATCGAATGACACAGCACAGGAGGAGGCCATTCATCTTCTCATGCCTGTGCTGGCTCTTTGAAAGGTCCAACCGATTAGTCCCCAAATCCCTCCCCCCAACCCCATTCAAATTGCTCTCCCATTGATCTATTTGCCTTGTTTCAAAGTTCCTGTTGAATCTGCTCTCTCAGGCAGCACATCCCAGATCACAGCAACTTGTTAAAAATGGCTTCTGTCTTTTTTCTGTGATAATGGGAACTGCAGATGCTGGAGAGTCCAAGATAACAAAGTGTGGAGCTGGATGAACACACCAGGCCAAGCAGCATCTCAGGAGCACAAAAGCTGACGTTTCGGGCCTGGACCCTTCATCAGAGAGTTTTTTTCTCGCTGGTTCATTTTCAATTGCGTTAAATCTGTGTGCTCTGGTTACTGACAAGGGCAGTAGAAACAGTTCCTTTTTTATATTACTCTAACAAACCCCTTTGTAATTTTGAATGCCTCAATTAAACGTCACCCTGAGCCTGCTAGAAGAAGAACAATGAGACAACAAGGTGTGGAGCTGAATGAACACAGCAGGCCAAGCAGCATCAGAGGAGCAGGAAAGCTGACGTTTCGGGCCTAGACCCTTCGTCAGAAAAGGGTCTGAAGAAGGGTCTAGGCCCAAAACGTCAGTTTTCCTGCTCCTCTGATGCTGCTTGGCCTGCTGTGTTCATCCAGCTCCACACCTTGTTGTCTGAGATTCTCCAGCATCTGCAGTTCCTACTCTCTCTGAGGAGAACAATCTCAGTTTCTCCACTCTTATCCATGTTGACTTGAGCTCTGCTTTCCCTGATCCCATACGGATAAATCATCCTCTACAGCCTCTCTGAGTGTCTAGGCATCTTTCATAAAATTCACCACAATACTGAGGCCTAACAACACCAAGTGTCTGTTTTCGAAGTTTTCACAGTAACACTTTTATATTTGTACAGTCTGCCTTCTACTAATTCCAGGCAACTTATTTAAAGGATGTTAAAGCCCTGGAGACGATTCATAGGAGATTTTCTAGAATGATCCCAGGAATGTTGGAATTTAGTTACCGGGAAATGTTACAGTGATTACATTTATTGGATCAGAGAAGATTAAGAGGTGAACTTATTGAGGTGTTCAAAATTTGGAACAATGTTAACAAGGTAAAAAAGGATATTCTGTTTGCACTAGTTGGTATGTCAGTAATTAGGGGTCACAGTTTCATGACTGTCAGCGACAGAGCTAGGGGTGAGATGAGGAAAAGCTCCTTTACTCCGAGTTGCTAGGATTGGGAGAGCGGGGGAGGCCGATCCCACAGGAGGTTTCTAAAGGCAACTGGATACAGATTTGGAAGAGATGAAATTAGAGGGCCCATGGAGGTAGGGCTGGAGAGTGGGGCTAGCAGGGTTGCTATTTCAGGAGCCAGTACAGGCATGATGGGTTGAATGTCCTCGTTCTATACTGTAAAACTCTGTGATCCGTTTGAAAAAAAACAGGGATCCTACTGACTTTATATCAGAGATAATGGGAACTGCAGATGCTGGAGAACCTGAGATAACA
The DNA here is from genome assembly GCF_030684315.1 of Stegostoma tigrinum. Classification (NCBI taxonomy): domain Eukaryota; kingdom Metazoa; phylum Chordata; class Chondrichthyes; order Orectolobiformes; family Stegostomatidae; genus Stegostoma; species Stegostoma tigrinum. The sequence continues at coordinate 102,751,238 of NC_081360.1, forward strand.
GGGTGTGGAGCTGGATGAACACAGCAGGCCAAGCAGCATCAGCGGAGCAGGAAATCTGACGTTTCGGGCCTAGACCCTTCGTCCTATTGACTTTTCCATCTCTTGGCCTGCCACCCTGAACGATCTGTCTTAACATGCCCATGGACCTCTTAGTTCCCACTGAAAAATCAGTGATTTCCTCTAATGAGTATTGAGAAAATCAAAGCCATTGTTTTGAGTGTGACACAAGCTCCCCACCCTCAGGATTGACACTGTCTCTCTATCTCACTGGCACTGGCCTATCTCTAAGCCAGACCTTGGGTCACATTGACTTGGGGATGAGCTCCCGCCCTCACACTTGCAAAAGTCATTAAAAGCCCCTTATTTTCACCTTCATTACGGCACAGGCTTTGAGGGCCGAAGGGCCTGTTCCTGTGCTGTAGGTTTCTTTGTTGTTCTTTGTTTATTACGCACCCCAACCCACCCCCCATCCCCCCAGTCTCCTGTGCTGCTGCAACCCACATTTGTGTCTCCATCACCTCCTGGCTCGGCTATCCCAGTGCGATCCTGGTCTCCAGCATTCCCAAAATTCCCTAAAGTAGACATCACTCAAAATTCTGCAAGCTGTTCGAACATCTCTGCACTCACTGACCTACATTAGCTGTGATAATGGGAACTGCAGATACTGGAGAATGCAAGATAACAAAATATGGAGCTGGATGACACAGCAGGCCAAGCAGCATCTCAGGAGCTCATGATGAAGGGCCTAGGCCCGAAACGTCAGCTTTTGTGCTCCTGAGATGCTGCTTGGCCTGCTGTGTTCATCCAGCTCCACAACTTGTGGCCTACATTAGCTCCCAGGCAAGGTGATGGCCTCCTGGTCTTGTCCCATGCCAATACAGTGAGAGATGAGTAATTTTCCAGGGAGCTGCTGGGTTCAAATTCTGCTCATGGACACTATTTAAACAAATTCTGGAATTAAGAGTCTTTAATAATTGTCATCAAACATTTGCTTATTCACTCTTGGCGTGAGGATGTCACTTTTCAGAACAGCATTTATTGCCCATCCCTAATTGCCAGGAGGGCAGTTCAGAGTTAACCACATTGCTGTGGGTCTGGAGTCACATGTAGGCCAGACCAGGTAAGGATGGCAGTTTCCTTCCGTAAAGTGCATTAGTGAACCAGATGGGTTTTTCCCCTGGCAATTGACAATGTGAATCACAGTCATCATTTGACTCAATCCCAGGTTTTTATTGAACATTACCATGGTCTCTGGATTAACAGCCCAGCGATGATACGACTGCGCGATTGCCTCCCCGAAGTTTATGGCCATGGGAAAAACCCATCACCACCCCCAGGCCTCCTACCCACCCTCGAACTCTTCATTTCCAAATGCCGTCGAGACATTAACCGCCTCAACCTGTCCACCCCTCTCACCCACTCCAACCTCTCTCCTGCAGAACGGGCAGCCCTCCGCTCCCTCCGCTCCAACCCCAACCTCACCATCAAACCCGCAGACAAGGGTGGCGCAGTGGTAGTATGGCGCACTGACCTCTACATCGCCAAGGCTAAACGCCAACTCTCTGACACCACCTCCTACCGCCCCCTCGATCATGACCCCACACCCGAGCACCAAACCATCATCTCCAATACCATTCATGACCTCATCACCTCAGGGGACCTCCCACCCACAGCCTCCAACCTCATTGTTCCCCAACCCCGCACGGCCCGTTTCTATCTCCTTCCCAAAATCCACAAACCTGCCTGCCCTGGTCGACCCATCGTCTCAGCCTGCTCCTGCCCCACCGAACTCATCTCCACCTATCTGGACTCCATTTTCTCCCCTTTGGTCCAGGAACTCCCCACCTACGTCTGTGACACCACCCACGGCCTCCACCTCCTCCAGAACTTCCAATTACCCGGTCCCCAACACCTCATTTTCACCATGGACTTCCAGTCCCTGTACACCTGCATTCCTCATGCAGATGGCCTTAAGGCCCTCCGCTTCTTCCTGTCCCGCAGGCCCGACTAGTCCCCCTCCACTGACACCCTCATCCGCCTAGCTGAACTCGTACTCACCCTCAACAACTTCTCTTCCGATTCTTCCCACTTCCTACAGACTAAGGGGGTGGCCATGGGCACCCGCATGGGCCCCAGCTATGCCTGTCTCTTTGTAGGTTACGTGGAACAGTCCCTCGTCCGCACCTACACTAGCCCCAAACCCCACCTCTTCCTCCGTTACATTGATGACTGTATCGGCGCCGCCTCTTGCTCCCCAGAGGAGCTCGAACAGTTCATCCACTTTACCAACACCTTCCACCCCAACCTCAAGTTCACCTGGGCCATCTCCAACACATCTCTCACCTTCCTGGACCTCTCAGCCTCCGTCTCAGGCAACCAGCTTGTAACTGATGTCCATTTCAAGCCCACAGACTCCCACAGCTACCTAGAATACACCACCTCCCACCCACCCTCCTGCAAAAATTCCATCCCCTATTCCCAACTCCTCCGCCTCCGCCGCATCTGCCCCCAGGATGAGGCATTCCACACCCGCACATCCCAGATGTCCAAGTTCTTCAAGGACCGCAACTTTCCCCCCGCTGTGGTCGAGAACGCCCTTGACCGCGTCTCCCGCATTTCCTGCAACACATCCCTCACACCCCACCCCCGCCACAACTGTCCCAAGAGGATCCCCTTCGTTCTCACACACCACCCCACCAACCTCCGGATACAACACATCATCCTCCGACACTTCCGCCATCTACAATCCAACCTCACCACCCAAGACATTTTTCCATCCCCACCCCGTCTGCTTTCTGGAGAGACCACTCTCTCCGTGACTCCCTTGTTCGCTCCACACTGCCCTCCAACCCCACCACACCCAGCACCTTCCCATACAACCGCAGGAAATGCTACACTTGCCCCCACACCTCCTCCCTCACCCCTATCCCAGGCCCCAAGACGACATTCCACATTAAGCAGAGGTTCACCTCCACATCTGCCAATGTGGTATATTGCATCTGCTGTACCCGGTGTGGCTTCCATACATTGGGGAAACCAAGCGGAGGCTTGGGGACCACTTTGCAGAACACCTCTGCTCGGTTCACAATAAATAACTGCACCTTGCAGTCGCGAACCATTTCAAGTCCCCCTCCCATTCCTCAGACGACATGTCCATCATGGGCCTCCTGCAGTGCCACAATGATGCCACCCGAAGGCTGCAGGAACAGCAACTCATATTCCGCTTGGGAACCCTGCAGGCCAATGGTATCAATGTGGGCTTAGATAATAAAGTATGGAGCTAGATGAACACAGCAGGCCCTGCAGCATCTCAGGAGCACAAAAGCTGATGTTTCGGGCCTAGACCCTTCATCAGAGAGGGGGATGGGGTGCGGGAACTGGAATAAATAGGGAGAGAGGGGGAGGCGGACCGAAGATGGAGAGAAAAGAAGATAGGTGAAGAGGAGAGTAAGAGATTACAAGAGAGTTGCAGTGGGAGAGAGATTCCCTGAAGTTGGTCCGGAGGGAGGAGGGTAACTTCTTCAGGTTAGGCATCCGTGGAAGAGGCTTCGCAGTGAGGTTAGAATTGTATCAGAGATAATGGGAACTGCTCACCAGCTTCAAAATCTCCCCTCCCCCCACCGCATCCCAAAACCAGCCCAGTTTGTTCCCTCCCCCCCACTGCATCCCAAAACCAGCCCAGTTCGTCCCCTCCCCCCACTGCATCCAAAAACCAGCCCAGCTCATCCCCTCCCCCCACTGCATCCCAAAACCAGTCCAGCCTGTCCCTGCCTCCCTAACCTGTTCTTCCTCTCACCCATCCCTTCCTCCCACCCCTAGCCGCACCTCCATCTCCTACCTACTAACCTCATCCCACCTCCTTGACCTGTCCGTCTTCCCTGGACTGACCTATCCCCTCCCTACCTCCCCACCTATACTCTCCTCTCCACCTATCTTCTTTTCTCTCCATCTTCGGTCCGCCTCCCCCTCTCTCCCTATTTATTCCAGAACCCTCACCCCATCCCCCTCTCTGATGAAGGGTCTAGGCCCGAAACGTCAGCTTTTGTGCTCCTGAGATGATGCTTGGCCTGCTGTGTTCATCCAGCTCCATACTCTATTATCTTGGATTCTCCAGCATCTGCAGTTCCCATTATCACAGGTTCACTAATGTCCTTTAGGGAGTGAAACTGCCATCCTTACCTGGTCTGGCCTACATGTGACTCCAGACCCACAGCAACATGTACTTAAATGTTAAAAGCATCCTGGAGTTAGGGATGGACAATAATCGCTGGACTCAAAATTACAACATAACTAAAAAAAAGCAAAATAGTTTTTTGCTTTTCAAACTCCCATTCTTTTAAAATTTCTCACCACCTTACCCCTCTCTATCTCTGTGACCTCCTCCAGTACCACACCTTTCTGAGCATTCTATGCCCCTCTATTCCTGCCTTCTTGATAGATCCTGATGCCAATAGCCCCACCATTGACAGACGTACCCTTAGTTGTCTAGGAACTGGAGTAACGGGCATTGTTTCTCACTAGAGCGAAGAGCACACTGATAAGGGACAAGAAGAGGCCACCAAACCATGCTGCTCCCCCATAGCTGGTCTGATTTCCACCCTCATCTCTGCATTCTTGCAAACTGCTGATGCTATCAATGCTGGAAAGCTGAAATACAAATAGAAAATTCTGGAAATGCTCTGGAGGGCAGGGAGGGCAAGAGAGAGACAGAATAATCACAAGCCTCTCACCTCTGAACGTTTAACTTCTCTGCACTTAGTGATTCAACCGGTCAAGCTCTACCTTCAATACATACCTGTAGCAATGTGTCTAGTCATACAGAGAGAGTAGGAACTGTCGATGCTGGAGAACCTGAGATAACACGGTGTAGAGCTGGAGGAACACAGCAGGCCAAGCAGCATCAGAAGGGCAGGAAGGCCGACGTTTCGGGCCTAGACCCTTCTTTAGAAATCAGAGATAATGGGAACTGCAGATGCTGGAGAATTCCAAGATAATAAAATGTGAGGCTGGATGAACACAGCAGGCCAAGCAGCATCTCAGGAGCACAAAAGCTGACGTTTCGGGCCTAGACCCTTCATCAGAGAGGGGGATGGGGTGAGGGTTCTGGAATAAATAGGGAGAGAGGGGGAGGCGGACCGAAGATGGAGAGTAAAGAAGATAGGTGGAGAGAGTGTAGGTGGGGAGGTAGGGAGGGGATAGGTCAGTCCAGGGAAGACGGACAGGTCAAGGAGGTGGGATGAGGTTAGTAGGTAGGAGATGGAGGTGCGGCTAGGGGTGGGAGGAAGGGATGGGTGAGAGGAAGAACCGGTTAGGGAGGCAGAGACAGGTTGGACTGGTTTTGGGATGCAGTGGGTGGGGGGAGAAGAGCTGGGCTGGTTGTGTGGTGCAGTGGGGGGAGGGGACGAACTGGGCTGGTTTAGGGATGCAGTAGGGGAAGGGGAGATTTTGAAACTGGTGAAGTCCACATTGATACCATATGGCTGCAGGGTTCCCAGGCGGAATATGAGTTGCTGTTCCTGCAACCTTCGGGTGGCATCATTGTGGCAATCTTTAGAAATGTCTGGTTATACTTTCCCTTTGAAAGTTTCCCTGTTGTTTACATGCCTACCATTCCTTGTTTGCACTCCACTTGGTGTGGATTCCACTTCTACTCACTGAAATCAACCCACCCTTGAACATTTTCATCCGTACTTTTTTACCTTGCTCTTTTCTGCAACTGTTTTCAGCATGATGATATTATGGTCACTGTTCCCAAAATGCTCCCTCATGGAAACATCGTCCATTTGCCTTAATTCAATCCCCAGATTGACAGTCAGAGTTGCTTCATTCTTTGTTGGATGCAAAATATACTAATCCAAAAGTATTAATTCCAGAAATTTTTCCCTCTCTCCACCTTACACCCTTTACCCTGACATCTTCTGAGCCAATATTAGGTAAATGGATTAAGATGACAAGATGTAGAACTTGGTAAACACTGCAGGCCAGACAGCATCAGAGGAGCAGGAAAGCTGATGTTTCGGGTCTGTCCCCCTCTGTCAATTTATTTCAGAGCCTCCTTTTCCTCCCCCTTTTCTGAAGAAGGCTCTGGACGCTGAAATGCCAGCTTTCCTGCTCCTCTGATGCTGCTTGGCCTGCGGTATTCATCAGCTCTACACCTTGTTATCTCAGATTCTCCAGCATCTGCAACTCCTAATATCTCTTTAGGTGAATGAAAACTCCTAAAGTTCTTGTATCTTTCAACTATTTATCTGAAATGTGTTACTCTATCCCTTTCACGTTATCTGACGGCCTGTTACATCCAGCTGTGTACTGCTCCGCAATTACAGCCAACCAGATTCTGCCCCCAGACCCTGAAATAAATTAAGCTACTTGAGTGTTACAAACATTTCTTTAATTAATATAACTGTCCCCTCTGAAAACAGCCAATGCTGGGGATCACAGTGGGCCAGGCAGCAATGATGGAGAGGGAGCACGCTCTAACAGCTCGAATCCAGATGACTCTTCATCAGAGCTGAACTGAAGTGTGGAGGGGGGTAGAATTTATGCAATAGATTTTTTTTGGTGGGGTGGTAGTGATAGGGTAGCAGGTGTAGAGTGCTGGTGGAGAAAAGATGTTGATAGTTCAGATAAAGCAATCAGAATGTGAGAATGGCTGTGTGTAACTGCCAGACTGGAAAGACTACACAGCCCGTCTCGGAATTGGGGGGAGGGGACTGAGGACATGATAACAGAATGTGACAAGTGAAGCTAAAAGAAAGGGAAGAAATGGGAGGTAGTTCGCAATTTGAAGGTGTTAAACCCAATATTGAGCCCAGAAGGTTGTGAAGTGCCTAGTGTGAAAATGAGATGTTCCTTCAGTTTATAGAGATAATGGGAACTGCAGATGCTGGAGATTCCAAGATAATAAAATGTGAGGCTGGATGAACACAGCAGGCCAAGCAGCATCTCAGGATCTCAGGTCTAGGCCCGAAACGTCAGCTTTTGTGCTCCTGAGATGCTGCTTGGCCTGCTGTGTTCATCCAGCCTCACATTTTATTATCTTGTTCCTTCAGTTTGCCCGGTGATTCACTGGAGCACTGCAACATGGTGAGGATACATGGGTGTGTGAGCAGGACGCTGTGTTAAAATAACCAGCTACAGGAAGGTCAGGGCCATGCTTACGCACGGACCGGAGGTGTTCTCTAAGTGGTTGCCCAGTCTGCGTTTGGTTTCTTCAATTGAGGGTAGGCCACGTTAGGTACAGGAAATATAATACACAGGATTGGAGAAGGTCCAGGTGAAATGCTGCTTCATCTGGATAGCCTGTTTACGGCCCTGGGATGGTGAACAGGGAGGGGGTGAAGGGGCAGGTGTTGCACCTTCTGTGGTTACTTGGCAAGGGGAGCATGGCGTTGATGATCAAGAAATGCACCAGAGGGACTGATTACCAAAGTTATAGTGCTCCAGTTTCCTCCCACAGCCCGAAGATATGCTGGTTAAGCTGGATTGGCCACGGGAAATTGTCCAGGGATGTGTAGGTTAGGTGGGTTAGACATGCAGGGGTAGGGGGCTGGGGCTGGGGCTCGGTGGGAGGCTCTTCAGAGGGGCAGTGTGGACTGGTTGGGCCGAATGGCCTGTTTCCACTCTGTAGGGATTCTATGATAACCTGGCTTATGGAACGGCTTCCAATGCAGGCTAAAATGTGGCACTGGGAGTATCCCAGTGATTATGGCCCTGCTATAAATCTTGCTTTGCAAATGCCTCTCTGGCCCAGGGCATGGTGACTTCAGAACATCACAATGACAAGAGCTTTTGATGGCCGCTCTTCCCCCACCCACTCACACTCTCACAACGAGGTCCCTTTCCTCTGGCCGCAGGAGCTGGGCACGCCATGTCACTGCCAGGAGCTGAGATATCGATGTGACTGCTCAGTGCTCAGCATTGGTGCTGTGCTAGTGCATCGCTGAATGTGCTCCCGGTCCGAGCAGTGGGAGGGCCATCCTGCCAATTGTACTTCCCTCACCCCAGGGCTGCTCTCATCGCTGCTACAGGCATTCAACCACGGCTCTGTGGGGCCAGAGGGGAGTGTTTTGGTTCTGGGGGACAGGGATTGAAAGGGCTGTATTGAAGGTGAAAGGGGCAGATGCCGAATACTGGCAGTAATGCACTCCTGCCTTGGGCATCGAGAAGGCGATATGGGTGGCCAGCTGTTGTCTGCAAACAGCGTGGAGGAGGTGAGACGCGTGGAGACCACAGGGGGTTGGGGGGTGGGGAACTGCAAGAGATGGGGTACTGCACAGGGAGAGAGGCTGCACAGGGGTGGGGGACTGTGTTCGGGGCGGGGGGGGGAGCCCCACAGTGGGGGGTACTGTATTGGGGGGTCTGCACTGCAGAGGACTGTACTGGGGGGGAACTGCACTGGGAGGGACAGCATGGAGAGTCAGTGCACAGGGAGAGACTGCACAGGGAGAGAGGGCACAGGGAGAGACTGCACAGGGAGAGAGGGCACAGGGAGAGACTGCACAGGGAGAGAGGGCACAGGGAGAGAGGGCACAGAGAGAGAGTGCACAGGGAGAGAGGGCACAGGGAGAGAGTGCACAGGGAGAGAGGGCACAGGGAGAGAGGGCACAGGGAGAGAGTGCACAGGGAGAGACTGCACAGAGAGAGAGTGCACAGGGAGAGACTGCACAGGGAGAGAGGGCACAGAGAGAGAGTGCACAGGGAGAGAGGGCACAGGGAGAGAGGGCACAGGGAGAGAGTGCACAGGGAGAGAGGGCACAGGGAGAGAGCGCACAGGGAGAGACTGCATAGGGAGAGAGGGCACAGGGAGAGACTGCACAGGGAGAGAGGGCACAGGGAGAGACTGCACAGGGAGAGAGGGCACAGAGAGAGAGTGCACAGGGAGAGAGGGCACAGGGAGAGAGTGCACAGGGAGAGAGGGCACAGGGAGAGAGGGCACAGGGAGAGAGGGCACAGGGAGAGACTGCACAGGGAGAGAGGGCATAGGGAGAGACTGCACAGAGAGAGACTGCACAGGGAGAGACTGCACAGGGAGAGAGGGCACAGGGAGAGAGGGCACAGGGAGAGACTGCACAGGGAGAGAGTGCACAGGGAGAAACTGCACAGGGAGAGATTGCACAGGGAGAGAGGGCACAGGGAGAGACTGCACAGGGAGAGAGGGCACAGGGAGAGACTGCACAGGGAGAGACTGCACAGAGAGAGAGTGCACAGGGAGAAAGTGCACAGGGAGAGATTGCACAGGGAGAGAGCGCACAGGGAGAGAGCGCACAGGGAGAGAGGGCACAGGGAGAGACTGCACAGGGAGAGAGGGCACAGGGAGAGACTGCACAGGGAGAGACTGCACAGGGAGAGAGTGCACAGGGAGAAAGTGCACAGGGAGAGATTGCACAGGGAGAGAGCGCACAGGGAGAGACTGCACAGGGAGAGAGGGCACAGGGAGAGACTGCACAGGGAGAGACTGCACAGAGAGAGAGTGCACAGGGAGAAAGTGCACAGGGAGAGAGCGCACAGGGAGAGAGCGCACAGGGAGAGAGCGCACAGGGAGAGAGTGCATGGAGGACACTGCACAGGGGAAAGTGCACAGGGAGAGAGTGCATGTGGTGGGAGAACAGCACAGGGAGAGAGTGCAGAGAGAGAGAGAGAGTGCATGGGGAGGGGGTCAGCACAGGGAGACTGAAAGAGCTGGGTGACCGCAAGACCATAGAATATAAAAGAGAGAGAGTGAGAAAGTGGTGAGTTTGGGGCAATGGCTAGGCTCAGGGGGAGGGGTACAGAGGGGCGATGGTAGCTGGGAGGGCTGTCTCTCCCTGAGAGAAAGAGATCGGGATCAGCTGGTCTTTGAGGTCGGGGGAGAGTGTGGGTTGGAGAGGGGATTAAGAACATAGAACATAGAACAATACAGCGCAGAACAGAAGAAGATGGGTCGCTGTACAAAAATCAAGCTGGGGTTATCTTCACTTTCACATTTCACCTCACGTTCAGAATGGGATTAGACACAGAGTAAAGTTCCCTCTACACTGTCCCCCATCAAACAGTCCCAGGATAGGGACAGCTCGGGGCTAGATACAGTGTAAAGCCTCCTCCACACTGTCCCCCATCACACACTCCTGGGACAGGGACAGCACGGGGCTGTCTCCACACTGTCCTATTGAATGAAGGTGGTTTTGAATTTAACTCTGGGGCCAAAAAAATGACGCGAAACTATTCGTTTTTGGCTGAAACCCGACTCATCCCTGAGGGAAGGAGAGCCACTGAACATTACCCTGTGTGCAGCCTATAACCCCGCTACCCCCTCCCAATCCTCTCCCCCTACCCCATTAACTCTGACGTGCTCTCACCATTTGTACATCACCAGATTCTACGTATACAGCAATGATCTGAGACATCTCCCACTCCCTCCTTCTCAAACCCATGACTCCTTCAGTCACACGTAAAAAAAAACACAGCATTGTTTAAATATAAAACTTTTAGGATTACAATGAGGAGAAATGTCTTCACCCAGAGAGTGGGGAGCTTGTGGAATTTTCTGCCACAGAAAGTGACTGAGGCCAAAACATTGAATGTTTTCAAGAAGGAGCTAGATGTAGCAGAGTCAGAAACCGCTGCAATAACGCAGCAGGTCTGGCCGTATCTGTAGAGAGAAGGCAGAGTTAACGTTTCGGGTCCGGTGACCCTTCCTCAGAGCTGATAGCAGCCAAGAAGGAGTGGTTTCAATGTGGAGCTGAGGTGGGTGTTGGCGGTGAGTGGATGCTAGGAGAGGGAGCTCAGAGAGAGAGAGAGAGGGAGGAACGTTTGACAGGGTTCCATGAACAGGTTATTAAGAGTAGACCAGGACAGAAGGGAGACTGGCAGTGTGATGCTGAGAGCTGAGAGTGGGGTAGTTTGTGCTGGAAGCAGTCCATGTCGTGATAGGACCCTGGTGGGACAGCAGGAATGGCTGTTATGGTTAAAGGAATCAACAGATATAGGGGGAGGCTAGGATTAGGGTCTCAAGCTCAGTGATCAGCCAGGATCGTATTATCTCCAGAGGCACAGATAGGGTTGATAATGACTAGAGTCTTTTTCCTAGTGGGAGGGGGGGAGGCAGTGTTTCTAAATTAGGGGGCCATACTTTTAGGGTGAGAAGAGAAAGACTTAAAAAGGATGTGATGGGCAACTTTTAGACACAGAGTGTGTTTTGAGTGAATGATCTTCCAGAGGAAGTTGTGGATGTGCGTATAGGTACAATGTTGAAAAGACATTTGGATGGGTACATGGATAGGAACAGTTTGGAGGGATATAGGCCAGGAGCAGGCGGGTGACACTGGTTTAGTTTGGGAAGATGGTCGGCATGGACTGGTTGGGCCGAAGGGCCTGTTTCTGTGCTGTGATTGGTGGAGCAGCCTCGAAAGGGCTGATTGGCCTACACCTGTCTAATTCTATGCTTTGCCAAACAGCCAGATAAATAAAGCCACACTCCAAGACTGAGACTGTAACAAGGTCCAGTTCTAACCATTTCTAAGCAAATAGCCACCCAATGTCCCTCTCAAATGCCTCACTAGAGCCTACCACCCCCACGCTTACCGGCATCCCGTGCCCTCGCTACCTGTTGGGCGAAAAAGCATTCGGTATCACCAGCTTTATTAATCTGGGTTATGGAGTACAGCAGCAGGGAGATGATGCTGAGCTCATACAAAGCAATGGTTAGACTACAGCTAAAGTATTTTACAGAGTAACATCATAGGAAAGGTGTGTGTGTACTGGAGGGATACAGGAGTGATTTACAAGAATGGTTCCAGGGGTGAGAAATATCAGCGATGAGGAGAGATTGAAGATGTTGAGTCAGTTCTCCTGGGTCAGATGAGGCTGAGAGGGCGATCAGACAGAGTTTACAGCATCATGAGTGGGTTGGAGTCAGTAGTTCAGGAGTAAATGTTCCTGCTCATAAAAGAAACAAGAACGAGAGGGGCATAGACGTAAAGATCGAAACAAAGCGAGGGTGAAGCGTGTAAAACTTTCTCACCCAGTGAATAGTTAGGGTCTGGGGTGCATTGCCTGGAAATGTCAGGGAGGCAGGTTCAGTTGAAGTGTTCAAGAGGGGCATCGGATGGTTATTGGGATTGAAATGGTGAGTAGGTCGTGGGGAAAAGGCAGGACATTGGCACTGGGGTATAGAGACAGGCTAGATAATCAAACCAGCGTGGGTACAAGGGGCCGAATGGCCTCCTGCACCTTTGCAATCCTGTGATTCTGAGTCTGCATTGAGTGAAGTTTGTGAGTTGTCTGTGAGGTTTTGTCCCTGTGTGAGCGGTGAGAGACAGAGAGACAGAGCAGAGTGTTCACCCAGTGGACAAGGCTGGGATCACTCTGTGCATTCCCATTGGTGTGCCGGTGACTGTCACTAACCTCCTGTTGTTCCCTTACAGAAAGCTGGGCACCCCACCGGCACATTCGGAAGACTAACTCATGGTGCGTTGCATTGTACTTAACCGTTCTGTGCATTCACTCTGGCTGCCAAGGCGTTTTAGAAACATGTACGCAGTTATGTACAACATAGCTTGTTGAGGAGACTCTTCAGCCCATTGTCCCTGTGCTAGCTCCATGAAAGAGAAACATAAAAGCATAGAAAATAGGAGTAGGAGTAAGTCATTGATAACAGGGGAAGCAATGACCTAGTGCTATTATCGCTGGACTGTTAATCTAGGGACCCAGATACTGTTCTGGGGGCCTGGGTTCGAATCCTGCCATGGCACATGGTGGAATTCAAATTTAATAAAATATGTGGAATTAAGAGTCTAATGATGGCTATTAATCTATTGTCAATTGTCAGGAAAATCCCATCCAGTTCACTAATGTCCGTCAGGGAAGGAAACTGCCGTCCTCACCTGTGACTCCAGACCCACTGCAATGCGGTTGACTCTTAACTGCCCTCTGGGCAATTAGGGATGGGCAATAAATGCTGCCTGGCCAGTGATACCCTCATCCCAGGAATAAAAAAAAAATCACCCCTTGCACACCTGTTCCCACCATTCAACATGATCCTGGCTGATAATGAAATGTGAGGCTGGATGAACACAGCAGGCCAAGCAGCATCTCAGGAGCACAAAAGCTGACGTTTCGGGCCTAGACCCTTCTTCAGAGAGGGGGATGGGGTGACGGTTCTGGAATAAATAGGGAGAGAGGGGGAGGCGGACCGAAGATGGAGAGAAAAGAAGATAGGTGGAGAGAGTATAGGTGGGGAGGTAGGGAGGGGAGAGGTCAGTCCAGGGAAGATGGACAGGTCAAGGAGGTGGGATGAGGTTAGTAGGTAGATGGAGGTGCGGCTTGGGGTGGGAGGAAGGGATGGGTGAGAGGAAGAACAGGTTAGGGAGGCAGAGACAGGCTGGACTGGTTTTGGGATGCAGTGGGTGGAGGGGACGAGCTGGGCTGTTTTTGGGATGCAGTGGGGGAAGGGGAGATTTTGAAGCTTGTGAAGTCCGCATTGATACCATTGGGCTGCAGGGTTCCCAAGCGGAATATGAGTTGCTGTTCCTGCAACCTTCGGGGGGCATCATTGTGGCACTGCAGGAGGCCCATGATGGACATGTCTTCTGAGGAATGGGAGGGGGAGTGGAAATGCTTCAAGACTGGGAGGTGCAGTTGTTTATTGCGAACCGAGCGTAGCTGTTCTGCAAAGCGGTCCCCAAGCCTCTGCTTGGTTTCCCCAATGTAGAGGAAGTCACACCGGATACAATGGATACAGTATACCACATTGCCTGCAGCCCAATGGTAGCAATGTGGTCTTCACCAGCTTCAAAATCTCCCCTTCCCCCACCACATCCCAAAACCAGCCCAGTTCCTCCCCTCCCCCCACTGCATCCCAAAACCAGTCCAGCCTGTCTCTGCCTCCCTAACCTGTTCTTCCTCTCACCCGTCCCTTCCTCCCACCCCTAGCCGCACCTCCATTTCCTACCTACTAACCTCATCCCACCTGTCCATCTTCCCTGGACTGACCTATCCCCTCCCTACCTCCCCACCTATAATCTCCTCTCCACCTATCTTCTTTTCTCTCCATCTTCGGTCCGCCTCCCCCTCTCTCCCTATTTATTCCAGTTCCCTCTCCCCATCCCCCTCTCTGATGAAGGGTCTAGGTCCGAAACGTCAGCTTTTGTGCTCCTGAGATGCTGCTTGGCCTGCTGTGTTCATCCAGCCTCACATTTTGTTATCGTGGATTCTCCAGCATCTGCAGTTCCCATTATCACTGATCCTGGCTGATTCCCACTTTCACCCCTATACCCTGTGATCCCTTTAGCCCAAAGAACTGTATTTAACTCCTTCTTGAAAACATTCAATGTTTTGGCCTCAACCACCTTCTGTGGCAGAGAGTTCCACAGGCTCCGCACTCTTTGGGTGAAGACATTTAGAACATAGAACAGTACAGCACAGAACAGGCCCTTCAGCCCACAATTTCTCCTCATCTCAGTCCTAAAGGCCCCCCCCCCCCAATATTAGTACACTGTGATCCCCTGGTTCTGTATTCCCTAGTCATTGAGAGCATCCTTCCTGTGTTTAGCCTGTTAGAATTTTTTCTATGAACATAGACTTATCTATCCTGATGTTTTTCAAAATTTCTAGCACACCCCCATTCCTAACGTCAATCTGCCTGTTTCATGCTGTCCTCACAAACGTCAAAGTCCCTCTCACTGATGAATACTGAACCAAAGTATTCATTAAAAACCTCCCCTACTTCCTCTGACTCTGTGGACAAAGTATCCCTGATCGGCCTTATGCTCACTCTGGCCATCCTCTTGTTCCTCATATAAGTTTAGAACGCCTTGGGGTTTTCCTTAATCCTACCCACCAAGGCTTTTTCATACCCTTTTCGAGATCTCCTAAGCCCATTCTTCAGTTCCTTCCTGGCTACCTTGTAGCCCTCTAGAGCCCAGTCCGATCCTTGCTTCCCCAGCCTTAAGTAAGCTTCCTTCCTCCTCTTGACTAGATGTTCCACATGTCTTGCCATCCAAGGTTCCTGCACCTTACCATCCCTTCCATCCCTCAGTTGGACAAACCTATTCAGTGCTCGTAGCAAATGCTCCCGAAACAACCTGCACATTTCTGTCATGCGTTTGCCTGGTAACATCTGTTCCCAATTAGTGCTCCGTAGTTCTTGCCTAATAGCATTGTAATTACCCCTCCCTGCTTAAACACTTTCCCATACAGCCTGCTGCTATCCCTCTCCATGACTATAGTAAAGGTCAGGGAGTTATGATCACTGTCACTGAAATGCTCTCCCACCAAGAGGTCAGGCATCTGAACTGGTTCGTTACCAAGTACCAAATCCAGTGTGGCCTCCCCTCTAGTCGGCCTATCTACAGACTGAGTCGGAAATCCTTCCTGGGCACACCTGACAAAATCTGCTCCATCCAAACTCTTTGCCCTTAGAAGGTTCCAGCTGATAGTAGGGAAATTGAAGTCACCTGTGACAACAACCACATTGTTTCAAGATGAGTTGCTGTTCCTGTAACCTTCGGGTGGCATCATTGTGGCACTGCAGGAGGCCCATGATGGACATATCAGGAACAGCAACTCATATTCCGCTTGGGAACCCTGCAGCCCAATGGTATCAATGTGGACTTCACTAGCTTCAAAATCTCCCCTTCCCCCACTGCATCCCTAAACCAGCCCAGTTCGTCCCCTCCCCCCACTGCATCACATAACCAGCCCAGCTCTTCCCCCCCACCCACTGCATCCCAAAACCAGTCCAGCCTGTCTCTGCCTCCCTAACCTGTTCTTCCTCTCACCCATCCCTTCCTCCCACCCCAAGCCGCACCTCCATCTCCTACCTACTAACCTCATCCCACCTCCTTGACCTGTCCGTCTTCCCTGGACTGACCTATCCCCTCCCTACCTCCCCACCTATACTCTCCTCTCCACCTATCTTCTTTTCTCTCCATCTTCGGTCCGCCTCCCCCTCTCTCCCTATTTATTCCAGTTCCCTCTCCCCATCCCCCTCTCTGATGAAGGGTCTAGGCCCGAAACGTCAGCTTTTGTGCTCCTGAGATGCTGCTTGGCCTGCTGTGTTCATCCAGCTCCACACTTTATTATCTTACTTCAAGTTAACACGGTGTGGAGCTGGATGAACACAGCAGGCCCAGCAGCATCAGAGGAGCAGGAAAGGGCCCAGGCCTAAAACGTCAGCTTTTGTGCTCCTGAGATGCTGCTTGTTCATCCAGCTCCACACCGTGTTATCTCAGATTCTTCAGCATCTGCAGTTCCTTCTATCTCTGAAACAATTTTAACCTACTACTTCTGCACCTTTCCACAATCTGCCTCCCAACCTGTTCCTCAGTGTCTCTGATGCTATTGGAGGACTTTGGAGAACTTTCCTGTTTCGGACAAACCCCCATACTGACTCAGTGGAGAGACCCTCCTCCACGACCTCCCTTTCCACAGATGTGATACCATCCCTGATTAGCAATGACACTCCCTCACCTCTTCTACTACTCTCCCTATTTGTATTGAAACATCTAAAGCCCGGAATATCCAACAACCATTCCTGCTCCTTCTAAACTCTGGAGCTGTCTAATTCAGGCTCACTCTCTGTTTCTTTGACTTTTTGAATTATTTATCTGTTTCCACTTGGAAAGACTCACATGAAGTGAATTTCACTGTCAGAGGTTCAGTATCTCCCTCATACCCAGAGATCCGGCTGGAGGGAAGGCTGGTTGGGCTGAGGGGAGCGGGTGCGTGTGGAGGTGGGGTGAGAAGAATTATGTTTGACCAAAGGGAGTTGCTGTGTCCTGGAGAGGGTCCTACAGCAGCGGGAGGTGCAAATGAAGGGAGGGTTGAGGCCCCAGTTGGGTGAGATTGCAGTGAATGGACCAGCATGAATGGCCTATGCTTTACGTGGATCCCTGTGGTTCGGTGTTTCTATGTTTCCAGGGACACGGCTGACTCAATCAGAACATTTGAAACTCAATATATATTTATTCAAAAGAAAGAGAAATGGCAATGCTGAGCTGGGAGGGGAGGATGGGATTTTGGAATCGATGAGATGGATTGTTGGAAGACCCAGTACGAGCAGAATGGGCTGAATAGGCTACTCCTGTCCTGGCCCGTACTGCAGCGAAGGGGAATGTACACCATCCCCGAGACACTTGCCGCGCTGGAGGGAATGAAATGCAGCTGAGGCTTAGGGCCAAGGTTCAACATTGTACGTCAACAAAATCACAACAAGGGGAGCCATTCCTGCAAAACATGGCGGCCGAGGTGAGGGTCTCAAAGCAGCATAAAGAACCAATTGGTAACAGGTACCAAAGTGCGCGACAATAAACTGTGGTACTACACCGTGCGCTCCTACACCGTGCGCTCCGACACTTTGCGCTCCGACACTGTGCGTTCCGACACCGTGTGCTCCTATACAGTGCGCTCCTACACCGTGCGCTCCGACACTGTGCGCTCTGACACTGTGCGCTCCGACACCGTGTGCTCCTATACAGTGCGCTCCTACACCGTGCGCTCCGACACCGTGCGCTCTGACACCGTGCGCTCCTACACCGTGCGCTCCTATACAGTGCGCTCCTACACAGTGCGCTCCTACACCGTGCACTCCTACACAGTGTGCTCCTACACAGTGCGCTCCTACACCGTGCGCTCTGACACCGTGCGCTCCGACACAATGCGCTCTGACACCGTGCGCTCCTACACCATACGCTCCTACACTGTGCGGTCCGACACCGTGTGCTCCTACACAGTGCGCTCCTACACAGTGCGCTCCTACACCGTGCGCTCCTACACAGTGCGCAATGACACAGTGCGCTCCTACACAGCGCGCTCCTACACCGTGCGCTCCTACATCGTGCGCTCCGACACAGTGCGCTCCGAGACCGTGCGCTCCTACACAGTGCGCTCCTACACCGTGCGCTCCTACACAGTGCGCTCCGACACAGTGCGCACCTACACCGTGCGCTCCTACACCGTGCGCTCCGACACAGTGCGCTCCTACACCGTGCGCTCCTATACAGGGCGCTCCTACACCGTGCGCTCCAACACAGTGCGGTCCTACACCATGCGCTCCTACACAGTGCGCTCCTACACCGTGCGCTCCGACACAGTGCGCTCCTACACAGTGCGCTCCTATACAGTGCGCTCCTGCACCGTGCGATCCTACACCGTGCGCTCCTACACCATGCGCTCCTACACCGTGCGGTCCTACACCATGCGCTCCTATACAGTGCGCTCCTGCACCGTGCGATCCTACACGTGCGCTC
Organism: Stegostoma tigrinum; assembly: GCF_030684315.1. Lineage (NCBI taxonomy): Eukaryota > Metazoa > Chordata > Chondrichthyes > Orectolobiformes > Stegostomatidae > Stegostoma > Stegostoma tigrinum. The sequence goes on from NC_081360.1 coordinate 102,769,465, forward strand.
CTACACAGTGCGCTCTGACACCTTGCGCTCCTACACAGTGTGCTCTTACACCGTGCGCTCCTACACCGTGTGCTCCTACGCAGTGCGCTCCTATGCAGTGCGCTCCTACACCGTGCGCTCCTACACAGTGCGCTCCTACACCATGCGCTCCTACACCGTGCGGTCCTACACCATGCGCTCCTATACAGTGCGCTCCTGCACCGTGCGATCCCACACGTGCGCTCCTACACAGTGCGCTCTGACACCTTGCGCTCCTACACAGTGCGCTCTTACACCGTGCGCTCCTACACCGTGTGCTCCTACGCAGTGCGCTCCTACGCAGTGCGCTCCTACACCGTGCGCTCTTACACAGTGTGCTCCTACACCGTGCACTCCTACACAGTGCGCTCCTACACTGTGCGCTCCTACACAGTGCGCACTGACACCGTGCGCTCCTACACAGTGCGCACCTACACCGTGCGCTCCTACACAGTGCGCTCCTACACCGTGCGCTCCTACACAGTGCGCTCCTACACAGAGCGCTCCTACACAGTGTGCTCCTACACAGTGCGCTCCTACACCGTGCGCTCCTACACAGTGCGCACCTACACAGAGCGCTCCTACACAGTGTGCTCCTACACAGTGCGCTCCTACACCGTGCGCTCCTACACAGTGCGCTCCTACACCGTGCGCTCCGACTCCGTGCGTTCCTACACAGTGCGCTCCTACACAGTGCGCTCCTACACCCTGCGGTCCTACACTTTGTGTGCTCCTACACCATGCGCTCCTACACAGTGCGCTCTTACACTGTGCGCTCCTACACAGTGCGCTCTGACACCGTGCGCTCCTACACAGTGCGCACCTACACCGTGCGCTCCTACACAGTGCGCTCCTACACAGTGCGCTCCTACACAGAGCGCTCCTACACAGTGTGCTCCTACACAGTGCGCTCCTACACCGTGCGCTCCTACACAGTGCGCTCCTACACAGAGCGCTCCTACACAGTGTGCTCGTACACAGTGCGCTCCTACACCGTGCGCTCCTACACAGTGCGCTCCTACACCGTGCGCTCCGACACCGTGCGCTCCTACACAGTGCGCTCCTGCACCGTGCGATCCTACACCGTGCGCTCCTACACAGTGCGCTCTGACACCTTGCGCTCCTACACAGTGCGCTCTTACACCGTGCGCTCCTACACAGTGCGCTCCTACGCCCTGCGGTCCTACACTGTGTGCTCCTACACAGTGTGCTCCTACGCAGTGCGCTCCTACGCAGTGCGCTCCTACACCGTGCGCTCCTACACAGTGCGCTCCTACACCGTGCACTCCTACACCGTGCGCTCCTACACAGTGCGCTCTGACACCGTGCGCTCCTGCACAGTGCGCTCCTACACTGTGCGCTCCTACACAGTGCGCTCCTATACCGTGTGCTCCTACACCGTGCTCCTACGCAGTGCGCTCCTACACACTGCGCTCCTACACCATGCGCTCCTACACCGTGCGCTCCTACACAGTGCGCTCCTACACCCTGCGGTCCTACACCGTGTGCTCCTACACCGTGTGCTCCTACGCAGTGCGCTCCTACACCGTGCGCTCCTACACAGTGCGCTCTGACACCGTGCGCTCCTACACAGTGCGCTCCTTCACCGTGCGCTCCTACACAGTGCGCTCCTACACCGTGCGCTCCTACACAGTGCGCGCCTACACAGAGCGCTCCTACACCGTGCGCTCCTACACAGTGCGCTCCTACACAGTGCGCTCCTACACCGTGCGCTCCTACACAGAGCGCTCCTACACAGTGTGCTCCTACACAGTGCGCTCCTACACCGTGCGCTCCTACACAGTGCGCTCCTACACCGTGCGCTCCTACACAGTGCGCTCCTACACAGAGCGCTCCTACACCGTGCGCTCCTACACAGAGCGCTCCTACACAGTGCGCTCCTACACTGTGCGCTCCTACACAGTGCGCTCCTACACAGAGCGCTCCTACACAGTGTGCTCCTACACAGTGCGCTCCTACACCGTGCGCTCCTACACAGTGCGCTCCTACACCGTGCGCTCCGACTCCGTGCGTTCCTACACAGTGCGCTCCGACACCATGCGCTCCTACACAGTGCGCTCCGACACAGTGCTCTCCTACACCGTGCACTCCGACTCCGTGCGCTCCTACACAGTGCGCTCTGACACCGTGCGCTCCTACACCGTGCACTCCTACACAGTGCGCTCCGACACAGTGCGCTCCTACACCGTGCGCTCCTACACAGTGCGCTTCGACACCGTGCGCTCCTACACAGTGCGCTCCTACACAGTGCGCTCCTACACCGTGCGCTCCTACACAGTGCGCTCCGACACCGTGCGCTCCTACACAGTGCGCTCCTACACCGTGCGCTCCTACACTGTGCGCTCCTACACCGTGCGCTCCGATACAGTGCGCTCCGACACAGTGCAGTCCAATGTTTGAGAAGGATTTGCAGAAAACTTCAATGTGACAATTGTTCCGAGCTGGAGAAAAAGAACAGGAAGTGAATTCAGTGTTAGTAAGGACTGGCGCTGCTGAAATCAGAGATAACGCAGCGTGAAGATGGAGGGACACAGCAGGCCGGGCCGCATCAGAGAAGCAGGAAAGTTGACATTTTGGGTCTCTTTTAGATTTATTCCTTTTAAAGCCACTGCAATATAGAAGGCCGTGATGGATCGTGACTGGGTGGATTCGCGACGACTGGTCGCTGCTGTATTTAAGATGGGAAATATGGAATTTGAAAATAAGTGACAAAGATGAGGAGAATCTCTTCTCTCTCTTAGAGCTGTGAATCTGTGGAAGTCTGCTACATAGGGAGTGATGGAGTGTGGGTCCTGGAATATTTTCCAAACAGCGACAGAGTAAACCTTGAGTACCAATGGGACTGAAGGCAGTGAATGTGTAGTACATCATCAGGCTATCGATGAGCGAGCTTGATGCACCGAATGGCCTCCTCCTGCAGAAGATCTATCACCATCCCAATTGTCTGAATGGCTTCCTGCTGTGATTGTGTATGTGTAGGTGTGTGCATGTCTATCTGGATGTTGGAAAAGAGCCTCCAAATGATGGGAGATAGTTGGACAATGTTTCTGGATTACAACCAGCGAGCTGCAGGAGGAGGAGGAATGTTGTAGGAGAACAGGATTTTAGTTCAGTTGTAGTTTGCCTGTGGCCAGGACAGTGGGATCTTCAGTAAAGGTGCAGGTATGGGTGTGTGGGTGTCTGAGACCAGCACTGGGCTCCCCCTAACAAGAGCAGCACCACAGGCTCAGTACTGACACCGAGAACAGACCATCTACACGTTAAAACTATATAACACTCGACAAACAGCCAGGCTGTAGTGCCTGTGCTGGCTCTCGGATTAGTCCGACTCTCTCCTCACTCCTGCTCTTCTCCCTGCACAACAGGCCCGGAAACCTTCTCACATCTTGTGTATTTTCCAGTGCCCTTTGGGAAGTTCCTATGGAAGCATCCCTCCAGGCAGCACCTCCCAGCAATCGGGCCTGTGCCCCCATCTCAGTAAGAATTCATTACCATTCCTTTAACCACTGTGATTGGAAAGTCATGCCTCTGAATGCATCTTTCGGAAACATGACCTTTTCGACCGTAAAAAAAATCAAGTCTCAGGGACGCTGGAAATCAGGAACAAAAACAGAAATTGCTGGAGGAACTCAGCAGGTCTGGCAGCATCTGTGGAGGAGAAAACAGAGTTAATGTTTCGGGTCCGGTGACCCTTCCTCAGAAGTGATGGTGACTGGGAAAATGCCAGTTTATGTGCAGAAAATAGAAAGGTGGGTGGGGCAGGGAGGATAGGATAGGATAGAGCCCAAAGAGAGAGAGAAAGATAGTTGCACAGACAAAGGAGTTGCTAACGATCAGGCTGGGAGGGTGAGTAGTCGTTAATGGGGACTGTTAGTGACTAACAACGGGGGGTGTGTAATGGCAGGCTGTGTGGTAACAAGGCCCGGTGTGTGGGGCCTGGGACATGGGAGAGTTTAGGCCGTTAATATTTCGAGTCTGGTGCGCCTGTTCCTCGGAAGTGAAAAGGGGCTGGATGATATCTTTTTGTGCTGTTGACAGAGAGCAAACGGCACCGGTGGAACAGATTGAGTCAAAAAGTCATAAAGTCATGGAGCTGTACAACTCAGAAACAGACAGTATCACTCGTATCCTTACATACAGATGAGGAAGGACACCACTTTGATTGGGACAACACATCCATCCTAGGACAAGCCAAACAGAGACACGCACGAGAATTCCCAGAAGCATGGCATTCCAACCGGAACTCCATCAACAAACACATTGATTTGGAGCCCATCTACCACCCTCTGAGAAAAAGAACAGGAAATGACATCACCAACGCAGGAAATGACATCACCAACTCAAGGAAACCTAACCAGATAAATAGAAAGCGGGACATAACACCAGCGCTTCGTCGGAGGCTCACTGATGATGTTACCTAGAATGGTGACAAAACGTCTGAAAACGAACCTTCCAGCTCAGCGAGCAAACTCACATCCAGAACCTCAACCTGAGCTACAAATCTTCCCAAAACTCACACACCCTTCAGTCCAACTCGTCCATGCCAACTAGATATCCTAAATTAATCTAGTCCCATTTGCCAGCATTTGGCCCATATCCCTCTAAACCCTTCCTATTCATGTACCCATCCAGATGCCTTTTAAATGTTGTAACTGTACCAGCCTCCACCACTTCCTCTGGCAGTTCATTCCATACACGCACCACCCTCTGTGTGAAAAAGTTACCCCTTAAGTCCCACTCCCGTCTAGCTTTAACCCTATGCCCCTCTAGCTTTGGACTCCCCCACCCTGGGGAAAAGACCCTGTCTATTCACCCGATCCATGCCCCTCATGATTTTATAAACCTCTATAAGGTCACCCCTCAGCCTGGATGCTCCAGGGAAAATAGCCCCAGCCTATTCAGCCTGTCCCTGTAGCTCAGACCCTCCAACCCTGGCCCTCCCTATAAATCTTTTCTGATGATGAGGATGCCCAGAGTAAGAACAAAGGAAATGTTAATGGTGATAAAGAAGAGATAGAGGTGTGAAATAGGCGTAAATGTTCAGTGCAGAAGGAAGAAAATGGGTCCATGTTGCCGAGAGTAAAGCCAACAGGGTGACACATCTGGGGTTGGGGTGGGGCTGAAGGTGGTGAGGTGCTTGGGTTTGGGTGTGGGGTTGTGTGAATCCATACATTTCTCCTGGACACCTACCTTCGTATGGGATCATCTGTCTGAACATTAACGCCTCCTCCAATTCCCCTCCCCCTGGGAACCTGACTCACATTGAATCAATCCATGCTTTCTGCTCTCTCCCGGGAACCCGTCCAGTGTGCTCACAGTCCATCCTGATACCATTCCTCATATCCCTTTTCATTGTAACCCAGCGCATTTCTGTCAATGAAGAACAAAACTCAACAAGACACAGTCAGGATAGTTATAAAAACTGAAAGAACTGCGGACGCTGTAAATTAGGAACAAAAGCAAGTTCTGAGGAAGAGTCACTGGACCTGAAACGTTAACTCTGTTTTCTCCTTCACAGATGCTGCTGAGCTTTTCTGTTTTTGTCAGGAACAAGAACAAAGTTGCTGGAAAAGCTCAGCAGCACCTATGGAGGAGAAAACAGAGTTAACGTTTCAGGTCCTTTCAGGTCCAGTGACTTTTCCACTTATGCTTGTTTTATTCTCTCTCTAGCTGTTCTGCTCTGCTCACTATACTGAAAACATTTGTCCAAACTTCCCTCTCAGCGCTTCCTCCCTCTACAATCTGGGCGGCACGGTGGCTCAGTGATTAGCACTGCAGCCTCACAGCACCAGGGACCCGGGTTCAATTCCAGCCTCGAGCGACTGTCTGTGTGGAGTTTGCACATTCTCCCCGTGTCTGCGTGGGTTTCTTCCCACAGTCCAAAGGTGTCGGGCTAGGTGGATTGGCCATGGGAAATTGCCTGTAGTGTTCAGGGATGTGTGGGTTAGGGGTATGGGTCTAGGTCTGGGTGGGATGCACCAAAGGTCAGTGTGAACTTGTTGGGTTAAGGGGCCTGTTTCCACACTGTAGGGGTTCTGTGCTTCTAATCCAACTTCTTCAATCTATCCTCATCGCTGAAGTGGGCTTCTGAAAAAGAATGCTTTACTGGGCATTCAACATTAACTCTGTTTTTCTCTCACACACAAAGGCCACCAGACCTGTTGAGTTTCTCTGATAGGTCCTGTTTTGATTTTAGCCCAAGGTAACTTTCTTGGACATGGGTTCACACCTCCGGGGGAGAGCTCGTACAATTTCACTTTGCTGAACACATTTAGGATACAAAGCTAGCCTCTGTGAGGAGAACCACAAAAATCTCATCAATTATCGGGAAAAAGCCGTCTGGTTCACTCATGTCCTTTAGGGATGGAAACTATCATCCTTACCTGGTCTGGCAGGGAGTTGAGTTTAAGAGCCATGACTTAATAAGTACTTTGCGTCAGTCTTCACAGTGGAAGACATGAGTAGTATGCCAACAATTAGGGAGAGCCGGGGGCAGAGTTGAGTATGGTAGGCATTACAAAAGAGAAAGTGCTAGAAAAGCTAAAAGGTCTAAAAATTGATAAATCTCCTGGTCTCGATGGGCTACATCCTAGAGTTCTGAGGGAGGTGGCTGAGGAAATAGCGGAGGCTTTGGTCGTGATCTTTCAAAAGTCACTGGAGTCAGGGCAAGTCCCAGATGATTGGAAAATTTCTGTTGTAACCCCCATGTTTAAGAAAGGATCAAGGCAAAAGATGGAAAATTATAGGCCGATTAGCCTAACCGCGTAGTTGGTAAAATTCTAGAATCCATTGTTAAGGATGAGATTTATAAATTCTTGGAAGTGCAGGGTCAGATTAGAACAAGTCAGCATGGATTTAGTAAGGGGAGGTCGTGCCTGACAAACCTGTTAGAATTCTTTGAAGAGGTAACAAGTAGGTTAGACCAGGGAAACCCAGTAGATGTTATCTATCTAGACTTCTAAAAGGCCTTTGATACGGTGCCTCATGGGAGGCTGCTGAGCAAGGTGAGAGCTCATGGTGTTTGAGGGGGGCTACTGTCTTGGATTGAGGATTGGCTGTCTGACAGAAAGCAGAGAGTTGGGATAAAAGGCTCTTTTTCAGAATGGCAACCGGTGACAAGTGGTGTCCCGCAGATTTCAGTGTTGGGGCCGCAGCTGTTCACCTTATACATTAATGATCTGGATGAAGGGACTGGGGGCATTCTGGTGAAGTTTGCCGATGATACTAAGATAGGTGGACAGGCAGGTAGTACTGAGGAGGTGGGGAAGCTGCAGAAAGATTTAGACAGTTTAGGAGAGCGGTCCAGGAAATGGCTGATGAAATTCAATGTGAGCAAATGTGAGGTTTTGCACTCTGGAAAAAAGAATACAGGCATGGACTATTTTCTAAATGGTGAGAAATTTCGCAAATCAGAGGTACAAAGGGATCTGGGAGTGTTGGTCCAGGATTCTCTAAACGTTAACTTGCAGGTAGAGTCTGTAATTAAGAAAGCGAATGTAATGTTGTTGTTTATCTCAAGAGGGTTGGAATATAAAAGCAGCGATGTGCTTCTGAGGCTTTATAAGGCTCTAGTTAGGCCTCATTTAGAATACTGTGTCCAATTTTGGGCCCCACACCTCAGGAAGGACATACTAGCCCTGGATCGTGTCCAGCAGAGATTCACACGGATGATCCCTGGGATGGTAGGTTTAACATATGATGACTGGCTAAAATCCTGGGATTGTACTCATTAGAGTTTAGAAGGTTGAGGGGAGATCTAATAGAAACTTACAAGATAATGTACGGTTTAGAAGCGGTGGACGCTGGGAAGTTGTTTCTGTTAGGCGGGGAGACTAGGACCCGTGGGCACAGCCTTAGAATTCGAGGGGGTAAATTTAAAACTGAAATGAGGCGACATTTCTTCAGCCAGAGAGTGGTGGGTTTGTGAAATTCATTGCCACGGAGTGCAGTGGAAGCCGGGACGTTGGATGCCTTCAAGGCAGAGATCGACAAATTCTTGATCTCAGAAGGAATCAAGGGCTACGGGGAGAGTGCAGGGAAGTGGAGTTGAAATGCCCATCAGCCATGATTTAAATGGCGGAGTGGACTTGATGGGCCGAATGGCTTTACTTCCACTCCTATGTCTTATGGTCTTATGGCCTTAGGTTATGCTGCAAAAACCCTGGTTAGATTACACTCGAAATGTTGTGTTTAGTTCTGGTCACCTCATTACAGGAAAGATGTGGAAGCTTTAGAGAGGATGCAGAGGAGATTTACGAGGATGCTGCCTGGGCTGGAGGGCAGCTCTTATGAGGAAAGGTTGAGGGAACTAGGGCTTTCTTCATTGGAGTGAAGAAGGATGAGCGGTGACTTGATAGAGGTGTACAAGATGATGAGGCATAGATAGAGTGAATAGCCAGAGACATTTCCCCTGGGCAGAAATGACTATTAGGAGGGGGCGTAATTTTAAGGTGATTGGAGGAAGGTATGGGGAGATGTTAGAGGTAGGTTCTATAGAGAGAGAGTGAGCGGAATGCGCTGTCAGCAGTGGGAGTGGAAGCAGATACATTAAGGACATTGCAGGGACTCTCGGATAGGCACACGGAGGATAGTAAAATGTAGGGTATGCAGGGTAGATTGATCTTAGAGTAGGACAGTGGGTTGGCTGAACATTGTGGGCCAAAGGGCCTGTACTGTGCTGTACCGTTCTATGCTGTGTGTACATGTGACTCCAGACCCACAGCAATATGGTTGACTCATAACTGCTTTCAGGGCAATCAGGAATGGGCAAGGAATACTGGCCCAGCCAGAGACGCTCATGTCCCATGAACAGATCTGAATTTATTTTCTATTTATAAACAGGGTACAAAGATCCCGTTGAAGGTGCCAACGGGATTAACATAATTGTTACCAACCCCGTGAGGTTACAACCCACAGGAAAGTGAAGGCCCTTTTGATCCAGGCAGAGAGGACTCAGGGGTGTCTTGATAGAGATGTTTAAATTTAGAAACCACCATCTGAGCACAGAGCTGAGGGAATGTTGCCCTGCTTATACCTCAGAGATTAAGCTTGGGCCCCCTTCACTCTCCTGTTTGGAGTGGGGAGAGAATGGGAGTCTCACTCCCACAGGGAGTGGGGAGACAATGGGGGTCTCACTCCCACAGGGAGTGGGGAGAGAATGGGAGTCTCGCTCCCACAGGGAGTGGAGAGACAATGGGGGTCTCACTCCCACAGGGAGTGGGGAGAGAATGGGAGTCTCGGTCCCACAGGGAGTGGGGAGACAATGGGGGTCTCGCTCCCACAGGGAGTGGGAAGAGAATGGGAGTCTCACCACCACAGGGAGTGGGGAGACAATGGGGCACTCTCTCCCACAGGGAATGGGAGGGGGAGAGAATGGGGGACTGGCTCTCACAGGGAGTGGGGAGAGCTGTGCTGAGAAATGGCAGATGGAGTTCAACCTGGATAACTGCGAAGTGATGCATTTTTGAAGGTCGAACTTAAATGCTGAATATAGGATTAAAGGTAGGATTCTCAGCAGTGTGGAGGAACAGCGGGATCTTGGTGTTCAAATGCATAGCTCCCTCAAAGTTGCCACCCAGGTGGATAAGGTTGTTAAGAAAGCATATGGTGTTTTGGCTTTCATTAACAGGGGGATCGAGTTTAAGACCCGCGAGGTTATGCTGCAGCTCTACAAAACCCTGGTGAGACCACACTTGGAATATTGTGTCCAGTTCTGGTCTCCCTATTATAGGAAAGATGTGGAGGCTTTGGAGAGGGTGCAAAGGAGGTTTACCAGGATGCTGCCTGGACTGGAGGGCTTGTCTTACGAAGAGAGGTTGACTGAGCTCGGACTTTTCTCTCTGGAGAGAAGGAGGAAGAGAGGTGACCTGATCGAGGTGTACAAGGTAATGAGAGGCATGGATAGAGTCGATAGCCAGAGACATTTTCCCAGGGCAGGATTGACTGCCACGAGGGGTCATAGTTTTAAGGTGTTAGGAGGAAGGTATAGAGGAGACGTCAGAGGGAGGTTCTTCACCCAGAGAGTTGTGAGCGCATGGAATAGTTTGCCAGTGGTAGCCGTGGAAGCCGAGTCATTAGTGACATTTAAGTGACTGCTGGACATGTAAATGGACAGCAGTGAATTGAGGGGAATGTAGGTTAGGTTATTTTATTTTTGGATTAGGATTATTCCAGGGCACAACATCGTGGGCCGAAGGGCCAGTACTGTGCTGTACTTTTCTATGTTCTATGTTCTATGTTCTATGATCTATAATGGGGGCCTCGCTCCCACAAGGAGTGGGGGAGAGAATGGGGGTCTTGCTCCCAAAGGGGGTGGGGAGAGAATGGGGGACCCACTCCCACAAGGAGCGGGGGAGAGAATGGGGGTCTTGCTCCCAAAGGGAGTGGGGAGAGAATGGGGGACCCACTCCCACAGGGAGTAGGGTGGAGAATGGGGGTCTCGCTCCCACTGGGAGTGGGGAAAGAATGGGGTACTAACTCCCACAGGGAGTCAGGGAGAGAATGGGGGTCTCGCTCCCACAGGGAGTAGGGGAGTGGAACAGCATAGACTCCTCCAGGGCAAGATACGTAATGAGATGAGGCAGAAAGGATATGCTGAATAGGTGACATTGAGAGGGATAGCAGGAGAGTTGTGTTGAGAATGGCCACCAGCAAGGAGCAGTTCTGCGATTTAGAAACAGTAACTGAAATCCTTTATTCCAGCTGAAACACTCACACGAAAGCAAAATATTGCAAATTCTGGAAGCCTGTATTAAAATCAGGAATTGCTGGAGAAACCCAACAGGCCAGACAGCGTCTGTGAAGCTAGAAACAGTGCTAACATTTCTAGTCTAATATGACACTGCTTCGGAGCAGCACCTTCCAGGTCGTAAGTTCTGAAGAACCTGACTCGCGACGTTAACTCTGTTTGTCTTCACAGAAGTTGCCAGACGTGTTGAGTTTCTCCAGCACTTCCTGAGCTCTTTACTTCAGTGTGGTTCGTTTTGGTGTTGGAGTTATCATTGAGGCCAAAAAATTAATCCGAGTGAATGGCCTGGAGTTTTATCCTGATCCTGGGTGGAGATAAGCCTTTTCATAGATAATTTGAGGGAGAGATTTCAGAAATTCACCACATGTTGCCACGTCGTGACCAGATCCTACAACCACATCGTGACAGTTGACATAGTAAAATTGAATAGAGCTAGTGATATTGCATTTTATGCTGTCAGAAAAACAGGACCCCAAAACATCATGAAAACTCAAAGAAAAATCATTTCTTTGATCGTAAAGAGAGGATTTGTTTCTTTGCACAATGTTGAACCATACAAAAAGCTCATTTAATCTTTAAAAGAGTTGCAATTCTATCTGGAAGCGACAGTATTTTCACTGCTGACACTTTGGAATACTGTGAGAATAATTTGGGTGACTTGGTTGTGTGTGGTAGATTTAATAATGAGAATGAGGAGAAAAACTTTGAATATTTCGCAGCAAGTATTATGATTCCTCCGTGTCTGAGCCGCCCTGTGTCATTAACACTGTGATGAGGAATTGAGCAGAGGCTGGAAATAGCTGTCACATATCTCACTCTGCATTTGTATTTCATTTGTTTCAAATTGTTCACTCCATGACTTAAACAGTAGGATTGAAACGAAAATCAGATCTGGTGTCAAAAGCCAATCTTTGCAGGAGTGCCTCAAAGGAGTGCATGTCACTTGGGAATTTCGAGTGCTTGGCCTTGAACTCCAGGTGGTTACGGACAGTATCTAGGCTCACATTCCCAGTGCAGTACTGGGGCTCCCAACTTCCACACATCCGACTTATCAAAGATCAGACATACCCGCGCAGGGTGCGATTTGAATGACCCGACATAAGAACATTTCCTGTACTTATAGGCGACTACTTCATGTTGTCCTGCATTATGTTCCAACTTTTGTTCGACATGTCCTGTCAAAAGCCCATGGAACAGAGGGTCAGTGCTGAGGGAGTGCCGCACTGTCGGAGGGTCAGTGCTGAGGGAGTGCGGCACTGTCGGAGGGTCAGTGCTGAGGGAGTGCGGCACTGTCGGAGGGTCAGTGCTGAGGGAGTGCCGCACTGTTGGAGGGTCAGTGCTGAGGGAGTGCCGCACTGTCGGAGGGTCAGTACTGAGGGAGTGCCGCACTGTCGGATGGTCAGTGCTGAGGGAGTGCCGCACTGTTGGAGGGTCAGTGCTGAGGGAGTGCCGCACTGTCGGAGGGTCAGTACTGAGGGAGTGCCACACTGTCGGAGGGTCAGTGCTGAGGGAGTGAGCACTGTCGGAGGGTCAGTGCTGAGGGAGTGCCGCACTGTCGGAGGGTCAGTGCTGAGGGAGTGCCACACTGTCGGAGGGTCAGTGCTGAGGGAGTGCCGCACTGTCAGAGGGTCAGTGCTGAGGGAGAGCCACACTGTAGGAGGGTCAGAGCTGAGGGAGTGCCGCACTGTCGGAGGGTCAGTGCTGAGGGAGTGCTGCACTGTCGGAGGGTCAGTACTGAGGGAGTGCCACACTGTCGGAGGGTCAGTGCTGAGGGAGTGCCGCACTGTCGGAGGGTCAGTACTGAGGGAGTGCCACACTGTCGGAGGGTCAGTACTGAGGGAGTGCCGCACTGTCGGAGGGTCAGTACTGAGGGAGTGCCACACTGTCGGAGGGTCAGTGCTGAGGGAGTGCCGCACTGTTGGAGGCACCATTTGCTTTTGTCAGGAGCACAGTCCCACAACAGAATGTGTGAGAACGGAGAGGGTGGGGAACATGTCCTCACCGTCCCAGTTAATATTTACCCCCGACAGGCCAGAAGCGTATGAACTGGCACTGAACAGTTTGCTGAGAGTGGGAGCTTTCTGTGTGCCGATAGGGAGCTGTGCTCACTGCATGGCGACAGTGGGACAGCCTGATTTTGTGAATGGTGCGTGTGGGGCAGGAGGGGCTGTGTTTTGCGAGCAATTGGGAGGTGTTTCAGTTCGATGAGAGTTTTTCGATGATGCTGAAATAGCTCCTGGCTTGTTGTTCTGTTCCTGCAGTCTGCAGCAGGAGGCTGAGGTTGTGGGTGGGAACGACTCGGTTGGGGAATACGAGGGGGTGGGGAATGAGACGGAGGTGGGAGCTGTGGGAGGAGCCCACCCCACATGCCAAAGCTTGTGATGTGTGAATGCCCCCGTGTGAATCTCGTGGTTGTGTCCACTGTATGTGGTTGTTAAGTGTGAGACCCCCACGTGCAGTTTTACGTTCATGTTCCTGTCTCTGTGTGTGCTGTTAGTAACCATTTAATAATATCTACTTTCTCTTGCTGCCCCCATGGAAGCGAAGTATTCCGCTCCTGCAGGAAACAAAGTGACGGTATGGAACTGCTTCTGTCTCTCTCTCTCTTCTGTTCCTCTGAAAGCAGGGTTTTGGGCAACAGATTGGGTGGGGGAGGGCATGGACGATGCAGGGGATCAGTCAAAATACATTTTGGATATGTTACCGGAGACTACCCCCAGAACATGGTATTCAGACAGCTTGAGGTAATGAAAAATATCAAATTAAAAATTTACCACCTCATTTACTGAGGGAGTGCCGCACTGTCGGAGGGTCAGTGCTGAGGGAGAGCCGCACTGTCGGAGGGTCAGTACTGAGGGAGTGCCGCACTGTCGGAGGGTCAGTACTGAGGGAGTGCCGCACTGTCGGAGAGTCAGTACTGAGGGAGTGCCTCACTGTCAGAGAGTCAGTACTGAGGGATGGCCGCACTGTCGGAGGGTCAGTGCTGAGGGAGTGCCGCACTGTCAGAGAGTCAGTACTGAGGGATGGCCGCACTGTCGGAGGGTCAGTGCTGAGGGAGTGCCGCACTGTCGGAGGGTCAGTGCTGAGGGAGTGCCGCACTGTCGGAGGGTCAGTGCTGAGGGAGTGCCGCACTGTCGGAGGGTCAGTACTGAGGGAGTGCCGCACTGTCGGAGGGTCAGTGCTGAGGGAGTGCCGCATTGTCGGTGGGTCAGTGCTGAGGGAGTGCCGCATTGTCGGAGGATCAGTGCTGAGGGAGAGCCGCACTGTCGGAGGGTCAGTACTGAGGGAGTGCCGCACTGTCGGAGGGTCAGTGCTGAGGGAGTGCCTCACTGTCGGAGAGTCAGTGCTGAGGGAGTTACGCACTGTCGGAGGGTCAGTGCTGAGGGAGTGCCGCACTGTCAGAGGGTCAGTGCTGAGGGAGTGTCGCACTGTCAGAGGGTCAGTGCTGAGGGAGTGCGGCACTGTCAGAGGGTCAGTACTGAGGGAGCGACGCACTGTCGGAGAGTCAGTGCTGAGGGAGTTACGCACTGTCGGAGGGTCAGTACTGAGGGAGTGGGCACTGCCGGTGGGTCAGTGCTGAGGGAGTGCCGCACTGTGGGAGGGTCAGTGCTGAGGGACTGCCTCACTGTCGGAGAGTCAGTGCTGAGGGAGTTACGCACTGTCGGAGAGTCAGTGCTGAGGGAGTTACGCACTGTCGGAGGGTCCGTACTGAGGGAGTGCCACACTGTCAGAGGGTCAGTGCTGAGGGAGCGCCGCACTGTCGGAGGGTCAGTGCTGAGGGAGTGCCGCACTGTCGGTGGGTCAGTGCTGAGGGAGCGCCGCACTGTCGGAGGGTCATAGAACATAGAACAGTACAGCACAGAACAGGCCCTTCAGCCCACAATGTTGTGCCGACCATTGATCCTCATGTATGCACCCTCAAATTTCTGTGACCATATACATGTCCAGCAGTCTCTTAAATGACCCCAATGACCCTGCTTCCACAACTGCTGCTGGCAACGCATTCCATGCTCTCACAACTCTCTGCGTAAAGAACCTGCCTCTGACATCCCCTCTATACTTTCCACCAACCAGCTTAAAACTATGACCCCTCGTGCTAGCCATTTCTGCCCTGGGAAACAGTCTCTGGCTATCAACTCTATCTATGCCTCTCATTATCTTGTATACCTCAATTAGGTCCCCTCTCCTCCTCCTTTTCTCCAATGAAAAGAGACCGAGCTCAGTCAACCTCTCTTCATAAGATAACCCCTCCAGTCCAGGCAGCATCCTGGTAAACCTCCTCTGAACCCTCTCCAAAGCTTCCACATCTTTCCTATAATAGGGCGACCCAGAACTGGACGCAGTATTCCAAGTGCGGTCTAACCAAGGTTTTATAGAGCTGCAACAAGATCTCACGACTCTTAAACTCAATCCCCCTGTTAATGAAAGCCAAAACACCATATGCTTTCTTAACAACCCTGTCCACTTGGGTGGCCATTTTAAGGGATCTATGTATCTGCACACCAAGATCCCTCTGTTCCTCCACACTGCCAAGAATCCTTTCCTTAATCCTGTACTCAGCTTTCAAATTCGACCTTCCAAAATGCATCACCTCGCATTTATCCAGGTTGAACTCCATCTGCCACCTCTCAGCCCATCTCTGCATCCTGTCAATGTCCCGCTGCAGCCTACAACAGCCCTCTACACTGTCAACGACACCTCCGACCTTTGTGTCGTCTGCAAACTTGCTGACCCATCCTTCAATTCCCTCGTCCAAGTCATTAATAAAAATTACAAACAGTAGAGGCCCAAGGACAGAGCCCTGTGGAACTCCACAGTGTCAGTGCTGAGGGAGTGCTGCACTGTCAGAGGGTCAGTGCTGAGGGAGTGCCACCCTGTCAGAGGGTCAGTGATGAGGGAGTGCCACCCTGTCGGAGGGTCAGTACTGAGGGAGTGCCGCACTGTCAGAGGGTCAGTACTGAGGGAGTGCCGCACTGTCGGAGGGTCAGTACTGAGGGAGTGCCGCACTGTCAGAGGGTCAGTACTGATGGAGTGCCGCACTGTCAGAGGGTCAGTACTGAGGGAGTGCCGCACTGTCAGAGGGTCAGTACTGAGGGAGTGCCGCACTGTCGGAGGGTCAGTACTGAGGGAGTGCTGCACTGTCGGAGGGTCAGTGCTGAGGGAGTGCCGCACTG
Organism: Stegostoma tigrinum; assembly: GCF_030684315.1. NCBI lineage: Eukaryota > Metazoa > Chordata > Chondrichthyes > Orectolobiformes > Stegostomatidae > Stegostoma > Stegostoma tigrinum. Next base: position 102,785,425 of record NC_081360.1, read on the forward strand.
TCGGAGGGTCAGTACTGAGGGAGAGCCGCACTGTCGGAGGGTCAGTGCTGAGGGAGTGCCGCACTGTCGGAGGGTCAGTACTGAGGGAGTGCTGCACTGTCGGAGGGTCAGTACTGAGGGAGAGCCGCACTGTCGGAGGGTCAGTGCTGAGGGAGTGCCGCACTGTCGGAGGGTCAGTGCTGAGGGAGTGCCGCACTGTCAGAGGGTCAGTACTGATGGAGAGCCACACTGTCAGAGGGTCAGTGCTGAGGGAGTGCCGCACTGTCGGAGGGTCAGTGCTGAGGGAGTGCCGCACTGTCGGAGGGTCAGTGCTGAGGGAGCGCCGCACTGTCGGAGGGTCAGTGCTGAGGGAGCGCCGCACTGTCGGAGGTGGTACATTTTCAAATGAGACCTGTCTGCAATGGCCCGCCTTTCCCTCTCCACATTAGAAATCCTGTGAACAGTAATTGCTGTCTCCGATTTGGTCAATAATCTTCCAAAAAGTCAGCTTATGCAATCGTATTCTATCTGTTAATGGGAGCTTGTTGTGAGCAGATTGGCTGTTTTTTTCTGATGTTACTACATGGTGCCAATCTTCTGCATTCCCGTACACCAAACTGTTTTAGAATATTAACTTTTACCCATTTCCCATCTTTCTGGCTTTTCTCTGCTCATGCTGAACGTGAATGAGCTTACATTTCCCTGTATTATTCTTCATGTGCTTTCCTTGTCTGTGTCTCTGTGTAAACAATTTGTGCTCTCCTTCCTGCTTTTCATTGGCCAACGAGTGGCATTCCTCTCTGTGTTGAGTGTCTGTCTCTCTAATATAGATTGTACAGAGTTAAATCCTTGCGATTTCCCAGTCGTCAAACCCTGTTAATTTGAAAATGCCCTTTTATCCCTCTCTTCTACTTCCTGTCCATTAGCCACTTGCCATCCAATATAACCTGTGGTTCGGATCTTCTCCACCAAACCTTTGTGTGGTACCTTATCTAATGCATTTTAGAAATTCATTTCGAGTCTATCTACTGACTGCTGTCCAGTAAGCCTTCTACTTCCATTCCCCAAAACCTCAAATAAAATCATCAAACAGGATCTCCCTTTCATAAAACTGTGTTGACCTCCCGGAAGTATACTCTGCTTTTCTAAGTACGTTGTTAATGGTAGACTCCAGCACTCATTCATGGGTGTCTCCACCTGAGCCCAGCATATGTTGCCTGTCCCTAATTGCCCCTTGAGAAGGTGGGGGTGAGCTGCCCTCTTGAACCACTGCAGTCCATTTGCTGTAGATTAACCCGCAATGCCCTTAGGGAGGGAATTCCAGGATTCTGACCCAGTGACAGTGAAGGAATCGCGATATATTTCCAAGTCAGGATGGTGAGTGGCTCGGAGGGGAACTGGCAGGGGGTGGTGTTCCCATGTATCTGCTCCCTTGTCCTTCTAGACGGAAGTGGCCGTGGGTTTGGAAGGTGCTGACTGAGGGTCTTTGGTGAATTTCTGCAGTGCGTCTTGTAGATCATACGTACTGCTGCTACTGAGTGTCGGTGGGATCACCACCCCCTGTAAGTTCCCCTCCGAGCCACTGACCATCCTCGTTGGGAAACATATCCCTGTTCCTTCACTGTCACTGGGTCAGAATTCTGGAATTCCCTCCCTAATAGCACTGTGGGTCAAACCACAGCAGGAGGGCTGCAGCGGTTCAAGAAAGCAGCTCACCCCCACCTTCTCAAGGGGCAACTAGGGATGGGGCAATAAATACTGGGCCCAGCCAGCGACACCCACGTCCTGTAAATATATAAATTGACACAGATTAATGTCTTTAAGAGGGAAGCTGTACAAACAGAAAGGAGAAAGAAAGAGAAAGAGATGGTAATGGAGTGAGAGGAGATAGGCTGCGACGTGCCTCGTTGATGGGAAATGGGCCTGTTGTTTCCTGAAACTTTCAGTCAGTGTGTGTTCTGTACACCCCGCACCGCGCCCCCCCTCCCCGAACGAAAGCTGGCCCGGTCATCTCTGCGAGGACATCAGTGATGTTGCTGTAAACACTGAAGATTTTTATTTCCATCTAGACTCGGAGGAATGTGGCGAAGAGGAAACGTTTGAAACACAGAAAGTGGAAGCTTCGGAGGGATATCCCCACCATCAGCATGCTGCTGTCCAAAGAGAGCCGACAGGTAGGTGTGAGAATTCCCAGCAAACGGAAGTCCTTGCAGGTCCCACAGAGCAAACACACTCTGTCTCCTGAGCACAGCTCCTCTTCAACACTCCCTGGGTAATGCTCATGTTCTGAGCTGTTGCCCCAATCCAAATAACCCATTCCCCCCTCAGTCCACTCCGCACTGACAGATATCAGCTTCACATCAGCCTTGCTTTTCAAACCCCCCCATAATGTCCTCCAGCCCATATACCCCCTCCCTATCTCTGTCACCCCGTCCAGGCCCTACACCTCCTCCCTATCTCTGTCACCCCCTCCAGCCCCTACACTCCCTCCCTATCTCTGTCACCTCCTCCAGTCCCTACACCCCCTCCCTATCTCTGTCACCTCCTCCAGCCCCTACACCCCCTCCCTATCTCTGTCACCTCCTCCAGCCCCTACACCCCCTCCCTATCTCTGAAACTCCCTCCAGGCTTCCTAACCGTCTGGGATCTCCGTGCGTTCTGGCCTTCTGAGCATCCCCCCACTTCCCATCGCTCCACCATCAGTAGCCACGCCTTCAGCTCCCTGGGGGCCTACGCTCGGGAATTCTGTCCTGAGACGTCCTTTGGACATTTGGTAAACACTGTGTCTTTGACCAAGGCTTTCATCGCTCCTGGGGGGGTGCTCAGAGTGGCTCAGTGGTTAGCAATCACAGCAACAGGGACCTGGGCTCGATCCTCCCTTCAGGTGACCGCGTGCCATTTGGACCCTCCCCTCGTGCCTGCGTGGGCCCCGGTTTCCACACACACACACGGTCTGAACGTGTGCGGGTTGGGGCGGATTGGCTGTAGCTCAGTAGTGGCCCCTGTGTTTCGGGGGTGTGTGAGTTAGCCACGGGGAATGCAGGGATAGGGAACTGGGAGGAGAGTCTGTGTGGGATGTTCTTCAGATGGCCAACATGGATTCAATGGCCTCCTTCCACACTATAGGGCTCCTATGAAGTTATTTCTATGGAATCGGTCCCTGATAATCCTTGTCCCTGACTTCTCTTTGAGCTGAGTTCAGTTTTTCTGTGTTTTGTTAACTTTGATTCAATCATAACCTTTAGAGTTATTTGTTTAAATTTCATGCATGCAAATCGGAAGCAGGAGGGAACCACTTGGCCCATCGCCTATGCTCCCCCATTCAGTCAGCTCATGGCCCTCGGTTTATCCCCTTGCTTCCGGAAAGTTCTTGGGGTGTTGGCATTGTGGGCTGTTCCAAGCATTCCTGTCCACTTTGGCTGGCTCTCTTTCTTCCAGGCAGCTTTGGGTGGTGGAGTGCTATCTTAGAGTCATAGACCCTTTGGTCCAACTTATCTGTGCTGACCCGGTATCCTAAATTAATCCAGTCCCATTTGCCAGCATTTGCCAGATAAACCCTTCCTATCCATGTCCCCAACCAGATGCCTTTTAAATGTTGTAACTCTACCAGCCTTCTCCACTTCCGCTGGCAGCTCATTCCATACACGCACCACCCTCTGTGTGAAAAAGTCGCCCCTTAGGCCCCTTTTAAATCTTTCCCCTCTCGTCTTAAACCTATGCCCCTCTAGTTTTGGACTCCACTATCTGGAATAAAAACTTTGTCTATTTACCCTATCCATACCCCTCATGGTTTTATAAACCTCTACAAGGTCATCCTGAGCCACTGACGCTCCAGGGGAAAATAGCCCCAGCTCCCTGTAGCTCAAACCCTCCAACCCTGGCAACATTCTTGTCAATCTTTCCTGAACCCTTTCAAGTTTCACAAACATCCCTCCCATAGCAGGGAGACCAGAATTGCACACACTACTCCAAAAGTGGCCCCAACCAATGTCCTGTACAGCCGCAGCTTGACCCTCCCAACCCCTATACTCAGTGCAGTGACCAGTAAAGGCGAGCGTACCAAACACCTCCTTCATCGGCCTGTCTACCTGCGACTCCACTTTCAAGGAACTTTGTACTCCAAAGTCTCTTTGTTCAGCAACACTCCCGAGAGAGGTTTCCTGGCCCACCCTGGAAATGGTTATAAGCATGCTCTTTGCTGTTGATTGTGGGAATAGGCCCCACTGCAGAGTGCTGAGTGGATAACCCAGGCTGACACTCCCTGTGCAGTACGGAGTACCTGCCACACTGTCCCAGGTACTGACTGTCTGATGTTAAAAGCATAAGATCTAGGAGCGGCAGGAGGCCATTCAGTCCCTCACACCTGCTGCGCCACTTAACACAATCGTGGCTGATCTCATCACGCCCTTGTTCTCCATAACCTTTCAACCCATTACTAATTAAAAATATGTCTATCTCCTCCTTACACTTATGCATCCACCTCATTCTGGGGGAGCAAATTCCCTCGATTCCACAGATGGGGAAGCGATGGTCTAGTGGTTTTATCGTAAACTGTTAATCCAGGGACCGAGGAAATGTCTGGGGACCCGGGTTCGAATCCCACCATGGCAGGTGGTCGAATTTGAATTCAATGAAGAACCTAATGATGACGATGAATCCATTGTCGATTGTTAGGGAAAAACCCATCTGGTTCACTAATGTCCTTTAGGGAAGGAAATCAACAGCCCTTTACCTGGTCTGGCTGCAGACCCACAGCAATGTGGTTGACTTTTAACTGCCCTCTGGGCAATTAGGGATGGACAATAAATACTGCCTTGCCAGCAATGCCCACACCTCTTGAGTAAATAAGAGACTCATGACCGTTTGAGAGAAGTAATTTCTCCTCAGCTCTGATTGAAATCTGCTACCCCTTATTCTAAAGCACTGACCTCTTGTTCTAGTTTACCCCACATGAGGAAACATCTTCTCTATGACTACTGTGTATATCTCCTTTAGCATCTTATAGACCTCAGTCTGATCTTGTTTCATTCTTCTAAAATCAGAGTATTGTATAAAAGTGCTCAATCTCTCTTCATAAGACAAACTCCTTGTCTCTGAGCTGCTTCCATGTAACCCCATGTAAACTGCGGTCCCACCTGCCCTCTCACTGGGCTGTAGAGGATCCTGTGACCGTTATTTCTAAGAAGACCAGGGGAAATGCCCCCAGATGCAGAGGTGGCCAAATTCACCATGAGAATGGTCTTCCCGTTCCCATATTATGGGATCTTGCTGATCACCAGCCGCCTGCTACATTCCCTACATCGCAACAGCGGGCAACGCTCCGAAACTGCTTTATTCTCTCCAACCCAGTTTGGGATGTCCCTGGGGCATAAAAAGGTGCTATAGAAATGTACTGATGTATTCACCATACAAAAGCATGGTTCGGCCACATCTGGAGTATTGTGATCAGAGATAATGGGAACTGCAGATGCTGGAGAATCCAAGATAACAAAGTGTGGAGCTGGATGAACACAGCAAGTCAAGCAGCATCTCAGGAGTACAAAAGCTGACGTTTCGGGCCTAGACCCTTTGTCAGACTGATGAAGGGTCTAGGCCCGAAACGTCAGCGTTTGTGTTCCTGAGATGCTGCTTGGCCTGCTGTGTTCATCCAGCTCCACACCTTGTTATCTGGAGTATTGTGTCCTGTTCTAGTCGCCTCATTACAGGAAAGATGTGGAAGTGTTGGAAAAGGTGCAGAGGAGATTTACCGGATGTTGCCTGGAATGGAAGGAAGGTCTTACAAGGAAAGGTTGAGAGAGCTTGGGCTTTTCTCTTTAGAACGACAAAGGATGAGAGGTGACTTGATAGAGGAGTGCAAAATGATCAGAGGTATAGATAGAGTGGACAGCCAGAGACTTTTTCCTAGGGTGGAGGTAACTATTATGAGGGGACATAGTTTTAAAGTGAGTGGAGGTAGATGTAGGGGAGATGTCAGAGGTAGATTCTTTACTCAGAGAGTGGTAGGGGCGTGGAATGCATTGCCAGAGAGGGTAGTGGAATCGGCCTCATTAGGGGCATTTAAGCAGCTATTAGATAGGCATATGGATGATAGTATAAGGTAAGGGTGGAGGTTAGATAGACCTTAGATTTAGGGTAAAGGTTCAGCATAACATCATGGGCCAAAGGGCCTGTACTGTGCTGTACTGTTCTATGTTTTATGTTCTGTGTTCTATCTTCTGGAGCCCCAGTGCCCTCCAGCTTCTCTCAGGGTTTGGTTTCGGGAACAGGCATGGCTAACAGTTCTTTCCTTCTCTTTCCCAAAGAAGGAGAATTGCGGAATTTGACGGACACGAGCCGGGACAGCACACCCTCCTCGCTGCGGACTGCCCTCGAGCAGCTGGCACCGTCCGAACACCCGAGTGCAGGTCAATCACCAGCCGAGAGCCAGAGAGCGCTGGCAGGAGGAGGAGAGGTCGACGAGGAGGAGCGCAGTGCCAGCCGTGCCCACGGGTGCCCACCCTGGGAGGTCGCCAGGCAAGCTGACACACCGCAGTCCCCTGATGCTCAGATCAGGCACCTTGGGGTGGAGCCACTGATTCGCGCATCTCGTTCTAATCTGGCCTATAGTAGCTGGGGTTCAGAGGACAGTCTGTCTGTCTCTAGCGATGTGTATGGGAGCATGTTCAGCTTGTACAGAGGGAAAGCCTTATCAATACCCGCGTAAGTAACACACTCCTGGTGGACCCAGCTCCATCCTCCAAACATCTCCATCCAGAGAGACAACCTGTTTACATTTTTGGGAGACTGAGTCCATTTCTTGCCATCTGCTCTTCCTCCCAAACCATCCCCGGTCTGTCTCCACTCTCCAAGTTATAGCCTTTTCCTTCTGCCTATGATTTTTCTCTCAATTCACTACCCCCGATCCCATCTTTTTTTTCAAAATCCCTGTTTTTGGGCTCCCAGACACGTTAACTATTTGAGGAACTCGGTTTCTGGGTGGGATTGCTGGGAGTTGGCTGAGCTGGCTTTTGTAGCCATGTTAATGTGGATGGGAGTAGAGCAGTGAGAATCCATCACAGAGAAGATGGAGCGAGAGGTTGATTTTTGACGCTGGGGGGTCGGGGGGGAGGCGTGGTGGGGTGCAGGAGAAGAACTGCAATTGCCGAGACGGGGGAGGTCAGTTTGGCAGCGCTAAACATCCATTACCAGTGACTGGATTTGGGATACAGGGAGCAAACGATGAAAACCCAAAAGAACTGCGGATGCTGGAGATCAGAAATGGCTGGAAGAACTCAATTGGTCAGGCAGCATCTGCGGAGAGAAGACAGAGTGAAGGTTTTGGGTCCAGTGCGAGATATGGTATACACTTACAAGTGTATAAAAGACACAAAGCTTTGGTATGGACTGAGGCTAGAACTTCAGGAGGAAGTCAGTAAAGTGGTGAAATGAGACACACAATAAGTTGTTGTAATGTCACTGGGTCAGCAACTCAGAGGCCCAGGCTAATCTGTGCAGAAACTGGGTTCAAATCCCAACACAGTAGCTGGTGGCATTTAAATTCTTACACTTTGGTTGATGTAATGTGTCTCACAGTCCCAGCCTTTCCAAGTCTATTTTTATATCTAAAACCCTACATTCCCGATAGCATCCTGGTATATCTCTTCCACACCCTCGTCAGTTTAATAATATCCCTCCTATATCAGGGAAACCAGAACCGGACACAGTACTCCAAAAGAGGCCTCACCAATAACCTTTACAACCTCAACATAACGCCCCAACTCCTATACTCAATGCTCTGACCAATGAAGGTAAGTGTGCTAAATACCTTCCATCCTGTCAACCTGTGATGCAACTTTCAAAGAACTATGGACCCGAACCCCTTGGTCTTTCTGTTTGAGAACACTACCCAGGGCCCTACCATTAAGTGAACAAGTCCTGCCCTCATCTGTTTTACCAAAATGCAATACCTTGCTTATAATCCAAATTAATCTCCATCTGCAACTCCTCAGCCTATTTAGATGATCACTTGAAACGCAATAGCACATGAGGCTAGAAAATGGGATTAAAACAGATTTTCTGAAGAAGGTTGCAGGCCCAAAACATTTCCTGCTCCTCTGATGCTGCCTGGCCTGCTGTGTTCATCCAGCTCCACACCTTGTTATCTTAGAACAGATGGATGTTTGATGAGCAATGTCGGCGCAATGGGCTGTAAAAAACTCTGAGTCTCTCTGAGTATAGCAGACTAGGACAGAATGTGAGCGTTGTATCATAAACCATCACCTTTCCATCCCCTTTTACTTCTGAAGCAGGGTCATCAGACTCGAAACGCTCACTCTTGTTTCTCTCTCCACGGAGGCTGCCATACCCACTGAGATTCTCCAGCAGCCTCTCTTTTTATTTCAGGTTTCCAGCATCTGCAATATTTTATTTTTACAAAAGCAGGGAAGTTATATTAGATATGACATTAAACACACTGGTCAAGCCTCAGCTGACATCATCGCCAATGACTTTGGGCACCCACAGGTTTGGTCAGGACATTTAAGGACCTCGGAGAGGGCTCAGAGGGAGACCGACCAGAACAGGACTGAGGAAGGTCAGTGAGACTGGGATTGTTCTCCTTCGAGCAGAGAAGGTTAACGGGAGATTTAATTGAGGTGTTCAAAACCAGTCGCGGTGGCGGGGGGTTCAGTAAATTTTGGCAAATCACAAATTGAAGAGAATTGGCAAAAAGACGCAGAGGTGATGTAAGGAAATGTTCGGCCCGTGCATTGAGCTGTTGTGATCTGGAATGAGCTGCTAGAATGGGAAGTGGGAACAGATTCAGCAGGGAGCTTCCAAACACGACTGGATAAATACTTGGGATATTGGATTCTCTGCAGCAGGAAGTGGCTGAAGCCAAAACAATGAATATTTACAAGAAAAAGTTAGATACAGTCCTTGGGGCGAAAGGTGTCAAAAGACATGGAGGAGAAAGTGGGAACAGGGGACTGAGTTAGGTGATCAACCATGATCATGTCAAATGGCAGAGTAGGATTGGAGGGCCGAATGGCCCACCATTGCTCCTGTATTCTACGTTTCTAAGGGACAAGGTTTGCTGGGCCATGGGGAAAGAGCAGATAAGTAAGACAAATTGGCTAGCTCTTTCACAGTGGGATGGTGGGCTGAATGGCCTTTGGTGTGTGTCTCTCTATGATTTTGTTAGAGTGAGCAGGGTCTGTACTGGGAGCTGAGTGTGAGGTAAGTGCCAATCAATGTGACAAAATTGAGGGACCTGATAGTTAACGGAGTTCACTGTCATCCTCAAGATCCTCCTTTGTCATATTTTGATTTGTGTTTCTTTCCTTCAGGCCTTTCAACCCCAGCTCATGCATGACTTCACTAACCTGATATTACTGTGTGTGTGTGTGTGTGTTGTGTGTGTGTGTGTGTGTGTGTGTGTGTCTGTGTGTCTGTGTGTGTGTGTGTGTGTGTGTGTGTGTGTGTGTATGTGTGTGTGTGTGTGTGTGTGTGTGTGTGTAAGAAAGACCATGTGTGTGCAAGAGAGAGAGAATGTGAAAGTGTGTCTGTTTCAGTGTGTGTGAGAGAGTGAGTGTGTGAGAGTATGTGTGAGAGACATTGAGAGCGTGTGAGAAATACTGAGAAGGAGTGTGTGAGACACTGAGAGGGAGTGTGAGAGATACTGAGAGGGAGTGTGAGAGATACTGAGAGTGTGTGTGTGAGATACTGACAGGGTGTGTGTGAGATACTGAGATGGAGTGTGTGTGAGATACTGACAGGGTGTGTGTGAGATACTGAGAGGGAGTGTGTGTGAGATACTGACAGGGTGTGTGTGAGATACTGAGAGGGAGTGTGTGTGAGATACTGACAGGGTGTGTGTGAGATACTGAGAAGGGAGTGTGTGTGAGATACTGACAGGGTGTGTGTGAGATACTGACAGGGTATGTGTGAGATACTGAGAGGGAGTGTGTGTGAGATACTGACAGGGTGTGTGTGAGATACTGACAGGGTGTGTGTGAGATACTGAGAGGGAGTGTGTGAGATACTGAGAGGGAGCGTGTGAGATACTGAGAGGGTGTGTGTGAGATACTGAGAGGGTGTGTGTGTGATACTGAGAGGGTGTGTGTGAGATACTGAGAGGGAGTGTGTGAGATACTGAGAGGGTGTGTGTGTGATACTGAGAGGGTGTGTGTGAGATACTGACAGGGAGTGTGTGTGATACTGAGAGGGTGTGTATGAGATACTGAGAGGGAGTGTGTGAGATACTGAGAGGGTGTGTGTGAGATACTGAGAGGGTGTGTGTGTGATACTGAGAGGGTGTGTATGAGATACTGAGAGGGAGTGTGTGAGATACTGAGAGGGTGTGTGTGAGATACTGAGAGGGTGTGTGTGAGATACTGAGAGGGTGTGTATGAGATACTGAGAGGGTGTGTGTGAGATACTGAGAGGGTGTGTGTGAGATACTGAGAGGGTGTGTATGAGATACTGAGAGGGAGTGTGTGAGATACTGAGAGGGAGTGTGTGAGATACTGACAGGGTGTGTGTGAGATACTGAGAGGGTGTGTATGAGATACTGAGAGGGTGTGTATGAGATACTGAGAGGGTGTGTGTGAGATACTGAGAGGGAGTGTGTGAGATACTGAGAGGGAGTGTGTGAGATACTGACAGGGTGTGTGTGAGATACTGAGAGGGTGTGTATGAGATACTGAGAGGGTGTGTGTGAGATACTGACAGGGTGTGTGTGAGATACTGAGAGGGTGTGTATGAGATACTGAGAGGGAGTGTGTGAGATACTGACAGGGTGTGTGTGAGATACTGAGAGGGTGTGTATGAGATACTGACAGGGAGTGTGTGAGATACTGAGAGGGTGTGTGTGAGATACTGAGAGGGTGTGTGTGAGATACTGACAGGGTGTGTGTGAGATACTGAGAGGGTGTGTATGAGATACTGAGAGGGAGTGTGTGAGATACTGACAGGGTGTGTGTGAGATACTGACAGGGTGTGTGTGTGATACTGAGAGGGTGTGTGTGAGATACTGAGAGGGAGTGTGTGAGATACTGAAAGGGTGTGTGTGAGATACTGACAGGGAGTGTGTGAGATACTGAGAGGGTGTGTGTGAGATACTGACAGGGAGTGTGTGAGATACTGAGAGGGTGTGTGTGAGATACTGACAGGGAGTGTGTGAGATACTGAGAGGGAGTGTGTGAGATACTGAGAGGGTGTGTGTGTGATACTGAGAGGGTGTGTGTGAGATACTGACAGGGAGTGTGTGAGATACTGAGAGGGAGACTGTGTTGAGACTGAGTGTGTGTGATGCTGCTCCTCACTCAGGTATCACTGACAATACCTGCTGCTGCGTTTCCACACTATATCTGTGCTGCGCTGATACTGGTCTCTAGGTGTGTCATGGATTTTGGCCCCAGCTCTGGCTTCCAGCACTTTCTGCGGAGGTGGTAGTCGCAGACACGTTAGTGTCTTTTTAGATGTATCTCTACAGGTACCTGGATGGGCACGGAGCAAATGCACACAGACTGTTAGAAAAAAGATGACAGGTTAGACAGAGGATCTCGATCGGCGCAGGCTTGGAGGGCCGAAGGGCCTGTTCCTGTGCTGTAGGTTTCTTTGTTCTTTTCCCCAGTCCTAGCCAGTCCAGCACAGTGAGCATTGATAGTAAACAGTCTCACATAACCAAACACTGCAGGATGTCAGTGTGATCGAAAGGACCCCGGATCAAATCCAACAGTGAGCAGTGAAGTTGTCCCCAGCTTCCGGGTCAATATCTATCCCTCCACCAATATCCAACAAAACCCAGTCGTCAGCGGAAACATTGATATTTTCGCTCCTCGGGCACTGCCCGTCCTCCTGTGCCTTTCCAGCCTCACACCAATAGTTTCTGGCTTCCAGTGTCTGCTGTTGCTTTTGAATCCACCTTCCCAATCCTGTTTGTTGGAAATTTCTGTGCACTGATTTGCTGCCGTAGTCCCTGTCCCACAACGGTAACTTGCTTTCAACATAGAAATGTAGGAAACGGGAACAGGAGTAGGCAATTCAGCCCTTCCAGACTGCACCACCATTCAATATGCTCATGGCTGATCACGCAATCTCAGTATCCCATTCCCGCTTTCTCTCCTTGCTCACTTTAGCCATAAGGGGCATATCCAGCTCCCCCCTTGATTATATCGAACAAACTGACCCCAACAGCTTCCTGTGGGAGAGAATTCCACAGGTTCCCAAGTCGCTGAGTGAAGAAATTCTTCCTCATCTCAGTCCTGAATGTTTAACCCCTTACCCCTCAACATAAAGTAGTTCACTACCTGGGAGGCGCCATTGTTTTCTCACTCAAATCTTTAAATACACAAAGTTTGAGGAAGACTTTAACCTGAGACATTTTGTCGCATTGACAGAGGGATTGCTACATCACAAGAGATAACCTTCTGCAGTGAGAGACCGGAATTTTCTGAAGAAGGGCCTAGGCCTGAAACGTCAGCTTTCCTGCTCCTCTGATGCTGCTTGGCCTGCTGTGTTCATCCAGCTCCACACCTTGCTACCTCTAAGCAAGGATGTTTAAAGGGAGGTTTAAGACGGGGTTTTGAAAACCAAGGATTTTGATAGTGTGTGTCAGGACCCAGGGTCTCCAAAGGGTACAGAGGTGTAAGGTGTTTGACCGATACAAGGACAGCCTGCAAGTTGAGTTGTGACCCAGAAGGCCCAGCGTGAAAGGGCGAGAAGTTGGGGTGGAATTCAGCAGGAATTTTAAAACAGGCACTTGCCTAAGGACTGGATTTGCTGAGCTGTGGGTAGGAGATGTGGTATTAATTGGATTGAGCATTCAGAGAGATGGCACAACTCAGTGGGCTGAATGGCCTTCTCCTGAAGGATCTCTCGACACAAGGCTTGAGCTTTGAGAACGGTAATGACCCGGGGGCTATGACCCTAAACTCTATTCCCTTCGCCCTGCAATTGTTGCCCCTCAATGGAAATAAACATGAACTCCCCTCAGCATCACCACAAAAGTTAACATTTTACCAAACACTGTTCTTTTAGACCCAGGTTGACAGCACCTGGTTCTAGGTCCAACAGGAACAAAAACAGAAGTTGCTGGAAAAGCTCAGCAGGCCTGGCAGCATCTGTGAAGAAAAATATCAGAATTAACATTTCGGGTCCATTGACCCTTCCTCAGAACTCAGGTTCGTTTGAAAGCACAAGCTTTTTGAGCACTGCTCCTTCATCAGGTGATGAAGGGGTTACGCTCCAAAAGTTTGTAATTTTAGACAAACCTGTTGGACTATAATCACGCATCGTCTGACCTGGTCCACCCCAGCCCAACGATGGCACCTCTTCATCATGGCAAAACCCATAGACCGGGCTCCTTTACCGAGGCAGCATTATGAACAAATCGAATCTAACTGCAAAGAAACCATAATGAACGATCACGCGACCAATTAAATCTCTAGAGCCCCCTCTCTACAAATACAAACTCTTTACAGACACGAGCACAAACACCGGTGTGATGGGTGGAGGCTAAAGACTGGGAAGACAGTTCAATGGCCACTGTCCCCAGGATTAATTCGGTTAATTGTTCAATTGATCCAGATACAGGAGGCACAGAGTGACTGACGCACATGGATAAAAGTTAACATTTTACCAAACACTGTTCTTTTAGACCCAGGTTGACAGCACCTGGTTCTAGGTCCAACAGGAACAAAAACAGAAGTTTTATGAAAAATAATACACAAGGGGAAGGAAACTGGCTCTTTTCAGGGTTGTGTAGGCATTTTTAATGCAGAGAAAGGCAACCCTTTCCCTTCCAAAGATTATTCAAAGACTTCCGGCCCCAAACATTCCCAACCACAAGCTGTTCAGCTATCCAGGAGCCAATCACATGGCTGTTGGCAGGTAGGAGGCCTTGGGCCACAATTTCACAGGCCAATCAGCTACTTGTTGCTGGCGAACCCTCCAATTGGACACATCCCCTGGCTCCAGTTTGCCTGAAATCCGCACCCCACCCCTCCCGCAGCCACAGCTTACACCAACAGCTGTGTAACCAGCGCTTACAAAGAGCTTTTAGCAGGTGCAGCAAACCTCCAAGGATTTGGAGACGTTCTCTAGAATCTGGAAAATTAGTGAGAAGAAGTGATTACACACTTTGCCTCAGAGTTTTAGGCTGTGGATTACAGCTCAATCCTGGAAACAGATATAAGGTGGGACCAAGGAACAGGTCATTGTTAGTGAGGGTTTTGCTGAATGTGCATGAATGTTCATTTTTGTGTAATTTTAATGTTATTTTGGTGTAATTTGCCTCTTTTCTCCTTCAGGGACCTCTGTGAGAACACCTCGGGCAGGAGCCCACTGGAACACCCCATCGAGCCAGCCCCCAGGTTGGATACCATGGCCCAGAACCAAGGGGCTTCTAGAGCCTCGGGCCTACCGCCCACATCTCTCAAAACCAGGCCGGCCAGCCCCAAAGCCTCGCGGGTCAGCCTGGCCCAGCCGATAACACCGCTCACTCCTCGCCGGAAGCTCAGCATGCCGTCGGAATACCGGGACACCGTGCCGGCAGAGTTCCAGGACAAAGCCAAGAAACCCAAGGTGGCGGCCGGGGGGAACAGTCCACTCCCAGCCCGGAGATCCAGCTCGGGAGACGCTTCTCCCGCCCATTCGCGCTCTGGGTCCTGGGCCTCGGACAGGATGAGGTACCTGGAGACATTCCCGGAGCGGCGGCGGAGTTTCGAGTTGGCGGACGGTCAGCCGTGGCCCGGTTTCCGGAAGTGGCGATCCTTCGACCACACCGAGCAGCGGGAGGGCAGGCTGCGGCCATCTCTGTCCGAGATGCTGGACAGCGAGGGGCGGGGAGGCCTGAGGGCGGAAGGCGGAGCAGGGGCCGAGGCGAAACGCTCGCTGTTCCGGCAGAAAGCAGCATCTTTTGATGAGCGGGGACGGTATGCTTCCAGGGCCCGGGACGTCGAGCTGAAGATCTCGGAGGAGCTGAGCCGAATCAAAAAGACGGCCATGAGCTCGATGGTGGCTAGGCCTGTGCTGAGGTCCCCAGTACTGGAGCGCGCTGTCAACCGTGAGCTGTCCTCACGGAAAGCCGCCAGCTCTAAGTGGGCCCCGAACCCCCCAGGAGAGGTACCTCGGGGGCTAGAGGGGTCACGGTCAGACGGCTCACATAAACCTCTGCAATGGGGCGTTGCCACGGCGAGGGGGCATGACCAGGATCCTGAGCCAGGCAAGGCCGAAGCACGAGATCCCGCTGTCAACCATCTGGACCAGGAGCACTCCGGATCCCCCGGTCAACAATCCCCATCCCGGCCTCCGGGCGCCCCTCAGCCTGTCGTGGAGACGGTCGTGAAGATCAGGTCTGCTCCTGAGGGCCGCGCTCTGGTTACCGCCCCTGCCCTGCCCTCGCTGCCCGGGTGGAACGCCAAATCCTCGCTGCCCCTCCCCAAGGAGGCCGCGGACTGGCGCAGGGGGAGGCCGGAGCTGGGAGACGCTGCCCCGAGGCTAGGCCTTGCACCCCTCAGCCCAGCCTGCATGACACCCCCCAGACCCCCTGGCACTGCGCCCGGTGAGGGAATGAGGAGCCCGGAGCCAGACCACATCGGGGCCGACTCCACTATGGATTTGAAAGAAGATGGTGCCGCCCTAGCTCGGGAGAAATCCGGCCGGAAAACTGCCAGAGGGAAATCTAAGAAATCCCGCCCCACTTCGCCGGAGCTGGGTAAGGAGAGCAGGCTAAGAGTTAAAAAGAAGGTGGAGCTTGTTGCTTCCTTGAATTTTGCTCAGAGGGTGTGGATCCCTCCTAGACCACAGTCACAGCGCTCATTGTGGGCGAACTAGGAGCGTGGGGGGGTGGGGGTGGGAGGTAAATATACGGAGATTGGCAGGGAGGCTGCGAGGAAGGGACAGGAGGTTCACGGTTTGCCCAGAGCAATTGGTCGTGTGTGTTGGATCTGAAGACTACAAGCCCTGGGAGCAGAGGCAGGACATTCGGCCCATTTAATGGCTGATCCTGATCATTCCCGACTCCACATTCCTGCCTTCTCACTGTCGCTCTCGATTCATTTACCGATTACAAACCTGACTGCCTCGGCCTTGAACATTCTGCATGACCCAGCCTCGAAGGCCCTCAGTGATAAGGAATTCCACGGACTCACTCTCCTCTGGGAGTAAGGGAGGGTTTGGCCTAGTGCTATTATCGCTGGACTGTTAATACAGAGACCCAGATAATGTTCTGGGGACCCTGGTTTGAATCCCACCAGGGCAGATGGTGGAATTTGAATTCAATAAACATCTGGAATTTAGAGCCTAATGATGGCCATGAATCCACTGCTGATTGTTGGGAAAATCCCATCTGGTTCACTAATGTCCTTCAGGGAAGGAAGCTGCCATCCTTACCTGATCTGGCCTCCACGTGACTCCAGACTCACAGCAATGCAGTCGACTCTGACCTGCCCTCTGGGCAATTAGGAGTGGGCAATAAATGCTGCCCTAGACAGTGATGCCCTCATCCCGTGAATGAATAAAGGAAAGGAATCCCTCCTTATCTCTCTAAAGTTTCCCATTAGGATGATCACAGGGTGGGTGGGAGTTTGAATGCTGCCCTCTTGGAGAGGGGCTGAAGGAGGGCAGGGGGCGGCACGGTGGTTCAGTGATTAGCACTGCTGCCTCACAGGGCCAGGGACCCGGGTTCGATTCCAGCCTCAGGCAACTGTCTGTGTGGAGTTTGCACATTCTCCCCGTGTCTGCGTGGGTTTCCTCCGGGTGCTCCGGTTTCCGCCCACACTCCAAAGGTGTGCAGGCTTGGTGGATTGGCCATGGGTAATTGTCCATAGTGTTCAGAAATGTGTACATTCAGTGGGATATAGGGGAAGGCATCTGGGTGGGATGCTCTGAGGGTTGGGGTGGACTTGTTGGGCTGAAGGGCCTGTTTCCACACCGTAGGGATTCTCTGATGATGACAATGGCAGTCACAAGGGGGTGGATAGGGTGGTTACAGACTCAGTTGAGGGACACAACAATATTCACAGCTGATCAACTGCTGTGTCTCACCTCCATTTTGATACTCAGTGCTTCAGAGAGCTACAGGACATGGTGTTTTTCTGGAATTAGCTCCCACAATCCCAACCTCGAAATGGTTTGAATTAACAAGAAGTGGCTTTTTTTTGTGTGTTTGGCAGAATCCTCAGATGATTCTTATGTCTCAGCTGGTGAAGATCCTTTAGAGCCGCCAGTATTCGAGATTAGTATCACCGACTCACTGGTCACAGTGGGGGCATCGGTCCTTCTGAAATGTATCATCACCGGAACACCAATGCCTGAAGGTAGGACATTACACTGGCCGTGTGACACTGTTCCATTTCCTCAGCACCCACCAAAATCTTTCGTTTGTGTTGTTGCTTACGGCGGAATGATAATGAGGCATTTTTGGGGCGTACTGCTTTCTCGGAGAGTACTTGGAGCAGAGTGGGAAGTTAGCGTTTGTGCTCCTGAGATGCTGCTGGGCCTGCTGTGTTCATCCAGCTTCACACTTTGTTAACTCGGATTCTCCAGCATCTGCAGTTGCCATTATCTCTCCACTCTAGTTGTGTTCATTTAATCCAAACCAGATGATAAAGCACCAAACAAGGTCCGGCTCTTCCATAGTGTCACTGCTCCTTACCCCCGAACTACAATCCCAGTGAGCGGTAATGTGGTAGAGGTTTATAAAATGGTGAGAGGCATAGATAAAGTGAATAGCAAGGATCTTTTCCCCTGGGGGGTCCAAAACTAGAGGGGCACAGGTTTTAGGTGAGAAGGGAAAGATTTAAAAGGGACCTAAGGGGCAACATTTTCACACAGAGGGTGGTGTGGGTATGGAATGAGCTGCCAGAGGAAGTGCTAGAGGCCGGTACAGTTACAACATGTAAACGCATCGGGGATGGGTACATGACTAGAAAGGGTTTAGAGGGATATGGGCCAAATGCTGGCAAATGGGACTGGATTTATTTAGGATTATCTGGTCAGCGTGGACAAGTTGGGCCAAAAGAACAAAAACAGAAGTTGCTGGAAAAGCTCAGCAGGTCTGGCAGCATCTGTGAAGGAGAAAACAGAGTTAACGTTTCGGGGCTGGTGACCCTTCCTCAGAACCGGACCTGAAATGTTACCTCTGATTTTTTTCTTCACAGAAGCTGCCAGACCTGCTGAGCTTTGCCAGCAAATTCTGTTTCTGTTTCTGATTTACAGCATCCGCAGATCTTTCGGTTTTGATTAATGTTGGCTCAAAGGGTCTGTTTCCTTACTGTATGACCCTGTGACTTTTTGAAAATCTACAATAAATTAATAACCAAATTATATAAATTAGTGGGTGGAACACTTTAAAAGTGGCTATAAACATTCTATATATACTAAGACAGAATAATTACAGTGCAGGAGGAGGCCATTCAGCCCATCATGCCTGCACTCGTTCCATCAGCTTGCTCCAATATCCTGTCTTTTCCCATGCCCCTTCTTCTATTTCTAACCAAATAACCACCCAGCACCCTCTTCAAAGTCTCTATTGAACCTGCCTCCACCACATTACCATGTATCTGCTGCCCTTGTCCTTCTGGATGGAAGTGGTCGTGGGTTTGGAAGGTGCTGTCTGAGGATCTTTGGTGAATTTCTGCAGAGCATCTTGAAGATGGTACACACTGCTGCGACTGAGTGTCGGGGGTAGAGGGAGTGGGATGTTTGTGGATGTGGTGCCAATCAAGCGGCTGTTTTGTCCTGGATGGTGTCGAGCTTCTTGTTTCAGGTGACCCTTAAACTGTTGTGTGGAAAAGTCTCATAGATCAGGGTGACTGGGGAGTAGGCAATAAATTCTAGACTTACTTGCTTAAGATGTTATGAATTAGGGATAAAAGCAGGCCGTTCGGCCCTTTGAATCTGTTCTTCACCATTCATTCAGATCATTGCTGATCCATTCATTCAGATCATTGCTGATCCATTCATTCAGATCATTGCCGATCCATTCATTCAGATCATTGCCGATCCATTCATTCAGATCATTGCTGATCCATTCATTCAGATCATTGCCGATCCATTCATTCAGATCATTGCTGATCCATTCATTCAGATCATTGCCGATCCATTCATTCAGATCATTGCCGATCCATTCATTCAGATCATTGCCGATCCATTCATTGCTGATCCATTCATTCAGATCATTGCCGATCCATTCATTCAGATCATTGCCGATCCATTCATTCAGATCATTGCCGATCCATTCATTCAGATCATTGCTGATCCATTCATTCAGATCATTGCCGATCCATTCATTCAGATCACTGCCGATCCATTCATTCAGATCACTGCCGATCCATTCATTCAGATCATTGCCGATCCATTCATTCAGATCATTGCCGATCCATTCATTGCTGATCCATTCATTCAGATCATTGCCGATCCATTCATTCAGATCATTGCCGAACCATTCATTCAGATCATTGCCGAACCATTCATTCAGATCATTGCCGATCCATTCATTCATTCAGATCATTGCCGATCCATTCATTCAGATCATTGCTGATCCATTCATTCAGATCATTGCCGATCCATTCATTCAGATCATTGCAGATCCATTCATTCAGATCATTGCCGATCCATTCATTCAGATCATTGCCGATCCATTCATTCAGATCATTGCCGATCTATTCATTCAGATCATTGCCGATCCATTCATTCAGATCATTGCCGATCCATTCATTCAGATCATTGCCGATCTGAGTGTGGTTCCAACTCTACTTTCCTGCCTGACCCTGTTAATCTTTCGCCCCTTTGCGCACTGTGCAGCAAGATGCTAAGGGGCTCTTGCGTGCAGTGACTGAATGCAGAAAGGCAGGACAGAGGCCTGGGCAGCGCCACGTAAAGTTGGGGCAGCCTGGTGGCTCAGTCGTCAGCACTGCAGCCTCCCAACACCAGGGACCTGGGTTTGGATCCAGCCTCAGGTGACTGCCTGTGGTTTGTGTGGTCACCCCGTGTCTGCGTGGGTCCCCTCCAGAGGCTCAGGCTTCCTCCCACGGCTCAGACATGTGCATATTGGGTGGGTTGGCCGTGGGAAATTGCCCACAGCGTGTGAGTTAGCCATGGGATATACAGGGTAGAGCGGGATGCTCCCCAGAGGGGTGGGTGTCAGCTGAACAGCCTGCTTCCACACTGTAGGGGTTCTATCCTAAACAAGAGAGGAAATCATCTGCAGCAGCTGCCATTTTACATATGTGAAGAATGGTGAGCCTTGAGTATACGTTAGCGCCTGATCTTTAACCAAACAATCCAAACTCCTTGCATGGACCAGCTGCTGACGGGAGCCCGTTGCAGCACACGGCTCCCTGGTAAAACCACAGACAGGGCATGGTGATTCCCAGCAGGCTATTGGTGATGCCAGGGGCCTGGTGATCGCTGTCACCAATTTGTAGCAATCTTCACACAATGGCTTGATTTCATTAAGGAGGCAGCAGCAGGTTAGACGTATCAGAGATAACGGGAACTGCAGACGCTGGAGAATCCGAGATAACAAAGTGTGGAGCTGGACGAACACAGCAGGCCAAGCAGCATCTCAGGAGCACAAAAGCTGATGTTTCGGGCCTAGACCCTTCATCAGAGAGGGGGATGGGGAGAGGGTTCTGAAATAAATAGGGAGAGAGGGGGAGGCGGACCGAAGATGGAGAGAAAACAAGATAGGTAGAGAGGAGAGTATAGGTGGGGAGGTAGGGAGGGGATAGGTCAGTCCAGGGAAGACGGACAGGTCAAGGAGGTGGGATGAGGTTAGTAGGTAGGAGATGGAGGTGCGGCTAGGGGTGGGAGGAAGGGATGGGTGAGAGGAAGAACAGGTTAGGGAAGCGGAGACAGGTTGGGCTGGTTTTGCGATGCAGTGGGGAGAGGGGAAGAGCTGGGCTGGTTTTGGGATGCAGTGGCGGGAGGGGACGAACTGGGCTGGTTTAGGGATGCGGTGGGGGAAGGGGAGATTTTGAAGCTGGTGAAGTCCACATTGATACCATTGGGCTGCAGGGTTCCCAAGCGGAATATGAGTTGCTGTTCCTGCAACCTTCGGGTGACATCATTGTGGCACTGCAGGAGGCCCATGATGGACATGTCGTCTAAAGAATGGGAGGGGGAGTTGAAATGGTTCGCGACTGGGAGGTGCAGTTGTTTATTGCGAACCGAGCGGAGGCACACTGCCCTTCAACCCCACCACACCCGGCACCTTCCCCTGCAACCGCTGGAAGTGCTACACTTGCCCCCACACCTCCTCCCTCACCCCTATCCCAGGCCCCAAGATGACTTTCCATATTAAGCAGATGTTCATCTGCATATCTGCCAATGTGGTATACTGTATCCATTGTACCCGGTGTGGCTTCCTCTACATTGGGGAAACCAAGCGGAGGCTTGGGGACTGCTTTGCAGAACACCTCCGCTCGCTTCGCAATAAACAACTGCACCTCCCAGTCGCGAACCATTTCAACTCCCCCTCCCATTCCTTAGAAGACATGTCCATCATGGGCCTCCTGCAGTGCCACAATGATGCCACCCGAAGGTTGCAGGAACAGCAACTCATATTCCGCTTGGGAACCCTGCAGCCCAATGGTATCAATGTGGACTTCACCAGCTTCAAAATCTCCCCTCCCCTCACTGCATCCCAAAACCAGCCCAGCTCGTCCCCGCCCCCCACTGCATCCCAAAACCAGCCCAGCCTGTCTCTGCCTCCCTAACCTGTTCTTCCTCTCACCCATCCCTTCCTCCCACCTCAAGCCGCATCTCCATTTCCTACCTACTAACCTCATCCCACCTCCTTGACCTGTCCGTCTTCCCTGGACTGACCTATCCCCTCCCTACCTCCCCACCTATACTCTCCTCTCCACCTATCTTCTTTTCTCTCCATCTTCGGTCCGCCTCCACCTCTCTCCCTATTTATTCCAGAACCCTCACCCCATCCCCCTCTCTGATGAAGGGTCTAGGCCCGAAACATCAGCTTTTGTGCTCCTGAGATCCTGCAGGTTAGACGTGATTCATTAGGTAGTCAAGCAAAGAACGTCAGTGTGGAACTCACAGCCCTTCAGTAATCCCAAGGCCATTCTGTCGAGGGGAAATTCACCACCGTCCCACAGGGCCACGTGGCTGCTCTCACGTTACAGAGACAGAGAAGACGCTGGGTGGGTGGTGGTTTAACTTGAGGGTCACCTTGTCTCGGGCAAAGGGGAGAGGTTGAGAAGGAAAGTCCTTCACAATACTCACAGCTGGTGTGGGAATCAAACCTGTGCTTTTGGCATTGCCTTGCCGTGCAGACCAGCCATTCAGCCCACTGAGCGCCAAGTGCAGTACTGAGTGAGTGTAGCTTTTGTCAGGCTTTCAAAGGAAAGGCTAAACTGCAAGAGCCCCCACCCCACCCCGTCTGCCGTCTCAGGAGGGAGTAGCAGATCCCATTCTCTTATAGAAGAGTGGAGGTGTTTGTGGGCAATGTTTCTCTCAATGAGAAATGATCAGATTGAGAGCAGCTTGTGGGATCTTACTGTGTCACCATTACATAGAGGAACAGAATTATGCTATTCGGGTTCGATCGTGGCTGAAACGTTTCTCAGCCCCATTCTCCTGCCTTCTCTCTGTAACATTTGACCTTTGTACTAATCTAAAGAACCTATCTGTCTACGACATCTCCCCCACTGCAGTCCCTGCTCAATTACAGTCAGAGGTGTCCTGAGGTTATCGTGAAAGGTTCTGTTTCATCTGCTGACTTGTCTTTCTTTATGTGCCCCGAGCAGTTGTCTGGAAGAAGGATGGTGAGGTCCTAAAATCGAGCCAGACGCACATGCTGAAGGCAGAGGGAGAGAGACACACCCTGTACATCCCCTCGGCGACCACCCTGGACGGGGGCCTGTACTCGGTCAGCGCGGCCAATGAAGTGGGACTGGCCAGCTGCTGTGCCTCTGTTCAGGTCCGAGTAGGTACGTGACCAACAGCAAGCAGAGGCCCTCATTTATATATCACCGCCTGCAACCCCATGTGGTCCAGCGTGGCACAATGTTACATTAAATACAGCCAAGAGGCCTATCTGCTCCAATGCTAGTGTTTACACTCCATGTGAGGCTCTTCCTACCCTTTACATTCCAATCCATCCCCCTCTCCCTTTATTCCTCTCTCCCTCATGTCTTCCCCTGAGGTAGATCGATACTATCCACCTCCACACTCTCACCTCTCTCCAGCTAAAATGCCTTTCTCCTGCTCTCCCCATCTGATTTCGGAATGAGTATCTGAGAATGAGGGCTCCTGGTTTTAGTCTCCCCTACAAGTGGAAACATCCTCTCCACATCGATCCTCAAATTCCTTCACCAATTTAAAGAACTTAACCCAATTTCCTGGGTGGCACGGTGGCTCAGTGGTTAGTCCTGCAGCCTCACAGTGCCAGGGACCTGGGTTCGATTCCAGCCTCGGGTAACTGTCTGTGTGGAGCTTGCACATTCTCCCCGTGTCTGCGTGGGTTTCCTCCGGGTGCTCCGGTTTCCTCCCACAGTTCAGAGATGTGCCGGCTGGGTGGATTGGCCATTCTATGATTTTTCTCCTCGGAGGCAGTGCAGAAACTGACCATTCAGCTTTTTGAGTCGATTCTTTTTGATTCTTAAAAAATGCCCAGCTTCAGTCTTCCAGCAGGGAAGGCCATTGAATCCCTACAGCGTGGAAGAAGGCCATTTGGCCCATCAAGTCCACACTACCCCTCCAAAGAGCATTCCATCCAAACCCTTAATATCCCATGACTAACCCACACAGCCTGCACAATTTCCCACAGCCTTAGGCCACCCCAGACAGGTAGAGAACATATAAACTCCACACAGACAGTCACCTGAGAGTGGGATCCAACCCAGGGCACTGGCGCTGTGAGGCAGCAGTGTTAACCACTGAGCCACCATGCTGCCCTAACTCAAAACCTTCTATCAGTTAGTCTATCTAGTCACCAGTGTAGAGAGAGAGAAGAAAGGGAGAGCGCGCGAGAGAGACAGAGAGAGCGCAAGAGAGAGAAAGAGAGAGACGCTGGTGGTGTTTAGCCTGGGGATGACCATGCCTCAGGCAAGGGGGGGAGATGTTGAGTGAGAGACTCCTTCATTGTACAATGCAGGAATTGAACCCAAGCTGTTGGGGTTACTGTGAAAGGATGGGTCAAGTAGCAGTAGCAACAATTTGAGACGATAACAAGCCACTGGGACTAGATGCGATGCATCTAAGGGTAATGAAGGAAGTGAGAATTGAATTTGCAGAGGCACTGTCCACACTCTTCCAGTTTCCTATAGACTCGGGGAGGTCCCAAAAAACTGAAGAATTGCAAACGTTACGCCCTAGTTCAAAAAGGCTGTAAGGGTAAGCGCGAGAATTACAGGCTGGTCAATTTAACTTCTATCATACAAAAAGAACTGCAAAAGCTGCAAATCAGAAACATAGGCAGGCAGTGCTGGAGAAACTCAGCAGGTCTGGTAGCATCTGTGGAGAGAGAAACAGGGTCAACGTTTTGGATCGAGTCACCCCTTATCAGAACTATTAGTAGCTGGGAAAAGAACAAGGGTTGCAAACACCTGAAACATTAAGAGATAACAAAGTGTGGATCTGGATGAACACAGCAGGCCAAGCAGCATCATGGGAGCAGGAAGGCTGACGTTTCGGGCCTAGACCCTTCATCGGAAACCTTAACTCTGCTTTCTCTCCACGGATGTGGCCTAACCTGCTGAGTTTCTCCAGCACTTTCTGCTTTTGTTTCAGTTTGACCTCACTGGTGGGAAAACTTGTAGAAACTATTATTCAGGATGAAATCAGCAGTTTCATGGAGAAAGGTTAGAAAGGGTCAGCATGGACTTCTAAAGGGAAAATCGTGCCATACTAACTTGCTGATGTTTTTTTGAGGAGGTAGCAGGAAGACTTAGTGAGGTGTACGTGGGTTTCCAGAGGGAGTGCTACACAACAGACTCGTGAGGAGATTGAAAGGTCATGGTATAAAAAGTACAGTAGAAACAAATGGGCCAAGTGATAGGAAACAGTGGATAGTATTTGGGCTGGAGGAAGGGTTGTGGTGGTGTTCTCCAGGGTCAGTGTTGGGACTCTTACATTTCCTGATATATAACGATGGTCTGAATCTTAGTGTGCAGGGGACCGTTTGGTGATGATGTGAGGCTTGGAAGGATTGTAAACTGCGAGGAGGACATTGGGTGTGACTCCAAAA